>NC_086318.1:378667822-378992822 GCF_036172605.1 Pelobates fuscus | reverse complement strand
GCTGAACGTTTTGATATAAGATTTGTGTAGGTGGGCTTGAAAATGAGGGAGTGGTGGCAGTTTAAAAATCATGTCCTGATTTTTCAGCTTTTGCCAGCTCCCACTCTAGTTTTGAACATTTTGCCATTCATTCCTATTGGACCAACTTCGCCACAAGAACAACGATATTCCGTGAACCATTCGGCGAAACATTCCACAAAGTAATAGCAATCCAATCGAGAACAATCTGCACGTTTCGGTATATTTTTGTCCATGTAGTGTAAAAACTGTTGGAGGAGTTAGGGTGGTAAATTTGGCTATAATAAGAATAATATATATATGTGAGATAAAATTAAGTGGTCTTGCTATGCAAGAACACTTAAATATGTCCGTATGTGCAGAGATTCCTATTGAAAACCAGCACATACAGACGCCAAGCACCACAACCTCTTTAACCCCTTAAGGACCAAACTTCTGGAATAAAAAGGAATCATGACATGTCACACATGACATGTGTCCTTAAGGGGTTAAATCACTGAAGTGGTCGTGGTGCTTGAAGTGATTAAAATGTTAAGTCCTACAATACTGGTCAGGCCTTAACGTTTGCATGCCACTGCAAGCCTGGATGTTCATGGCACACTCAACAGCCCAGGGCTGCATTGTTACTTGCTTGTGGAAATTTCTAACCTTGTTTTATTCAATGACTTATAAGGAAGTTATAGTTCTTATCAAATATATTTTTTTTTAATTGAAATATTTTGTATTTAATATCAATATATTTAAAATGTAAATTAATCAATAACAAAAATATATATGTACATGTGTATATCTATCTCAAATATTTGAAATACACACAGTTCTGCTATAAATGCTGGATTCTTATCCATTGGTGTTCCTTAAAATGCAAGATAAGTAGTCATTTCAATATGCTGCTTTGTAAAATTTAGTTTTGTATAAAGAAACCCACACATCTTTAACACAGACATGTACAAACATGAAAATTATTTGTACTGGTGGTGAGTGCCTGAGGAAAAAAAAAATAACTCCACTTAGAATTATTCTTAAACTGCGTGAATAACTCATTTGCAATAAAATGATGACTTTGAACATTTACGTACGTGTGTGTGACACACACCAGTCAAGCCGTAAGACTTGCTTTCTTTCCCCCCCACAAAAATCTCATTTTAACAGTGCTCCTCTACTGCAAGGGATTCTGGGTGGGCATATGCAAATGAGCTCAACAAAAAAAAATCACTTTTTTCCCCCACCACAACTCTTTTGGTATGTACTTTACAAGTAACGCCAAGCCAGTAACCAACCTCATGCTGATGAGTTGCATTAACAACGAAATGGCTGTCCATGAGTGGTTCACTGGCTTATCTCCTCTTCCTGAGTTGTTTCAAAGCTGTTGTATACAGCATACACATGCTCCAAGGAATCCATGTATAAAGTGGAATTATGAGGCAAAAATGTGGTTCTGTGTTGAGCTCATTTGCATGTGCTTACCCAGAATCCCTTGCAGTAGTGAGAGCACTGTTAAAATGGGATTTCTGTGGGAAAAGCAAGTCTCATGGCTTGACTGGTGTGTATCTGTGTTTAGCAATGTATTAACTATTCACTTCAGGTGGAAGGGGTTTTCATCCTCCCTTTTTTCCCCCACCACAACTCTTTGGTGTATATAATATATTAGAGAGAGATTCACTATAGTACATGGTCAATTTTAAAAAGGATGCCTTAAAACTGTTTTCATGTATTGCTTTTTGTGTGTATGCAATAGATATACCCCCACCCCCCCTTTCAAAACTTAAAGCAACTCTACATGGTCGGGAACACAAATGTATATTCCTGACCCCATAGTGTTAAAACCCTATTTAAACTATAAGATTGTGCATGTAACGGAGTATCACTCCGAAATTGTCAACCTATGACTGCTTTTAAGTTATCATTTGTGTCCTATCTTTTGTATTCACATTTACAATAAAAATTGTTTTGGGGGAAAAAAGCAAAACTCTTTAGCACCTCAGCCACCCCCTAGCCCCATTTAAATATAGTAATAACTCCTCTAATTTCTAGTGCTGGTGTTTGGCTCCGCCTCCTTGCTGACATAATCAGAAATTATCTTGGCCAATCACAATGCTTTCCCATTCCCAAACTTTATAATAGTACTGAACTTATGTCTTTTCAGCTATGTAACTTTCTGTTGGTACTTGGAAACTTAAAGCTGCCCCCAACCAATATGTCCCTTACTTTCTTTATTGCCAATTGGTATTTTGTATATTTCAGTTTTCCAGCGGCCTGGTATGCTACATTGCATGCATGTTCTCTTGGTGCATATACTTGCGCTTCAGTTTTTTAAAACTGCGACCATTTTTATTCAGCTGTATTTCTGTTCTTGCAAGGACAGTGGACTACAGTGTCGTGTTTGTAATTTTTTTTTCTTCTTCTTCTGGTCCAAGGCTTATTAATGCATTCACATCTGTTTCCTAAATGGCCATCATAAAGAAGCATCAGTGATCATGCTGGTTATTCGTACATCAGCACAGCTTATGCAACATCTAGAAAATCTGCTATATGGTCTTCCTATAGTACTGGTGTAACTTGAAGCCATGTTTTGTGGAACTGTGATTTGAGTTCTTACAGCAGTGTGGCACTTATTTTGTGTGTGTGTGTGTGTGTGTGTGTATACTTTTGTGTTGTCTTCACCAGTACAATATTGGTCTTACCTAATGAAGAACATGGAACAATTTTTATTTATGTGCTGTTATGTGTGCAGATATTCCTTGGGTCATTTGTTTAAATATTTTTATGTTAACTCTTTCAGTAATCTATGCCAGCAATTATGACCATGTTAGCAGACCATGCAGCTCGACAGCTGCTGGATTTCAGCCAAAAACTGGACATAAATCTTCTGGACAACGTGGTGAATTGCTTGTACCATGGAGAGGGAGCACAGGTAATTTGTGTCACTGAAGATTATTAATACAAATAAAAAAAATAATAATCACAATGTATGGGTGTCCTGGTTTTATTCTTCTTTGTGATGATCTATAATGCCAATGCTTGCATATGGTAGATTCCTACTGAACTACTTTTTAAGCTTACACAGAACATTTTCAACCATTTGAGTATTCGGCTTTTCTAAAAGTTGCATAGTTTTGACTTCAGCAGTGTATAAACCATTCACTAAAATAAGTTGGCACCCATTTGAATAGAACCCTACCCCACTTCACAAGCTCTTACATGTGCCCTACCAGTACTGAATATCTTCCAGAAACAGTGTGTAAGGTTATGTTGATGTCTGCAGAAGATAGAGTAAACTGCTGCATATGGCCTCCTAGCTGGAGTGGTTTAGAAACTGCTAGTCAAACATAGCCACTGTAATATGTAAATTAGGGTGGAGTCAAGGACCAGACTAGTGTGGGTTGGCACTTTCTCATGAAGAAAACGATTTAAATAAATAGCCACATCATTCATTGCACATATCGGTTGAAATTTTCATTCATATTTGGCTACCTATAAAATTTTGACATTCTGGCAACATACATTTTAGCTAGTATTTCAAATGTTTGTATATCAGAAGGTTAAATTTGCATGTTTTTCTAAAACATAGAACCATAATGCAATGTTGAAATTATCCAGCAGCAGGTGTAAGTTTGAGCAAAGCAGCATCTTGTAAATAATCAACGTGGAAACAATATAAAGGTTTTTGGTTTTTTTTTTTTTAGAGCTAAAATATATTTATATATATATATTTATATAATCTATGCACAATTAGATAATCCTTCACAAACTACACATAATGTGGAGAAAAGGGAGACATGAGATGTGACATTTGAAAGGATAGGTGACAGAGTTGCACACCGTAATAAAACTCCATAATGAGCACTATGCATTATAATTTCAATTAGCTCCTTAGCAGTAACACACAGCTGTATCAAATTTAAGAATTTAACGTCCTCCTTATCCATACAAATATTGGGACTGTGGAGCACATCTTATTCTGAGCTGCTTGAATGTTATTTATACATGCACTCCTCAGCGTTAAGACATGCTAACTATCGGAATCCCCCTACTGGCAACCAAAACTAAAATCTGAGTTGTCAGACTTGTTGAAAAGTACAATAGTCACCAGAACTACTGTAGTGTAGTGGTTCTGGTGTCTATAGCCTGTCCCTGCAGGCCTTTCAATGTAAACGCTGCCTTTTCAGAGGAAAAAGCAGTGATACATTGCTGACTGGTAACACTTCTAGTTACTCAGTCGGCCACTAGAGGTGTTTCTATACCTAAACCGCTACTTCAGGTGTCTGTTTATATTCCTGACACTAGTGTTACTTTAATCGTGGGCATTTTTCTTGTCTAGGATTGCATATCTGTTTTGAAATTTCTGCAATACTTTTTGTTTTTTAACACAGCAAAGAATGGCTCAGGAAGTGCTAACCCACTTAAAGGAACATCCCGATGCATGGACAAGAGTTGACACCATTTTAGAGTTCTCGCAGAACATGAATACCAAAGTAAGCATGGGAAAGTATTAAACGACTGTTTTTTTTTTTTTTTTTGGTCTTCCCTCCCTTCCTATCTGCCTTTCCAGTAAACTTTGAGGAAGGTGTCTCACTGCTCGGCTAACTACACCGTATGTAACTGTTCTCATTACTATAGAAAACCGTTTTTAGAGAATTTTAGAGAAACTGATGTGAAAACAAAGTCGATTGAAATTTATATATATTCTTTGTTTTTGTTTTTTAGTTTTTTTTGAATTGAAGGTTACATTGAAAGTGGGTTTCTACTTCTTTAGTATAATCTACTGAGCAGAAAACAAAATATCTTAAATAGAAAATCACAGTTGGTCTTGGTTGCACAGTTTGTTATTAATTTTACAACCGTAAACAATGTATTCCATCAGTTAAAATGTGTAAGTGAATACTATCCCAGATTTTTCTTTCTTTTACAAGTGAAAGTTTTTTAACCTGTTATTCGGTTCTTTAATACTTCAGTGTATCAAATATTGCATTTGCATGTACGTGTTTGAATTTCAATTCTAAACTCTTTTCCTTGGCATTGTTTGGTTTCATGTAAACCTCTGTAATGCTCTGTTCAAATTGCAATTATGTGATGGTTAAAAAGAACCCTTTATTGGGATCACTTGTATTTTAAGTGTTGCTATCTTAACATTGCCCAGTGAAGCTAGAGCACATATGAATTAAGCTTACCTTTCAACACCATGCCTTTAAAAAATAGACTATTTTGAGATCTTAAGGTTATATACTGTACAAATGTTTGTGCTTCCCAAATGACACTACATTTTCTGTATTTCAAGAGCATAATTGTCATGCCTGAAATAATTGGCAATTTCAAGGCTTAATTTTGCACTTTCTCCTATCACCCTTAATGTTTTCTTTATGTGGGTTAAACCACTTTCAAACATCCTCAAAGTGCTAACTTTGGTTTATATTATTTGCTTGCCTGGTCATTTTCTGCGTTTGTTACTGACGGACATTACTAATGTTTAAGTTGATTTATCAACAGCAATAATTTTGTTAAAAACTCAAAATTGTCTAGTGAAAAAAATGACATGCTTAGCGGAACAGAAAGAAAGCAACAGGTAAAGAACTTTTCAATTTACATAAACTGCAAATGATTTGGTGCTAAAATCTATGCACTATTACATTTGGCTTTTATGCTATTTATTATTTTATATATATATTTATAAAGCTGTTAACACTACCTGATATTAATCATAATGTTCCATTATGTTGATTGCTTGTAATAGGAAGAAAAGGGGTGTCTTCCTGTGCAACTGACACAGCTAGGCTTTGACGGCAGGCCTCCACAAGGTCTACCCTTTTCATTCCCTTTAACTGAATTCTGTTCATCAATTGTCTTGTTTCGTGGGTGGTTGGGAGGGGTGGGTGTGGGTTCGTTTCAGTATATAGTAATAATTAATATGAGGGCATATAGTAATTTTTACCACAGGGATCATTTCTATGCATTTTGGCATTGCACATTTGCTGCTGTTGTGCAAACTGAACTAAAAATGAAATTCCAAAACTAAGCTTTTAGAAGTATTGTGTAAAATATATATATCATTTCTTGTGTGTTTTACCCCCACAAGTCATAAAGGGAAATAAAAAGCAGGCAGTGTTTCTTTATTGATGCCATGTTCCTAATTTAAGTAACCGAATATTTAAGGCACCTGGGCACTTTTTGCTTCATATTCTCATTTTTACATTTAGCATACGTGCGTTAATATGTAGTTTCCATCCCTATGTTCCTTATTCACATTTATTTTATTTTTTCCCCCCAAGCGGATCTGTCATTTGAGTGTTTCATAAAGATACCATCTTAATGAGATACTCATTGACTAAGTTAAAAAGGTCATTGAACATAATCATAGGACTAAGTAGGGACTTTCACTGGTGCTCTTTTTAGGAGCATAAAAAAAATCAATGTATACATAGTACTAGCAGAATTGCTATCAAATATATAAATTGTGAGAAGCTTTTTAACTTATCTCAATTATCTTAATGATAAATGTGTTGCTTTGGGAGTGGTTATATATTTTATTGAACCCGACATGATGGATTAACCTATTTTTTATTTTTTTTAAGCCTTTTTTTTTTTTCTGTAGGATTATATACTTATTCCGTAAGAACATATGATTTAAAATGATCCTGTCATAACAGGTTAACTTTACCATCTCCGTGATTACTGTTTATTCCAGTAACTGTGCACCCAAGACTCACAGTTTACATCCATTAAAAATAATGGGAAATAATTTGCACTAATGAATGGAAACAAACCTTTTTGTTTCATTTGTGCAAATGTTTTGGATTTAAATTATTTGGCGAAGTGAAATGCTTGGTTTTGAGGGGACTGTCCATGTGAGATTTTTTTTCCTTTTTTTTTTCTTTTTCTTTCATATGTTGTCCCTTTTTAAAAGCTGCAATTCACAAATAAAACCAAGAATTATGCAGTGTGTTTTTGTTTTTACATCTGTTATTTATATCTTTAACACACCTTTGTCATGATTTTGATTATTATTCTTTTAAGATTTCCACCCCTTTTCTCTTTTTAAACTACTGATGTGTAGCTGCAGTGACAATTTAACTTTTGTTCTTTCTTTCTAAAATCCTGTAATATTAAGTTGTAAATCTTATTTAGCTTCAGGTGACTAAGCCCTACCAACTTATGTTACAGAGCAGGAGCTGCCATTTTAACATTTTCTAAAGAAGCAAAAGCAAAGCCCATGCTTTCAAGTTTTAAACATTTACCAAGTATTAACTGGATTAATGGCATTCTGAGACTTGAATATATTTTGAAAGATAAGTAATGAATGGTTTCCTCCAGGGTTTTTCACCAATGTGAGAATTGTTTGCAATTCAAACAAAATTTAAAATGTATGGCCAAAATAACTCAATTGGAAAACAATTCCCCAAGTCAGTCATGCTTCTAGATTGGTCTAAAATTTTAAATTAACTTTAAATTGGACTCAAGTCTCACTTTAGTGAATAAGCTTGCCAATGAACACTTTCAAACCTACTTAGTATACTAATTGGATGTGATTTAACCCATCATCAATAGAAACACTGCCCAGTTTCCCATTATTGTGAACTCAACACAGATTAAAACTGATCAAATGCAACCGACCTTTGATAACAGCAGCAAATATATAAGTGATTGTAAAAAATACTTAAAGGCTGGCATGATCCCTTTGGTTGAAGTTATATTGATCGACTTTGTTGTATAGTGACTAACCTTTGTAGTGAGAACTTTTATTCTAGTCAAACTGTCCAGATTTAAATATTATTTGTTCTGGAAATTTTTACCTTTCAGCTATTCATGTTTCAAACTATTTTCCACTTCAGGTATATAAATACCCATAGAATTACATTTAACTATATAAAGTCTAATAGGTCAAAGCACCCTCCCTAACTATTGCTCTGAAAAAGGTTAAGTAGAATGTTAAGTGTTTGGTATTGTAAGTTTTGTTTCACAAAACAAATTTAACCACATTACTGGCTTAGATGTAATTTTGAAATGCTTTCTAACCAATGTGTGGTGTCTTGATTTCAGATTATATATAACTGCACCAACTTATTTCGCAGTGGTGCTGTTTGTGTTTTTTTTTTTTTTTAACGCACCTCACCTCCCTACACCGCTACAATCTCTTTACAGAGTTCGGTGTTACGCTTCTGTAATACCCATCTATGGTCTGCTCACGCTCCTTACCTTTTAGCAGAGTTGGTTAGGGGATTAACCATAGCAAACACATGTTGCTATGGGTGGAGAGCAGAGGCACCTCCTATGGCACCTCCTATCTGCAGTGGAATTGAGAGAGATGGAAGAAAAATCTATTTGTAGATATTTTTCTCCAAATCTATATATTTGCTAGCAAAACTTAATAGATGGAATTTGAAACTCTTAAAAAAAAGCTAAAGCAGTTTTGCCCATGAAAGGCTCCCTTTAAAGTGACAGTCAGCATGGAAACTGGAATGTTCCTAATGATTGCTCCACTTTTTAAAGTTTCCCTCTGTTATTTAAACCATCGTAATTTCATGATGAATAGGAACAAGTTGTCTGAGAATAGACCAGGGATGATTGGTTCTTTGGAGAGGTCTTCATGAGTTGGTGTGATTTCCCAAACATGATGGCTTCAAGTTTTTTTTTTTTTTTTTTTTAAGCTGTAGTCAAATATCTAAGAATGAGCAGCCCTAGGGGAAATGACAGCAGAGCACAGTTGAATGTCACTGTACAGTGGAGAATTCAAATGGACTTGTAGCTTTTTATTATGTTAGGGTGCAGTTGTAGACTACTACTTTTTGAGGGTGAAAAAGGGTAGCAGTTAAATAAACAAGCATGCAAGAAACCAATGTATGCATTGACACAGGGTTGAAATGTTAGAATAACTTGTAAAAATAAGCATGTTAATAAGATCTTAAAAAAGGTAGATGTTTGAGGCGAATGCATTGTTTTGTAAAACAGGAGGTGGGAAAATGAGTGGAAATAAAGAGCATTGCTTTATTCCTGCCTATTTCATCACACTAATAATCAATGCAGCCCATCTTGTGATTATGGAGCCAGGAGTGCCGTGTTAACACCTCATTGTAAGATGTCAAACCGTTTTAGCACAGTTTAATAACTGCCCAGGGTGCTTGTGCTACATCTGGTCTATTCCAGAAGAATTTTCAGCATGATAAAGGAGTTAATAGTTGCCTCTTTAACAATTAAAGACCTGATGTTCCTCCATCCCACTTCTTAAGTGTTGTTGGTGGACTGACCTTTAATGACTTCTGTTAAAACAAAAAAAAAAAACACTCCTCGACAGGCCGGTTGGCAGTCATAGCTACCAGAGTTTAAGATTTACAACTGCATGGAAGTCCTTCTTTAAACTTCTTATTGCTGATTGACCATGGTACCCAAAAAAGTCATGAATAGAACTATTTTGGAACACCTTGGGCAGAACTGGAAATGTATTTTTGTTTTTTGTTTCAGGTCAGTATTTTTAATGCCCATAATTGAACAGATGGCTAAAATGACCAAAATGGTATTCTTTTGTATCAGAAGAATTAAATTGGTTTACATGCTTAAGTGCTGAATACCTGAAAGGTAAAATATAACTTATGCTTTGCAAATGCAACTCTTATTTTGACAAAGTATAAAAGTTCATCTCAAAGTTACTGTAACAGGTCTGTGGTGTGGGAGGTTACTGAAGTGGGGTTTAGCATACTGAAGAATTTTCACTCTGCACCTAGATTCACACCAGTGAAGACCAATGCCATTTGCATTATTTGTTAATTGTTTATTCAGTAGGAACATTAAGAAAATTAACATCTATTACATATCTAAGTTCTTGTATACTCTTACTGTACTGTTCTTCTTATTCTATTAGCCATTTTGGCATTTATAGTTTTCTCTGAACTCTTCCTGGTGTGAGGTTGATTAAATAGCTGGGGTTTTAGATGATACAAAACAAAGGATTGTGCATGTATAAAATACATGGGGGGTTGTAGATGTACATGTTTTAGTTAACGTGTGAATGGATTGGCTGTGTGATGTTTTATTGAGAGGTTTTTTTAAATTTTGTAATATCTTTTTAACATTTATAACCACAAAATACTCACATACTTCTGTTCTCCAATTTCAGTATTATGGGCTTCAAATATTGGAAACTGTAATAAAGACGAGATGGAAAATTCTTCCTCGGAACCAATGTGAAGGTAAAACTGTCTTCATTTCATTTAAGAGGATTTGAATTATTTACGTTCTAAACAATATTAGGAAGAGTTCATTATTTTGGTTAAAACATTGTAAAATTTTAGTTTTTGAATGCAAAACAATATAAAACCAGATGGCTTGCAAATTGTAATGTGGGTTTTTTATATTTTAATATACTCTAAAATGCAGGTTGTGTGCCATTTATTGAATAAATGCATATAAGGTTGTGTGTTAACAGGAAACTATCTCTTCCCATGAGTTTAATTTACTATGCCTTTTTATCCACTGTAGTATGTATTTGTAAGGTGAGAAATGTAAAATTAATGTTTAAATCTATTCCTCTTTATCAGACATCTGGATAATGCCATCTTAGCACTCTGTCAATCATTATTCAAAGCTTTGTGTTTAGCATCTGACAGTGACCATGGATAAGAGGAGAAATCAAAGTTTCTATAGCTCCTCCTCATTGACAATCAATGACATGGCTGTGCATGGACTAGATTGGGGTGTACCTTGCTAAAAAATATAGTATCTTGTTTGCCTTAATTTTTTTTATTTTTTTTACACAAAGGTGCTTGAAGGTTTGATAAAAACTGTTAGGGACTCACTACAATAAGCTATAGTAATAGTGCTTGCAGTCCCTTTAACAAATGTAAACACGATTTTGGTCAAAACAGTAAATTTGCAAACCGTTGCTCTTTTAGTTACCCAACATGTATCAAATTTGTTTTAGAATTCACTATTTTTGGTTAACTCCATGGAGAGGGGCAAGGTTTCCAGCCATCTATTGATTTTGGAAAAGGCAGTCTGTCTACACGGATCACTTGGTTTTTCCGTCAGTTCTGGTTTCTTTGTGTTCGTAGTAAGGAATTTAAACTTTATATAATTACATATTTTGGGCTTATTTTTTAAAAAAAATATTATCTTCTCTTGCATTTTAGGTATTAAAAAATATGTTGTGGGATTAATCATTAAGACTTCTTCTGATGCCACATGTGTGGAGGTAAGTATTGAAAAAAATAAATAATAAAATAATAAATATTCCAAAAATTTTTTTTTTAAATAAATAATTTTTAAGTAACCGTTGCTAAAGAGAATTTTTTTCCCCCCTTCCTATGATAGAAAGAGAAGGTGTATATTGGAAAATTGAACATGATTCTCGTTCAGGTACGTGGAACTTTTGGAGTTATTTTAATAATACTTATATGTAGTTCAAAACTTGGCTGTAATTGTATTCATCAGATAAAATGAGACATTGCTTTTTAGTAAATATCACTATTTAGTGAATATAACCCAAATGAAAACAAGCATTCTTTTCCATTTGGATTATATATAAAAACAGCTTGCAGAAGCTGCACATCTCTTGTCTAACGTCTGTATATGCCCTCCCCTTCTATCCAAGCCCAGACTGTCTGTGGCTGACCAACCATAGTTCCCAAAACAGCCCAATGAGAAGTCTTTGCAAGGCATGTGCTCTAATGCATTTACCTGCCTCTTGAGTTTAGCTCCACTAAGCTAAACAACCGGAAAGTAACACGAACTGTTGTCTAATAGGGGGTGTGACAAGGTTAATTTATAAAAGTCAAAGAAAAGTTACTTGGCACTATCCCAAATCTGTATGATTTAAATAACTGGAGCTTTTTAGTATCACTCCAGTGGCCATTAGATTGTATGCTCACCTGTCATGTCAAGGTACACTAACAATACACCTTGCTTCCTTCAACTACAGTTATATAAAAAACAACAACTCTGAGACAGGGGTATATTTCTAAACTGTTCAGACTCCCACTACTCCTGGGTGGCAGCAATGACCATTCTACACATCAGCCCCAATACATACAATAATAACCAATAACCAAAGAAAAGTTACTTTGGGTTGTATTGTATATATTGTGGCTCATGTGTACTATGGTCATTGCTGCCCAGGAGTTGAGTCTGAGCGCAGGACAATTTTATTTCAAATGTGCACTATTTCTAAAATAAGGAGGGTGGGGGGGGATATAATGGGCACATTCTTCACACATAAAGCACATAAGAAATCACTTAATATGGGCGTATCTTAAAAAAAAAAAAAAAACTTGCCTGACTTTCCCATTCCCCCCTTACTGACAGTCATGTATATGCACTTTTTGGTTAATTGTCTTCTTCAAGCGGGGCACATTTTGGACATTTACCAAAATAGTGAGCGTTGAGTAGATATGCACTTTGTTAATGCAATGAATAAGTAAGGGTATATGGACTAACCTTTTCACAGAATTTGTTGAGGTTAATAGTATAGAGTTTGCACTGAGTTATTCTGCACGTAAAACATTACAACAAATGGGGGTAAGGTAAAAGGGCACAATATATGAATTCTAATTTGCCATCAGATTAGTTTTTCTGATGCTCATACTTGGGTATATGTATTTCAGGGGATGTAACCTTATTCCTGGGGTGAAGCTCTTGGATCACTTTACTAAGTGGTTGAAGAGAAGAGTTGTGTGTAATGCAATTATTTGCTAGCAGAGGTCTAGTCCAATTAAAGTTGCCACTGGAGTAGATGTGAACTGTTGAATGCATAACCTCTACTGTGGCCATTATTTCTACATTTTACCTGGACAGGTTATACTCTGTTCTAGTTTTATAGATCATAATTCTTACTCTTTGTTTTAAAAACAAATTGGCAAACACAATGTATAGATATATAGTTGTGATCTATGCTATGTCATTTTTATGGGACAGGTACACTTTTATAATTATATTTTCTCAATTATAGATATTGAAACAGGAATGGCCTAAGCACTGGCCAACATTTATCAGTGACATTGTCGGAGCAAGTAGGACCAGTGAAAGCCTTTGCCAGAACAACATGGTCATCTTGAAACTGCTTAGTGAAGAAGTATTTGATTTTTCCAGTGGACAGATAACACAAGTCAAAGCCAAACATTTAAAAGACAGGTAATGTTTTTTTTTTTTTTTTTTAAGCTAATGTACTTTGTAGTCTTGTCGTTATCCCTCTTGAAATAAAAATAAAATATTTTTTGAAACCGACTTTAGAAAAACATTTCTTCCATGTACACTTCTTTACAATGGTATGTGTAAGGCACAGCTGTAATAATGCTTATGATGCCAGATTAGATTTCACACTTCTAAAGGGACACTCTACTTTTAATCTCATTGAAATGGTTATAGTGTCAATAGTACCCTGGCATCACCCCTTTATTAATTGTTAAATTATATGTTAAACTTTTTTGTCTTTTTAAAGGTTTAATACTAAAAGAGATTTACCTGCAACCCAACACCTATTAGAGGAATGGCTAACACAGATATTACTCTGCCATTGCCATATGAACTCAATCGAGCAGTAATAGCTGAGACTCTCAGCCAATCACTTATGCCCATTACTGCTTAGGCTAATATGAATGTATTGGCCACTGAGCACAGAGGTGATGTACTAGTGTTAAACCATACAAA
Organism: Pelobates fuscus; assembly: GCF_036172605.1. Taxonomy (NCBI): domain Eukaryota; kingdom Metazoa; phylum Chordata; class Amphibia; order Anura; family Pelobatidae; genus Pelobates; species Pelobates fuscus. Next base: position 378,979,175 of record NC_086318.1, on the reverse strand, counting down.
AATGGTTATGAAGAGGCTGCACCAGACAACTCCAGGCAATTAACCTCTTAATTAACATAAGAAAATTTACATAGTGAGCTCTATTTGAGGAATGATTTGGATTGAGAGATCTCCACCCCTTCCGATAAGAAAAACGGCATTGGACAAAAGATGTTAAGTGCATTTGAGATCTTGCTCTGTGTGTTTTATAGTGTAACTCTTTAATGACATTCCTTGAGGACAACTGGAAAATAAATGCATGTGCTGCAGGCTTCCAGTGACTGAGCTGATTTGCTAAATGGCGAGTAAACCGGACCCAGCACACAATAGACACCACACCACTTCAAGCAGTGGAAATGATTTTGTCATTGTGTCCCTTTAACCTATTTCCCATGAATAATTTAGCATTTGTTGATTTTGGGATCCAATTATGGTAAAAAGTGTTATGTTGATCTGTTGCAAAATAAAACCTGCATTAAACAAAACAGGATGGCAAAGGCTATTCTTTTTGAGAAATCCTTTTACTGAACATTTTGCATGTAACATTCTTTCATACAAAATAGCATGTCAGTGTTTTTCTTTTAACTTAAATATGGACTTTTCTTTTCTTATTCCAGTATGTGTAATGAATTCTCACAGATATTTCAGCTCTGTCAATTTGTAATGGTAAGTTTGTATGTATATATGTTTATAGTTTTGTTAATAATTTTCTTCCTGCTATTTTTGATTGGTCAAGCCACATGTAGTTATTTCTTTTTCATACAAACGCAATGCTTTTGCAAACAGATCAAAAGATTAGACTGCATGTTACTAAAACGTTATGTTTAATCACTGTGGCGTTCATGTACTCTGCAATATGACTTAAAAATGGAGGAATTTGTTTACTTGTTTTCCAAACTACTACCAAAGCTGCCTTTCACCAACTTGTTAAGTGTTTTAAATTTCCCTAAAGCCTCCTTAACAGATTTCTGTCACTTGCATGTTGCTCTTCAAGTGACAGAAATCAGTTCATAAAGACTGCTTTTGGATTACTTTCAAATAATTTCAAGGTGGAGCTCAGAGGAAAGACTGCTGTTTAAATGTTTGTAGAACTATATGAACTTATAGGAAATACATTTTACCTCACTTTAGGAAAACTCACAGAATGCCCCACTCGTTCATGCAACTTTGGAAACTCTGCTCAGATTTCTTAACTGGATCCCCTTAGGGTACATCTTTGAAACCAAACTGATCAGCACATTAATATACAAGGTATTTTTTATTTATTTTTAAAGTCTGTGCATCAAAACTCTGTTTGGGGTTTGGTTTGTTTTTGTTTAACTAAAGTGTAAAAAAGTGCTTTGTTTTGTTTCTTTTCCCTCCAGTTTTTAAATGTTCCCATGTTCAGAAATGTGTCATTGAAGTGCCTCACGGAAATAGCTGGAGTTAGCGTGAGCCAATATGAAGAGCAGTTTGTAACTCTGTTCACATTGACAATGATGCAGTTAAAACAGGTAGGAAGTCAAAATGTTTGTTTTGTAATTTCCTTTCAAAGCAGCAGGTCGTTTTTATCTCACAACTCTGGATGTTTGTAAATGCATGACTTAATTTCAAAAATGCTTTTACCTATGCATAGTAAATTTGTTTAAACAAGCAGCCTATTTTCTATTCAATGTGTTCTTTACATCCAGAGAATTGAATTGCCTTGTGGTAATAGGGTTTTTTTGGGGGGGGCGGGGGGTTTACCTGAATCTATTTGTCAAGTTTAGAATGTGACGTATTTCTCAGTATCTTAAATGAACTAGATTTCACTTGACCTACCAGGAATTATGTGAGTTAGCGTCATTTTCAATTTCTTGTCTGTGTAGTAAAACTTTATGAACTTTGAAATAAACTTGGGTGTGAAAATATAGATCTATTTATTTATTATATTTATGTAGATGCTGCCTTTGAACACAAACATCCGTCTCGCATATTCAAATGGAAAAGATGATGAGCAGAATTTCATTCAAAATCTCAGTTTGTTTCTCTGTACATTTTTGAAAGAGCACGGACAGCTTATAGAAAAAAGGCTAAACCTGAGAGAAACTCTAATGGAGGTCTGTAACGAAAAAACTGGCTATTTTTTACTGTAATTTTTTTTTTAACTGTAATTCTTGATTAGAGTTGCCAGATAATGCATTGATTTAATTATGCAGTAGTAATAGAGATCTCTGAATTCCTCATGTTCTTTACATGAATACAGTACACTGTTTAGTATGTAAGTATGCAAAAGCTTGTTTGTACATGTCCAGTGTTTTAACTGTGGACAATTGATTCTAATTAATGCTAGATTAATTGAACAATTTGGTGGGCTTATCTTCTACCCCGTCATTTTATCAATCTAGTTATTGCTTTATAGATGTAAAACGATCGCACAATTGCTGGGTTTTTTGTTTTAGCTTGAATCATTGCATGTAAGCATACACTATGTGACTGATGGCTTTAGGTTAGCAACTAGTCCACTTCATCTCAATGAGTTCCAAGTGCCTGTCTAACCCTGCAAGTGAAAACATTGCCTTTCTGCAGGAACAGCAATGTTTTCATTGCAGGGTCAACAAGCTTTAGGGAGGTAGCGACTACACGCGCTTCTGCAGCCTTTCATAGGCTTCTACTCTGTAGTAGCTCAGGTGACTTTTGCAGGGAGTTTGGCACAGCGCAGTGTTTTGCATTGCATGCTCACTAGACTCTCAATGCTTGCCTTTGAGGAAGCGTTAGATTGGCTGAGATTGAGACTGATGATCTCAGCCAGGGAGGCGGTATGCCAGCATTATGACCTGCCTGCCGTGGGATGTAAGGTAAGTTAGGTGGAATAAATCCTTTTTTTTTTTTTTTTTTTTTGTTATATGCTCCCTTACTTTTTCCGAAGATGATTTTAGTGGCAGCTCTTAAAAGGGATATGCATCACCTGGCAATTTTTTTTTTTTTAACCCCTTAAGGACCAAACTTCTGGAATAAAAGGGAATCATGACATGTCATGTGTCCTTAAGGGGTTAAACAAATATCCAAACCTAAATAAAGAAGGAAAACATTTGAAAAGTATGTAATGTTTATAAAGTTGCCCAGATTGCATTGTTGGACACGGCTCTCAGCTAGGGGACTTTTTCAACCTCCCGTCCTCCCCTTTTACCCACCCATCTCAGTTTCAGATCAGTCCACTAATGACAGAAACAGTGTATCATTATGCAACAGCAGGAGAGAGAAACCTGACACCGGAGCCTGCTCTGCATGAATCACACTGATCAGACTCCCTCTCTTCTCCTGTCAGGATGTTGCAAGGTGAAGATGTCTTCCATCTGCACAAGTGTAAATCTGTCAGGCTTGCCCTATGCAATTTTCCAGCATTCCTAGGGATAGCGCACTGGTTAGATCAGCGTTCCCTCTAGAGTGAGTGTGGTAAGCAGAAGCCAATAAATATGGGGCAGGGGGGAGAGAGACATTTGCATGCTTTATTCAGCTTGCAGAGTGAGGCAACTGTCTTATTGAAAGCCAATTCATTTTGAATCAGTTGTCTCAGAGTGATGCATGTCCCTTTAATTATGCACTTGATATCTCTATTATAATGCTACATTGTGTTTTTTTTTGTGTGCGAAAACCGCATACATGTAAAACGAAATACTAGCCAAATTGTTTATATATAAATCATCTATAGACTTTTTTTTACTTCCTGTAAAGCTATTAAAACACTTATTTTTGCATGACAGGGTTAGCCTTTTTTTTTTTAATATAACTACTATGTTCACATATATAGTGAAGAGGTGTTTTAATGTACCGTATTTTTCGCCCCATAAGACTCACCACACCATAAGACGCACCTAGTTTTTAGAGGAAGACACCCAGAAAAAAAATATTCTGAACAAAACTGTCCCATAGTGTTTCTTACTATGGGACAGTTTGTTCAGAATATTTTTTTTTTCTCCCCTGTCCCATAGTGTTCTTCTTCTCCTCCCCCCCTCCCCTTGTCCCATAATTACTTACCTGTCTTGTAGCGTGGGCTGGCCTTACAGCGCGCACCGCGGTACAGGAACTTCAATTTCAGTTTCCGGTGGGACTGAAAGGAAGTGTGCGCACTTCCTTTCAGTCCCGCCGGAAACCGGAACCTGAAATTGAAGTTCCTGTACCGCGGTGTGTGCTGTGAAGCCGGCCCACGCTACAAGACAGGTAAGTAAAGCTTCATATTCGCTCCATAAGACGCACAGACATTTCCCCTCACTTTTGAGGGGGAAAAAAGTGCGTCTTATGGAGCGAAAAATACGGTAATTTTTAATGGCAATACATGCATTCCTGAATTAGAATCAGAGTTGGGGCTGACAAGTCTACAATATGCTAAATACATCATATTTAAAACTAATTTACTAAAATAATGTTATGTGAAATCTACAAAAGAATAAGATGCAAAATATCTGACTTGTATTCCCTCAATCCCCCTCTCTAGGCTCTTCATTACATGTTGCTGGTTTCTGAGGTGGAAGAAACAGAAATCTTTAAAATATGCCTTGAGTATTGGAACCATCTGGCAGCTGAACTCTATAGAGAGAGCCCATTTTCAACATCTACATCACCACTACTTTCTGGCAGTCAGCATTTCGATGTTCCACCAAGGAGGCAACTATACTTACCTGTTTTGTCAAAGGTACTTTGTTTCCTGCACAAAATGTTGGCATACTTTGCTTACAGCCGCTCTGTCATGTGTTCCTTTCTCTATGCCCCTTATACCTTAATGATGTTCCCCTCTTTTTTACTTGTTTGTATTTATATATATATATATTTTTTTTTCCTGGCGCTGAATCTCAATATCTGGGTGCCTATATTTTGTTTGTTACATTTGAGATTCTTTTGACTGATTGTGGGTAAATTGACTTAGCAACTGAAATTAACATTTTGACAATTTGCGTAGCTTAAGCAGAGCTCACGCTCTTAATGAGAAAAGGTATAACTAAAAAAAAAAAAACTAAGGTGAATTACAATAAACAGAGAAATAGGGGCACTAAAGATGAATTTAACACCTTAAGGACTGAGGCAGTCAGTAAAACCTTGAATTTGCGCTATATGTCTGTTCAGGCGTAATTCACCTCTTTCATATTATGTGCATCCACACTTGTATATCATTTTGTTCAGGAGAAACAGGGCTTTCATATCACATCAAATATTTGTATATTAAACATAATTTAATATGAAAAAAATGTAGTTCTGTGTGGCATTTTAACCCCTTTAGGACCGATGACGGTTCAGGACTGTCACCGGAAATATCCCCTTGAGGACCGGTGACGGTCCTGAACAGTCATAACTGAAATATTTACTTACCTGATAGCCGCCGTTCCCCCGGCGGCGATCTGCGTTACTCCCGGTACGGGGGGGACTGCCTGTCATCCCAGACAGTCGCCCCTCTCTGCAAATTTGGCACCTGCGGCCATATTATCTCTCTAACAGGCGCAATAGGTCACATGGCCGTAATAGGTGCCTGTGTATCTGCCTGCAGGGGGACTGCCTGTGCTGATAGACAGTCTCTCTACTGCTGTAAAATGTAAAAATAAAGTTTAAAAAAGCAATCCGTGTTAAAAAAATAAAAAATATATATGATAGATATAGATATACATTTTCCAAGTACTTATTTATTTTATTAAACTTTTAATTAACTTGATAAACTTTTTTGCGGGCATTGGGGGGGGGGGGCAGATGGAGAGCTCAGGCAGTCCCCCTGCAGGCACTGCACAAGCCGGCTATTCCGGCCATGTGATCACGAGGACCCCGCGATCACTTGGCCTGGGAGGGCTGTGGGGGTCTGCCTGACCTCCCAGGCAGACCCCAGGATCGCGATCGGCGGGGATCCGGTAAGTCCCCTGGATGGCGGGGACGTTCTATGCCACCCTCTGGAGTTTAGAGCCACCCCAAAAAGGACTGCATGGAACGCCCGCTGTCCTTAAGGGGTTCAAAGTAAAGATGCAAAGTGACAGAGAAACTTTAATTTCAATCCTATGCACAATTTTTCAATTGACTATGTTAAAGGGAAACTGTAACGTGGCACTCCACACCCCCGCCTTGATCTTCAGAGGTGTAGGTGTTACACTTCTGTTAAAAAACAAAACAAAACATGCTTGCTTCGATGCCAGTGTGGCAGCGTCTGAACGGAGTGACGTCACAATGCTCCTTTTCTACACTCCCTAACGAGTGCTGCTGAAGTTACCATAGCAACCGCAGCGCATGCTTTTTGGTTCCTATGGGTGGAGAGCTGAAGGACCTTGGTATTGAGTGTCTATTGAGAAACCATTGGGATTAAAATCTATTATTTTTCAAAAGGGGTTGTTTTTTTTGTTTGTTTTTTTTCCCTTCAATTTACATTGGCTAGCAAACTGATTGAACAGTGTATAGATGGAAGCTGAAAATCTTTAGGGCTAAAGTATTTTAGCTTATGACAGGTTCCAAAAAATCTTTTTTATTTTTTAATTCTAGATTTTCATAAAATATTTCGAGCTAGAGTGACTGGTATATCCATAGAGCATAAATTGCATTTTTAGTTACCTTGAGTGGGATCTCCTTTGTGTTTGTCTAATTCAAATGTCTTTGTATTGTGACCTATCAACCCCTTAAGACCGCGGGGCGTTCTATGCCGCCCTTAAGGAAGCGGCTCTAAACGCCACAGGGCGGAATAGAACGTCCCTGCGATCTTATGTACTTACCCGGTTGCCGGCGATCGCGGTATGGGGACTCACCTGGGAGCCCAGGGAGTCCCCCTCCTTCCTCTTCAGCCCCCCCCAGGCCATGTGATCGCAAGGACCTCGTGATCACATGGACGGCATAGCCGTCCAAGGCATTGCCAGCAGTACGCGTACAATATTGACTATATATAGAATTATCATATATATAATAAACAAATATGTAAATACGTTAAAAATAAAATAACAAATATACATGTATAATTTCGTTCTAACTGTATTTTAAAATTAATATATAGATATATTATTTCTTTCTACATGTATTTTGATATCTATATACATAGGTATATACGTATATATCACTATGTACCTATATAAAAATAATTAAAATTAAAAAATTATATATATATATATATATATATATATATATATATACACACACACACGTGTATATATAAATAATTCTACGTATATATTTATGTAATAATTTTACATAATTAGGTCATTTTAATTTTACAATTTGCAGGACCTGCCTGACAACCCAGGCCAAAAGTTCAGGGAATTTAATTTGCTAGCACTATATTTAACCCTGTAACTTTCCAAGACCCCATAATTCTTATTCCTGGGCTACCTTACGGTCTCAAAGGCAACATAACCAACCTGGCGAATTTCAATGTGAAAAAACTGAAACGCAAGCCTTATATTTGACTCTGTAACTTTTGAAAACACCATAAAACCTGTACATGGGGGATACTGTTTTACTCGGAAGACTTCGCTGAACACAAATATTAGTGTTTCAAACAGTAAAATGTATTACGACGATATCATCAGTGAAAGTGAATTTGTTTTTATAATTTTTCACACACAAATGGCACACTGACAATATAATTGTTGTGATACGTTTTACTGTTTTGAAACACTAATATTTGTGTTCAGCAAAGTCTCCCGAGTATAACAGTACCCCTCGTGTACAGGTTTTATGGTGTTTTCAAAAGTTACAGAGCCAAATATAAGGCTTGCGTTTCAGTTTTTTCACATTGAAATTCGCCGGGTTGCTTATGTTGCCTTTGAGAACGTACAGTAGCCCAGGAATAAGAATTACCTCCATGTTGGCATACCATGTGCAAAAGTAGACAACCCAAGGTATTGCAAATGGGGTATGTTCAGTCTTTTTTAGTAGCCACTTAGTCACAAACACTGGCCAAAATTGGCATTCAAATTAGTTTTTTGCATTTTCAAATATTAACACTAACTTTGGCCAGTGTTTGTGACCAAGTGGCTACTAAAAAAGACTGGACATACCCCATTTGCAATACCTTGGGTTGTCTACTTTTGCAAATGGTATGCCATCATGGGGATAATTCTTATTCCTGGGCTACCATACGATCTCAAACGCAATGTAACCAATCTGGTGAATTTCAATGTGAAAAAACTGAAAAATGTAACACGCTATATTTGACTCTGTAACTTCCCAAAACGGCAAAAAACTGTACATAAGGGGGTACTGTTTTACATGTGAAACATCGCAAATCACAAATGTGTATTTTATTGCAGTAAAAGCAAACAGTATTATGACATTCAGTTAGAATGTCACATAGAACTAAAGAAAATGTTTACAATTCTTATTTTTCCCCATTTTTTTTATATTTTATTAATATTAAATTTTCATACCTATATATTTGATGTTTAATGAAAGCCCCTTTTCCCCTGAATAAAATGATATAATAAGTGTGGGTGCACATAATATGAAAGAGGCAAATTAAGCCTGAACAGACATATAGCGCAAATTCCAGTTTTTGTTCACGTTTTGTTTTGATCACAACGTGTACATTTGGCTGCATCCTTAAGGGGTTAAGAGAATTATTTTGTTTCTTTGCATATAGTATAATCTATAACAATCTTCATTCTTAATATTTCCAAGGTGCGTTTGTTGATGGTCAGCCGAATGGCAAAACCGGAGGAAGTACTTGTTGTAGAGAATGATCAGGGTGAAGTTGTTCGAGAATTTATGAAGGATACGGATTCCATTAATTTATACAAGAATATGAGAGAAACATTGGGTAATATTTCATTTTTATGTTCATTTTCAATCACTATCTACATGACAGAAAAATATCCTTTTGCAAACATTAAAAACGTTGTTTTAATTCTTTGTTTAAAAGAGTCTGTTTTATGTGTTTCTGCTAGAATTACTTAAAGGATCACTATAGGGTCAGGAACGCAAACATGTATTCCTGACCCTATAGTGTTAAAAACACCATCTGGCCCCCCTTGCAGCACTAAATATAGTAAACTCTTACCTTTATTGCAGTCTGCTGGTGGCTCTGCCTCTGATTTGCCTGCTTGACTGACATCAGTGATTCAGCCAATCACAATGCTTTCCCATAGGATTGGCTGAAACTGTCAAGGAGACAGGAATGGGGCAGAGCCAAACACAACCATGTCCAATCAGCATCTCCTCATTGGGATGCATTGTATCAATGCATCTTTATGAGGCAAGTTCGGTGTCCCCGTGCAGAGGGTGCCGATACTGAATGTATCTCCCAGAAAGTACCTCTAGTAGCCATCTGAGGAGTGGCAAGTGAAGTTATCACTAGGCTGTAATGTAAATACTGCATTTTCTCTGAAAAGACAGTGTTTACAGCAAAAAGCCTGGAGGGAATGATTCTACTCACCAGAACAAATACAATAAACCGTAATTGTTCTGGTGATTACAGTGTCCCTTTAAACATTCAGCCACATTTTTTTCTTTATCACTCTTACGTGCATGTGTTTGGGTTTTTTAGGAATTCAGTTACCTATGCTAGAAAACAAAATTAGGCACTTCTTATAATTTCTTAAAGATTATGTTAACTGTTCTTGTCTTAATAGGCATGCTTGGTTTTGTTTATATTTGGTAAATGGTTGCCCTTGTACAAAAAAAATCAACTCTGCACAGGCATTGAATTTAAAAATATAGCATGTAAAGTTCAAATCATGTCTGAGACTTTCTCCAGAAAACTGGCTACTAATTTTTTTTAAAACCTCTTCTGAAAATCCTTTATATATAATCAAGAACTTTTTTTAGCTAATTTTGCTGCTCTCATTTAATGGGAAGAGGGTGGGGTTGTATTATTGGATGAATTCAAATCTTTGCGGTGTTTCATACCAGGAGTAGATTCATTAACCCGTTAACGCCGTTACGGCGTTCCATGCCGTCCCCATTATAATGGGCTTTAAAGCCGTTGCGGCGGCATGGAACGCCGTAACGGCTTTGAGCCCCAGGAGGTAAGTTATACTTACCTCCGCCGCGATCCTCTTCTGGGGGGCTGCCTGACAGCCCAGGCAGCCCTCCCACGGCAAATGAGGCCCCCGGGGGCCATGTGATCGCTCTCAAAGAGCGATCACATGGCCCCCTATAGCTGGCTATGGATCTGCCTGCAGGGGGACTGTCTAAAATATCAGACAGTCCCCCTGCTGGTAAGAAAGTATAAAAAAAGAAATTAAACATGTTAAAAAATAAATTGAAAATATTTTTATATATATATAATATGTATATATATTATATATATATAATATATATACATATTATATATATGTAACGTCATACAAAGTGTATTTTAATACTAATATAAGTATATATTAGCATTAAAATACACTTAGAATGATGTTACATATATATAATATGTATATATATTATATATATAAAATAGATGTATATATATTATATATATATACGTATAATTAAAATAATAAATAAATAAAATAATAAAATAAATAAATAAAATATTGAAACAAAATTTAATATAAATTATATATTCATATGTAATTTCATTCTAACTGTATTTTGTTATTAATATATATATATTGGTAACAAAATACACTTAGAATGACATTCTATATATATCTATCTATATATAAAATACAAATAACCGCAAATATATATATATAGATAAATACATATAATTACATAAAAGATTACATTAGTATACACGTAGAATTTAAATACATATATATGTATATATATTAAAATTCTACATGTATATTTAAATAATCTTTTAACATAATTATGTGATTTGATTAATTAAAATTTGATTGACATGCCTGACAACACAGGGAGAAAGTGCAGAGAATTTAATTTGCAAGCACTATATTTGACCCTGTAATACTCCACGACACCATAAAACCTGTACATAGGGGGTACTGTTTTACTCGGGAGACGTCGCTGAACTCAAATATTAGTGTTTCAAACTGGTAAATTGTATTACAATGATGATATTTTAAGTAAAAGTGACGTTTTTTGCATTTTTTACAAACAAACGGCAGTTTTATGGACTATATTATGCCTCGTTTCCACTGAGCGGATCGGTTCGGTTCAGTTCGGTACGGTTCGCTATTTTGGGTGTTTCCATTATGAAAGTGGTCCATACAAGCGAACCGTACCGATCCATTCAGGGCCCTGCTTCAGATGTAGGGCCATAGAAAATGGAACGGTTCGGTTAGGGCGGATCTACTATACAATCCATTGATTGGTGGACAGGAAGAGCATTTTTTCTAAACCCTGCATGGCCCTGAAGGTCTGACTTGCAGTGGAAACGCTCACCAGAATGGGCTGGTCCATTCTAAACCTTCCAAACTGTACCAACCCGAACCGATCCGCTCAGTGGAAACGAGGCATTATTGTTGTAATGTGTTTTACTGTTTTAAAACACTAATATTTGTGTTTAGTGAAGTCTCCCGAGAATAACAGTACCCCCCATGTACAGGTTTTATGGTGTTTTGGAAAGTTAGAGAGTCACATATAAGGCTTGCGTTTCATTTTTTTCACATTGAAATTTGCTAGATTGGTTATGTTGCCTTTGAGAGCGTATGGTAGCCCAGGAATGAGAATTACCCCCATGATGGCATACCATTTGCAAAAGTAGACAACCCGAGGTATTGCAAGTGGGGTATGTCCAGTCTTTCTTAGTAGCCACTTAGTCACAAACACTGGCCAAATATTCGTTTTTTGCTTTTTTCACACAAAAACAAATATGAACGCTAACTTTGGCCAGTGTTTGTGACTAAGTGGCTACTAACAAAGACTAAACATACCCCACTTTCAATACCTTGGCTTGTCTACTTTTTCAAATGGTATGCCATTATGGGGGTAATTCTCATTCCTGGGCTACCACACCGTCTCAAAGGTAACATTACTAATCTGGCAAATTTCAATTTGAAAATGGAACGTTCTATATTTGACCCTGTAACTTTCCAAAACAACATAAAACCTGTTAATGGGGGGTACTGTTGTACTCGTGAGACATCGCTGATTACAAATATGTGCATTTTGTTGCAGTAAAACCTAACAGTATTATGACATTTACAGCTAAAATGTGAGGCGGAACTACACATTTTTAAAAAATAAATAAATTTCTCACAGTTTTTTTTATTTTATTCATAATAAATTATATTCCATATATGAATAGTTAATGGTAAATTAAAGCCCTGTTTCTCCTGAACAAAATGATATATGATAAGTGTGGGTGCATATAATATGAAAGAGGGGAACTACGGGTGAACAGACATATAGCGCAAATTCCAGTTTTTGTTTACGTTTTGTTTTGATCAGAACGTGCACTATTGACTCCGTCCTGAAGGGGTTAAAGGAACACAAAACTGTATTCCTTAATGTATTGGTCTACCCTCCTCCCCAGGGGCACCGCACCCAGGCCACTTCAGTTAGATGATGGTCTGAGTGCCTAGAATGTCTCTTTAATTTCATTATTTAAACCTACCAAAAAATAAAGGATTTGTTTTTATTTTGTGTTTTCTCTCCAATTGTTTTCTTTTGTAGTGTATCTTACCCACTTGGATTATGCTGACACTGAGAGAATAATGACAGAAAAACTCCACAATCAAGTCAATGGATCGGAGTGGTCATGGAAAAATCTAAATACCTTATGTTGGGCAATAGGGTCAATCAGTGGAGCGATGCATGAGGAAGATGAAAAGCGGTTTCTAGTTACAGTTATTAAGGTAAGCAATTAGGAAATCTAAAGATACTTATTTTGTGGTCTTGTAACATATATAGTGTGCAGATGTGTTTTCAGTTTGCAGGAAAGCAATGCAAAACCAAATGTTTAATGCAGGGCTTAAAAAAAACAAACATGATTTGACCTTTAAGCACCATGACCTATACAGTGATCACGCCTTTGTGGTTGGGGTGCCCCTTTTTCACATGTGATCACGTCTTTGTGGTTGGGGTGCCCCTTTTTCACATGTGCATTCTAAAAAAAAAGTAAAATTTAACTTTTTCAGGATCTTCTTGGACTCTGTGAGCAAAAGCGTGGCAAGGACAATAAAGCAATCATTGCATCAAACATTATGTATATTGTCGGTCAATACCCAAGATTTTTGAGAGCTCACTGGAAATTTCTGAAGACAGTCGTTAACAAGTTGTTTGAATTCATGCATGGTAAATATATTCTCATTTTTTTTTTGTTTTGTTTGATTGTCCTATAAAAGTTGAAAAATGTACTGTATTGTTGCATACTTATAAAGTTTGATGTTGATAAATATATTTTTTCTGTCATATGGTGGCAGTACCTGTGGGTTTTGCTCCTTCCTGTGGACAAGCATCTAACAAGCTTAATTAAATCAACAAAACCCCTCCCCCTTGCCCTATAAAAAGTGCTATCCGGCAAAACCAACCTCAGTTTCCTTTCTTGTCCCGAGAGGGAAGGACACAGCATCTGGAGGGTGAGACACACAGGCTGCTGGTCTGGGGGATTTCGGTCCGAGAGCTGCCCGGGCGGTTAGCTGAGAGACCATGCTACCTCCGTTATGGTTACGGAGCAAATGGATACATTGCCTTTTATGCCGAGAAGGTTCCGGCGAATACTTTCTGGAGGCGGTCTTGATGACCTGCGCACAGTGGTGGAACGCACGCCCGGGAGGTGATGCGTTCCACCAAAAGTTTCCGGTGGTGCGCATGCGCATGCCGAAACTTTATTTAAAAAAAAAAAAAAGAGCCAAGTTTGATGCTCGGCTTAGACGAAGCTGTGCAGTACCCACTGACAGCATGGATGCTTGCCAGAAGTGGTACGCCGTGTCACCAACCCCCCACACGGTTCAGAGGCATTTTGAGGTAAGGTGAATTAATCTTTCCTTCAAAATGATCTCTGTAAAAGTTTAGACACTTCATTTGCAAAGTGTGAAGCCACGAGGTAAGAGGACGAAGATGACGATTTGCTGTGAACAGTATATGTTCCCACGATATGCTCTAGGAGGAGTTACTGTGAGCAGTATATGTACCCACTTTATGCACTATGATGAATTGCTGTGAGCAGTATAGGTACTCTTTATGCTCTATGACGAATTGCTGTGAGCAGTATATGTACTCACTATATGCACTATGATGAATTGCTGTGAGCAGTATAGGTACTCTCTATATGCTCTATGACGAATTGCTGTGAGCAGTATATGTACTCACTATATGCACTATGACGAATTGCTGTGTGCAGAAGATGTATGCAGTATATGCACTATGACGAGTTGCTGTGAACAGTATATGTAACCACTATATGTTCTAGGACGAGTGACTATGAGCAGTATATGTACTCGCTATATGCACTATGACGAATTGCTGTGAGCAGTATATGTACTCACTATATGCACGATGACGAATTGCTGTGTGCAGAAGATGTATGCAATATATGCACTACGATGTGTTGCTGTGAACAGTATATGTAATCACTATAGGTTCTATGACGAGTTACTATGAGCAGTATATATACTCACTATATGCACTATGACGAGTGGCTGTGAACAGTATATGTAACCACTATATGTTCTATGACGAGTTACTATGAGCAGTATATATTTTCTCTATATGCACTGTCGTGTTGCTGTGAACAGTATATGTAACCACTATATGTTCTATGACAAGTTACTATGAGCAGTATATGTACTCACTATAGGCACTACGGCGAGTTGATGTGAGCAATTTATGTACTCACTATATGCTATATGACGTGTTGCTGTGAGAGTAAATGTACTCACGATATGCTTGGACGAGTTCTGTGAGCAGTATATGCACTCACTATAGGCACTATGACGAGTTGCTGTGCACAGTATATGTACCCACTATATGCTCTGTGTGTGAGTGTCTAAGATGACTCAGCCTCCGTAGGGGTACACACTATTAAGTCCTTGTATAAGGGCAAGAACCTCTTTAGATGTATCCACTAGATGCTCTATGTCGCATTGTTTTGTTATCCACTCAACCTTAGTAGATGCACCCACTATATGCTCTATGCCGAGTTTGAAGTGTGGACTCTGCTTCATTAGTTGTATGCACTGTATTCGTTAGGAATGAGAACTCAACCTCCGTGCATGCTCTGTTTAGGAGTTACTTGAGGACTCAGCCTAAGTATATGCATCTACTATATACTCTGTCGAGTTGATGTGAGGTCTCAACTTCAGTAACCACTATAGGCGATTTTAGGAGGGTTCATTTCCTTTTATATACTCTATAAAAAAAAAAAAAAAAAAAACAGCCTCACTAGTTTCTGGGCTATAGGTATCCTCTATATGCCTTATGTATGAGGTACTGGGAAGACAGGGCCTCAGTATGTGTCTTCACTAGTTTCTCTATGGATGAGTTACCAGGAGATGTATGCTCATTAGACGGTATAGAGATGGCATCTTCTCAGAAGCTCATATATCTAGATCTATATCTATATCATCTCCACAGGAGTTGCGTAACCCTGGTATATGGCATAGGTTGTGTAGGTATGCTTTCTGTTCATACAAGATTCAGTATAGGTTACTGATATCTCTGGCAATTTGGACGGTTAACGAACACACACAATGTAGGTGTTTTCAGGGTGCTGCCAGATCCAGAGATGTTTTTATTAGTTTTTTCTTTTTTTTTGCTCAACACACTGCAGAACAGGATTAACCTCTGCCCCAATCGTTTCAGAAATTGCAGTTGTCTAATAATTTCCGTTACTTGTATCAGGTGATTAGCGTGTAACCTCGGTACTGTCTAAAGAAGTACAGTTGTGTATATTAAGGCGGTTATTTACATTTTTTGGAGATCAGACGGAGCGTACAGAGGGAAAAATTTCTGAGACCGACGTTTCCCCAGCAATCCATATATTCTATTGCCTATTCATAAGAGTCCCTAGATCTCGTAACATGTTAAAAAAAACAAAAAAAAAAAAACCCACTGTTTTCTCTCCCCGATCATAGAAGAAGGGGTGTTGGTAGTAACGGATCCAATTTTCAAATTAGATAGAGTTAATTTCAGGAAGTCTGTCTTCCGTCTAATGTCTTCTGGTTGGGGATCGCTACAGATGCTCAAATTTAATCCCCTTCATGTTTCGTGGTAATGATTAAGGGAAAATCCGCAGATTCCAGGGGTTTTAAGGTGTATTGCCGCCCTTCATCTCTTCAGTCCGTAGATACGGCAGAAGGCTGTAAATATTCATGCGCACACTTGTACAGGGTTGGTACATCAACCGGCAGGGAGGAACCGGTGTAGGCGCTCTCTCTCCTGCATGCGGTTATCTTGCTGAGGTGCAAATTCATCTAGTAGATATTTCGGTAGTTCCTTTCAGAGTTTGGTCCTTATGTCCGTGTAATTTGACTCTCTGGAGTGGAAAATTGTTGTTCCAGCCAGGGCTCTGTTGACAAACTTTTCAACGACCAAGTCACTTCCTGTTTCAGTACAGGTCCCTCGGTGTTGGATAACTCTCTTTGTAATGTGTCTTACTTCCGCTTACGTTTTTTTTTTTTCTAGTTGTCTTAGAAAATTAGGTCTATCGGAGCCTTATCCTGGTTCTTATTCCATGTTGAGCATAAAAGATTCTGATTCCCAAACGTTCAAAGCTCTATCGGTCTCATGATATATAGGGATCTACCCTAGTGGTTCTGTAGAGTTTCAGGTTGATAGCCTGACTACGGCTAGGGTTCTTCTTCATCATCTAGGTCTGCGAGAAGATTTGTTTGGCTATGTTGCTTGGCAACTGTATATCCTCTTTATAGGTCTACTTTCTGATAAGGGTTAGAATTTTTTTGGGGGGGGATTTTGGGAACACCCCTGCTGGTGTGTTTCATTCGTCTAAAAACCCTTGCTTTAATGTCTCCTGATTTTTTGTTCGGCAGGCTTCGGCGTTTTCTGCTTTGAGGTCCAGGCCTTCAAGCCTGAGGATCCTGCTGTTCTTAGGGTTTACATAAAGGGGTTCTCCAGGACACCTTCTTGGGGGCCATCTTATCGGCTAAAAGGTTCAGAGAGCTTCAGTCGTTTTCATCCCCAGATGATTTTTTCAGTATTGCTCGTGGACACGGTGGTTCTTCACGCTAAACATTTTTTTTTTTGTAGCTTGAAGGAGCTTTGTAATATCTCTCTTCCTAGGACTGAAGAGCTCAGTTATTCTGGTCCTCTGTTTGTTATCCTCCCATAAAAGGTGTAAGGATACAGTGATTCCTGCAACTCTTTTGTTTCATTTGACTCAGGCGAGTATGTTGGTTGGCCATTTTCTCCCGGTGGTCTTCAAGTTCCGGCTTCTCTCAGGACGCTTGGAGTATTGGCTGCCTCTGGGTCAGTAAGTACACTTGTTTTTTCTAGTGGCCTTCTGTTAGGCACCATCTTGGGCTTCCATTCCACATTTTCATAAGGCTCTACAGGTTAGAGATGTTCTCATCCTCTGAAACTGCTTTTTAGGCGTATAAGTTGCGACCTACGGTGACATTGGACCCGCCCGAGTTAAGGATCTTGCTATATCCCACAGGTACTGCCACCATATGACAGAAAAAACAGACATTTTTACTTACCGTAAATTCTTTTTTTCTTAATATGGTGGCAGTACAGCTTCCCTCCCTCTATATTACATTTTCTTGGTTACAGTATGAGTTCTATTGGGGATTTTTCTTGCTACTTACTGAGGTTGTTTTTGCCCGATAGCCCTTTTTATAGGGCAAGGGGGAGGGGTTTTGTTGATTTAATTAAGCTTGTTAGATGCTTGTCCACACGAAGGAGCAAAACCCACAGGTACTGCCACCATATTAAGAAAAAAAGAATTTACGGTAAGTAAAAATTTGTTTTCTCCAGCAAATTTACAAGCATTCTAACCCTACTTTTTAGAGACCCATGATGGTGTACAAGACATGGCCTGTGATACTTTCATCAAGATCGCACAAAAATGTCGAAGGCATTTTGTACAAGTGCAAGTTGGGGAAGTCATGCCTTTCATTGATGAGATCCTGAACAACATAAACACCATAATTTGTGATCTTCAACCGCAGCAGGTAGGTCTGTTTTTCTCCACCTCAAGTGTAACTAGAATGGTATTTAAACTGTTTTGCTGTTTGGAATTTCAATATTATGAGTTTAAGTTGGGGGGGGGGAGGGGAAAGGGGGTTGTTTTTTGCCGTCCCTTTTACACTCCCTTCCTTCGAAAATTATGAAAATCTGAGATGACAGTGCAGCATGGAATAAAAAACCTTAAGACTGTGATAGTGCCTTCTTTTAGAAATGGTTTATTTCCCAAAATGTGTATTGTGAAGCACATTATTTTCATGCAAGTTATATGAAATGTTAACAAGATATCTTTGTGTTTTAGGTTCACACGTTTTATGAAGCAGTTGGGTATATGATCGGAGCTCAGACAGACCAAACTGTACAAGAACACTTAATAGAAAAGTATATGTTGCTCCCCAATCAAGTATGGGATAGTATTATTCAACAGGCAACAAAGGTGGGTTTACACACTATGTACATCTTAAAAGAACATTATGTTTACTCATATTTAGGTTTGACTTCTTTTTTTGGTCAAGGTTAGTCAATTCCTATGAAATGGTAACATGTAGAACGGATGTATTAGCTAATTAAAGGGTTACTCCAACCCCCATGACCACTTCAGTGCATTGAAGTGGCCATGGTCTTGGAGTCTATGTGCAGTGTTTCTGCTTGAAACCCTGCATATACAGAGTCATTTTAAATTGTGTGCTGGGAAACTATTCCTGGCCTCCTATTGTCAATTCTGTGAGTATTTTATGTCTGTCAGAATGTCTACCCTCACCCTCCCATTGTGTGCTCTCATTATTGTTTGCAGGTTTTACTGCAAATAGATACTACTTATGTTTCCCAATAAGACCTATTACACAGAAACGGCCCCAATCCAACGTGTTGGAGTAACCTTTTAAAACGGAAGTTGTTATAATATCATACATTTTCGATATTGCAGTTGTGGAGTATAAATGTGTTCAGGGGAACTGCATGTTGCAAGGATTTAACTGTTGCAGCAATGAAACATTGCTTACTCATTAGCAGTTGTAATGCAATTATGTAAGAGACGTTAAAATGGCCGCCGATCGTGAACTAAATTTGCATGTGCTGAATTCAAAAGGTAAAAAGCTGGGCAATTTAATAGTAGTCTCCAAACTGCTTCAACCCATTTATATCGTAATCAAGTCTGACATTTGGGCAATAAGTGCACACGAATGGTTACAAATGCACACAGTAATTAATAGAGACAATCACACTAAGAGGAAGTTAAAATATGGATCAAAGTCCCAGAAAATATACTTACCGTATTTTTCGCTCCATAAGACGCACCTCACCATAAGACGCACCTAGTTTTTTGAGGAAGAAACCCAGAAAAAAAATATTGTGAACAAACTGTCCCATAGTGTTTCTTACTATGGGACAGTTTGTACAGAATATTTTTTTTCTCCCCTGTCCCATAGTGTCCCCCCCTCCCCATAGACTTCATCTCCTCCCCCCCCTCCCCATAGACTTCATCCCCCCCTCCCCATAGACTTCATCCCCCCCTCCCCATAGACTTCATCCCCCCCTCCCCATAGACTTCATCCCCCCCTCCCCATAGACTTCATCCCCCCCCTCCCCATAGACTTCATCCCCCCCCCTCCCCATAGACTTCATCCCCCCCCTCCCCATAGACTTCATCCCCCCCCCTCCCCATAGACTTCATCCCCCCCTCCCCATAGACTTCATCCCCCCTCCCCATAGACTTCATCCCCCCCCCTCCCCATAGACTTCATCCCCCCCCTCCCCATAGACTTCATCCCCCCCCTCCCCATAGACTTCATCCCCCCCCCTCCCCATAGACTTCATCCCCCCCTCCCCATAGACTTCATCCCCCCCTCCCCATAGACTTCATCCCCCCCCCTCCCCATAGACTTCATCCCCCCCCTCCCCATAGACTTCATCCCCCCCTCCCCATAGACTTCATCCCCCCCCCTCCCCATAGACTTCATCCCCCCTCCCCATAGACTTCATCCCCCCCCCTCCCCATAGACTTCATCCCCCCTCCCCATAGACTTCATCCCCCCCCTCCCCATAGACTTCACCCCCCCCCCTCCCCATAGACTTCATCCCCCCCCCTCCCCATAGACTTCATCCCCCCCCCCTCCCCATAGACTTCATCCCCCTCCCCATATTCTTCTCTCCCATACTGTCCCCCTCCCCTCGTCCCATTATTACTTACCTGTCTTGTAGCGTTGGCCGGCAGCACAGGGCGCACCGCGGTACTGGAACTTGAATTTCATGTTCCGGTTTCCGGCGGGTCTGAAAGGAAGTGCGCACTCAGCTTGTGCACACTTCCTTTCAGTCCCGCCGGAAACCGGAACATGAAATTCAAGTTCCACTACCGCGGTGCGCCCTGTGCTGCCGGCCAACGCTGCAAGACAGGTAAGTAAAGCTTCATATTCGCTCCATAAGACGCACAGACATTTCCCCTCACTTTTGAGGGGGAAAAAAGTGCGTCTTATGGAGCGAAAAATACGGTATTTGTTCAGCAAAGAAAACTGAAGATTAGTTGGGAGTCATCTCCTTTATAGACTGTGCTTTATGTTGGTTGGTTACAGAATGTTCTACATTGGCATTTCAAGTTTCTCTTTCTTTGTAACACCAATCTTTATTAACAATGTTGTTGCCGGAGTAGTAAAGAAGGCGGAATTAAATACATAGTAGTTTGTTAGCCTTATGGTGACTCCCATGTCTCTAAAATTTTACCAAGTGAATACTTGCAGGACGTTTACTGAAGTATTCAATGACATATTTGCACAGCTAGTATTTTTGCTTTTGTTTTGTTTGATTGGTCAAGTTGCAAAAATAATTACTGGCTATATTACCTGTTGGCACATCTGTCCTTAGTAATCCCCAGATAACCTGCCATGGTCTTAGTTTTATCCAGACCAGGTCACACACTTAACCCCTTAAGGACACAACTTCTGGAATGAAAGGGAATCATGACGGAATATTTCCATCATGTGTTCTTAAGGGGTTAAAGTACTTGGGGAAAACTCTTTAGAGACATTCAAAGGAGTCCGCTCTTTATTAAACAGAAGTGTTATTATAAATACGCAGTAAACCACTTAAACTAGTATCAAAAAAGTGCGTGGGATGAAAACGATCTTGGTGCAGCTATCTGTATACATTATTTTCTTCCAGTAGAATATGGTCTAGTCCTAAACTGAATTAAAATGTGTTTATTTGTAATAAAATTCTTATCACTGTTCCTTTTAGAATGTCGACATACTGAAAGATCCAGAAACAGTCAAGCAGCTGGGCAGCATATTAAAGACAAATGTAAGAGCATGCAAAGCTGTTGGTCACCCCTTTGTAATCCAACTTGGAAGAATTTACTTGGATATGCTAAATGTGTACAAGTGCCTCAGTGAAAACATTTCTGCAGCTATTCAGGCAAATGGTATGTATCCATTTTAATGTTCCTGTCAAAGTATTTTTAATGCGTTTGCAGAAGGACGAAACATAGTGTATTTTTCTTTTAGGGGAAATGGTCACAAAGCAACCACTGATAAGAAGTATGAGAACTGTTAAAAGGGAAACTTTAAAACTAATTTCAGGATGGGTCAGCAGATCGAACGATCCCCAAATGGTGAGTCTTTTTTGTTTTTCCCTTCATTTTTTTTTTTTATTAAATATTTTATTAAAATGTATTGCAAATGTGTAGGATTTATTTTTACGTTTGGGTAAATTTTTCTGATTTTTGCCAGGTCGCTGAAAACTTTGTCCCACCTCTGCTGGATGCAGTTCTAATTGATTACCAGAGAAATGTGCCTGCCGCCAGAGAACCTGAAGTACTTAGCACAATGGCTACTATTGTAAACAAGCTCGGGGGCCATATTACAGCTGAAATACCTCAAATATTTGATGCTGTTTTTGAATGCACATTAAACATGATAAACAAGGTACATCTTTCTTACATGGTTTGGAATCTTTCATACAGACTTGAAACCTTTTCTTTTATTGTGTTATGGAGAGAGGTTGTAAACAGACTTGAGGTACTTCTCCAAATTTCCCTTATTTGCTGCAGTTTTAACTCTTCTATAGTGTCCACAATCCCAAGTCTCAGGGATTTCTTTGTATGTAGACTGGTATCCTAGTAGAAATATTTCGGGACATGATTGAAACTATGATGGAGCATAATTTGTCTTGGTTTACTGAATAATTCAGGATATTTTATGAAGATGTCTGTTAGTTAAACAGCTATATCAATCTTGACTGATCTTGGGAATAATAATCTTATCTGTTCAAAAATATAATGGAGGACATTTAAGTGTTGGATGTTTGCTATAAATGTCAATTAAAATTACTCTTCTAGATCGCAGAATTTTTTATTTTTTTTTAATACTTGGATAAAGCTTTTTACACTTAGTATCTCTCTCCCCACACAGGACTTTGAAGAGTATCCAGAGCACAGGACAAACTTTTTCTTACTTCTTCAAGCTGTTAATTCCCATTGTTTTCCAGCATTTTTGGCTATTCCTCCAGCACAGTTTAAATTGGTTTTGGATTCTATAATTTGGGCTTTCAAGCACACGATGAGAAATGTTGCAGACACAGGTAACAAACTAAATTTTGGATATTAACTTGATTGTCTTTTGCGAGTATTTTTTCTTGCCGTTGCGATCTTGTCAATTGTGTGTACCATTTGCAAACACTGAAATTCTGAAAAAAAATTCTCCCCCTTCAGGCCTTCAGATTTTGTACACGTTATTACAGAACGTTGCCCAAGAAGAAGCTGCAGCACAGAGCTTTTATCAAACATATTTCTGTGACATACTTCAACACATCTTTTCTGTTGTGACAGATACCTCACACACTGCAGGTATGTTTTTTTTTATTTTCCTGTTAATCTCTGTAGAAATTGGGACATTGCATTGTGAAGAATACATTAATTTGACAATATATTGGCATATTTTGTAGCAATAACATTTTATATCTTTTTTTTTTTTTATATAATTTTTATTAACCCCTTAAGGACCAAACTTCTGGAATAAAGGGGAATCATGACATGTCACATGATCTAAAGTGATAGCTATTTGTTACTGTGGTTAATGCTTAAGCAACAAGCTCCAGTTTGGGGTATATCAAAAGTTCCCAATGGTTACAAATTTGGTGATGTTAATGCAGACTGTTGTATATTAGTTATAATTGCTCATCAGTATTAAAATCTTTTCTACATTTTGTGTTCTCTTTTGTAGGTTTAACCATGCATGCTTCAATTCTAGCATACATGTTTAATTTAGTGGAAGAAGGAAAGATAAATACACCCTTGAATCCAGCAAGTCCTCTTAGCAACCAGTTATTTATTCAGGAATATGTGGCAAATCTCCTAAAGTCAGCCTTTCCTCACCTGCAAGAGTAAGTATATCATTCTGTAAAGTTTCCATATGGTAAATTACTTAAATTACTTAACTTAAAAAAACAGCGGAAAAAGAAAAATATTGATGTGTTTTTTCTGAATATATGTACTTTTTTTTTATTTTTTATTAGTGCTCAGGTAAAACTGTTTGTGACTGGCCTCTTCAGTTTAAACCAAGATATTCCAGCATTCAAAGAACATCTTAGGGATTTCCTCGTACAAATAAAGGTATGTTATTTATTTTATTTTTTACTATCTTTATCAATCTGTGTCCCTATTGAATCAAACTATGTGTCAGTCTGAGCACTGTAGGTACTTTGTCGCTCTCCCTTCCAATGTGGTTTATAATTGTAGCAATGTAGAAAGTGGTGTTTTCTCATTTGTGTCCAAAAATGGAACCCACTTCACATTAGCTGAAAGTCATTTGGCTGCTATTATGTTATTTGGCATTACTCCCTCATCTTGCCTATGTGGCGGGATTCACTGTAGCTGGGTAACAAACTGCATACTCCAAAAAGCCTCACTTCACTATTCGAATAAGAGGGATCTGAATGGAATAGTCTGGAGAGTCCATGAGGCACCCTCCCTAGTGGCGAATGTATATATCTCATGCTGAAATGTAGTGTACTCATGGGGTTTGTTGCAGTTTTTCTCCAGACCTAATACAGGCTTTTTTTTTTTTTTATGTTTTATTTAGGAATATGCTGGGGAAGACACGTCAGACCTTTTCTTGGAAGAAAGAGAAACTGCTCTCCGACAAGCGCAAGAGGAAAAACACAAACTTCAGATGTCTGTTCCTGGCATACTCAATCCACATGAAATTCCTGAAGAAATGTGTGATTAGATTTTAGAAGCCAAGTTATGCTGTTGATTTCCCTCCTCCTTCTGAACATCAATTTTGTTCAGGAAAAACATCACTTTGATTATCGTTGACCAAAATGATGCCAATTTGTAAATTATTATGTCACCTAGTGGCCCTTTTTTCTTATTATGCGTTTTTTGTATAAGAAATTTTCTGTGAAATATCCTACAATTGTTTCAAAGCTTTGGTCATCCTTAGGTTTGCATGATATTAAGGATATGTGTGTAAATATATGTTTATATATTTACACATATTCATTTTTTTCTGCTCTCCTTTTAATTCTTTCATGCCCATTTTGTGGCTTTGGGGTGAGGGCAAGTAAATTGATCTAGAACAACCCAAGAACCTATATTTGTTATGTCTGTTGCAAGAGCAATTCCTCCCCCTTCTGAACATACAAATTTTAATTAAGTGAAGTTTTTTTTTTCCTCCTAGTTTATATTGCAGCCTAGATGGAATTTCAGCAATTATAACAAATTTGACACTGCTGCATTCTCCGAACAATTTTTTTTGTTTTTGTTTTTGGTTGAGGTGGGCAATACTACATACATACTGCAAGTTGGAAAGAAAATCATTTTGCAGCAAGATCATGTGCATATCATCCCATTGTAAAGCAATTTCAGAAAATATGGGAACACAGTACAGTTAGTTATTTTTACACAGTTTTTGTTTTTTTGTGTGTGTGCTGTCGCTATGTCGACAACAGCTTTTTGTTTTCCTCAATGAGGAGTGTTGCTCATTTGTGAGCCTTCATTAACGAGAAGTGAAATGGTTAAAAAAATATTTATCCTGTTAGATTAGGCTTGCATCTTTTTAACAACTCATACAATTCTGGCTTTTGAGATGACTTGTACTAATTTACATTGTTTACCATGCTGTAGTGCTTTAAGAACACTACTACTTAAAAAGCAAAATAAACTTGGTTTACATTTATCTCTTGCTTATTTCTAAAAATCCGAAAAATTTGTTGTGAAATATGATTTCCATTGGCATTAATGTCTGTAAGTATCAATAAGGAAACATTAAACTACAGGGTTAGAGGGGGAATTCTAAATAAAGGAAACCTTAAACTGCATTGTTGAGTGGGGGGGTGATGATATTAAAAGTGCAACTATGCATTGCATATTGCAGGTAGGGCTCAGATTAATGCAAACTTGTTTCATTTTGTTTAAATCAAAATCATTTTGAGCCACATCAAAACTAATAGTTTATCCTGGGATTTATCTGTGAATTCTTATTCAATGCTTAAGACTCCACATGCAAATCCCAGCTGGATTGATTCCTTTGGGTGTGGATTAACACATTATGGACAGGGGAAATTGTCCATGGTGTTAACTAAAATAAATCCTAGCATTTGAGCTGTATGTCTGTTTAACCATTATTTACCTTTCATATTTAAGAAACACTATAGTGTCGGAAATACAAGCACGGTTTAGGTCCCTTGCCCCGTCAGCCCAGTGAAATAGATTTAACTTGCCTTTTTTTTTTTTTTTTTTACCACCACGTGTCAGTGCAGCTGGCCCTTTCTGACTTTCTCTGTGACTGAGATAATCTCAGCCAATCCAATGCTTCCCCATAGGAAAGCTGTGGGAGGGTTTTGTACATGCGCAGCTTAACACTGCACTGCGTTCTGCATCTCTATAAGGAAAGTTCATTGCCACCATGCAGTGTCTAGATGCTCAAAACCAGTGCTACACACTGTGCTGCACTGAACTAGGAAGCACCTAGTGGCCTAGAGATGTTCCTAGGCACCAATGTAAATATACTGCCTTTTCTCTATAAAGGCAATGTTTACATTAAAAGGCCTGCATAGACACAAACACTACATTAAGCTACAGTGTCTTTTTAAGGGCACCCAGAAAACAATTTTATGTAAATGAAGTCTAAAAAGTGTGATAAATTAAACGTTTTCCATGTTCTGCATTGCATTTTACTTCAATAAAACACATTTTATGCTGTGATGTCACTGGAGTACAACAATGCCCCATGTACAGATTTCATGGGATTTTGAAAAGCTGCAGGGTCAAATACACTGCTTGTAAGTTAAATGCTATGGTATTTTTGCATGTGCTGTCAAGTACATCCTCCAATGTATAGCAAATATATGTATAGAATTTGAAAAAAATATTCTAAATATATTTTCATAGAGATATATATACAGTTGTGCTCAAAAGTTTGCATACTGAGGCGGAGCTAAGCGTCTGAACTGAATGGACGACAATTTTCAGAGCTCCTGACACTTGGTGACTAATCCACTCTAATCTGATGTCCCACAGACCATTGTGAGGATATTTATGGGGTGATAAATATTAAATAATTTTATAAAAATTAATAAAATTTTTATTATATCAACATTTATATATTGGCACTGATTCCCTAATGATTATAAAGCTGAGAATTACCCACTATTTTTAATTCTCATAGATCCTGGAGTACTTTTTATTAATTTTTATTTAACTCAATCACAAACTAATTACACAAATATAATTTATTGTGACAATAACTTGTAACGTGCATGGTAATATTCAGTAAATATGTAGGTGTAGCATAAGTAGACAATATGGCAGTGATTTAACAATGTATAGATGGTTCAATCTATCAACATTATATCGACGTATGCAGTTTTCAACAAGATTTACGACACAACACTGCACTTTGAAATCAGCTTGCTAAACATTCCTTAACACAGAACACTGGAGGACTGGGGAAAGGCTTTGTTTGTGCATTTTCCCCTCTATTGTTCGGTATATGGGGCTTACCTAACATATTACACTAATGCTGTTCGTATACCAAATGAACTGCCGAACGGACAGACCACCCAGAACAGTTGTGTTGCTTATTAACCTTATTGACCTTGTTAACGGCAACGTTCTAAGTGGTTAGCTGGGTGGCCGTCGTTCGGATGTGCGAACACGTGGCTATCTTTAGCCGTGAACACATACAGCAGTGTTTGGTCGTCGAGTGCATGAAACTATAATCGGACACTCGCACAGCCTGATTTCATGGAACTCTTTTGGGCAGGAGCCTTGTGTGCGGTCGGTCAAAATATGACTTCATGGAAATCCTGAACTTATCTGGGTGAATTTTAGATATGTTGGTCCCCCAGATCAGAGCGATCCGAAGATATGACTATATTGGGGTTTTCATGTGTTTTGGGGGTATTTTTTTTGGTAGAAAAATGTGTTTTTGTGTCTGGAGATAATTGAGTTACTACAGTGCTTGACTCCATTATCTCCCAGTTAGAGGAGGGATTAACCTATTATGTATGGGAGTGTCCTGGATCTGAGAGCCAATGTGATTGTGTATTTGTTTCTACTGTGGTTTACTCTCAGGTCCAGAGGGAGTACCCCTTTGCATGGGGATCTGCATATAAGGCCAGTTGTGGCTACCATTAAACCGTTCCTCTTCACCCTCAACATAGAGCCTCGTCTCATGTGTGGAGAGGACAGCTATATTCACTCTGGGGATTGCTATATCACTGTACTCCCCTGAGATTATAATCACTTGCTCTTCTAAGAGCATATTGCTACACTCTCTTCGAGGAGAGGTCTACCCACTGGATCCTGGTCTTGGGTCCAGGGTGGGTGGAGGACAATAAGACTCCAACCAAGCTGTAACACTGGAAGTGTGGACTCTAGTGCTGATGGTGTGTGGTGAAGTGCTTGGAGTACTCAGTGAGCACTAGGAACATCGATTGGCGGTAGCACCCAGTTGGGGTGCCAGGCGGTCCGCCACACCTACTATCCGAACTGCCACAGGATCCTCCTGCTGCCACTTTACAGTTGCATTACTTTGCAATATGTGTGTGCCAACTGTTCATAGTAGCGCTCTCACGTTTAACCTAAACAGTGATATGTTATTTCCCATAAAAATACCTGGTCCGACCATTTTTATCCCATATTTTCCTTAGGTGCTCCTGTAAATCTCATCCAGCCTATTTTAAGTCTATCAGTTCTACGCAAACTAGGTACGCTTCCCTTGAAGCCAGTACAATCTGACCCCCCCCTCATCACTGGTAGGGCTAGTACAACTAGCTGTCTATTTAGAAGTAATGGCTTTAATAGTCATAATATAAACTAATCCAGTGAGGCCTACACCCATCCTCAATTCACCCCTTTGGCCCAATACATAGCACATCTCACCAACCTCTACAGTTGTCTAGTTAGGGCCTCACCAGTCATGCCATCTCCTAGACTCTTTCACGGTCACCGAAAGGCCAACAATCCCGCCACATCTACCAGTGGTCCATTTCATAGGTAGAGCCTCTCAAAGCGACTTGGCACTAGCAGGGCCTCATCTTCCATGCCGGCCAGGTAATTTATTTGCTTCAAGCTTTAGTTAGAAGCCTGTTGGAATAGGTCAACTCTGCTCTTATCAGGGCTCACCATACCATCTTTGTATTGTTGAATGTCGCAAGTCCCAGAACACAATGAGGAACTCTCATCACCTGGCACCACAGCCAGGCCCCACACCCCACCCAGATCCAGTACAGCTACCTTGTCGGCCAGCCCTTGTTCTCTCCGTACATGGACTATCCCTAAACATGCCAGTGAATTAAGACGTTTAGGCATTCCTTTTCCAGCCACTGCCCGCAAAGCCGAACTGTATCGCCTCCTGACTGCTAGTTCCGGCACACCTCAGTCGTGTACTACTGCACTGTCAACCAATGCAGACAACTTCACCGAAGTCAAGAACGTGATGATAGCTCTGCTCATTTCCATCAATACTGTTAGCGTTAGACTAGAGAAAATGAAGAATCCACAGTCTCAGGCATTGACCCCAGCTACAAAGCTTCCCGCCCCTCTCCTTCACACAGTAACACCATGGCTTTAGACCCAACTCCTAGCACGTCACTCCCGCTCACTTAGTACCCCCAACCGTTCGCAAGGACATTCTGGAGGGCAAGGATGTGAATTTGATTTCCTTACTAATTGCCTCCCAGGATGTCATCGAGAACAAATCATATTGCTATGGGGATTTGTCCATCGTACTAAAGGCTAGAGACCCCAGACTTAATCGAAAACTCTATATTCCTAAATTTGTACTCGCCTTCGGACTATATCCTGTGACGTAATTTGGTCCACTTCACCTCACCATAGTGAAGAATTGGATCTTTACTTGCACAAATTGGTGGTCCTGGGACACAAATACGGGGGTTTCGCTTTCTATGACTGCCACAAAGCTTTTTCGGCCAAAGCAGCAGCATCCCTGGCACAAATCAACAATCACACCAATTAGAGTAGGCTTGACACTGAAATATTCTGTCGCCTCTTCGCTGCACTCAAACCCCCCTCTTGTGCCATATGCGCCTCCATCTACCATTCCACCAACTTGTTGATCTGCAACAATTTCAATTCAGGCAGTTGCGGATTTAGCTTGTACAGATTGCTGCACGTCTGCTCAATTTGTTATAGGGCACACACCAAAACCATGTGCCGTAACCGTCTGTATCCAAAGCAATGACTGACCGAAATTAGTATAGACAACCTGGCATACTATCTCCAGGCACATCCTTCCGATTTATATCGACAGAAGGTTAAATGGCGCAAAAGGAGGAAAATATATATGTATAGCGAGCATACACAATATAAATAGAAACAAATAGCTGCAACTCACTGGGAGTCCTGGTGAGATCTCCTAAGTGCTAAATAGGTAATAAGGAATGGTGAGTGCGCTTACAATAAATAAAATACAGTGTTTATCACACTTAAAAAAATCTGAAGAGCATATAACACATTTGATTAAAATGCAATAATACCAAAGTGCTATAGTGCTTTAAGAGATTTACAAAATATGTGAAGTGCCAAAGTGCATATATGTGCAGACAAGGGATATCCAATATAAATAAAAAAAGGACTGATATACTTGCAGAGCTTCTGGAACAAAAAATACATGGCTCTGTAATACAAATAATACAACACCTAGTGCAATATGTTTGTACAGTGCAGAATTAACAATAAATAAATATCTCACTCACAATGGTGGAGTGGTTGAAGTACCACCCCAAACTATCAGGCTCCAGGGAGGATCAGCCCCCAGTGATCGTGGGATCCACTCAGTGTAGAAAGAATGTGGGCCAGTCCGGATATGTGTAAACCAAGAATTTCTTTATTACCAATGCATAAAAATATAAAACACCAGTCTCCTGCAACCTGCTACCGATAGTCCGAGAAAGAGAGAAGGTCTATAATCAGAGTGTCCTCCTCGCAGCTCAATCCTCATGGATACACGGATACACGGTGTAGGTGCAAAAACTTCCGGATTGTTCAGATACAATGCATTTCTCCCCATCCACGGGGCTTTTTCAAGCATCCTTCCGATTACTTAGTTGACTTCTTGGTGCAGGGTTTCACCAAAGGTTTCCACACCGGCCTTATTGCAATCCCCTCTGGCACATGCACACACACACCCGAATGCCCTAACCTACAGTCAGCAATACTTGACCCCCTCAACACCGAAAAATTAATCAAAAAGGAATTAGACAATGTGTTCATACTGAGACCTTTATCTCAACCACCTTTTTCTTGCTGGTGTACCAACCCAATAGGTATTGCCACAGGAAAATTCTCAAATAAAAAAAAACTTCTTATCGGCTCCACATTCTCCACCACCACATTCTTGATTCCGTCTCAGGAGTTTTCCTTGCACTATGCCACAGTTGACAATGCCATACACGCTATCTTGAAGGCTGGTGTAGCTGCTTGGTTGGGCAAAACTTACATCTCCAATGCTTTCAAACTTTTAGCAATACATCCTGTGGCATGTGCATGGCATAAAGTGGAGAGGTAAATACTACTTTGCCACACGTCTGACATCTGGTGCAAACAAGCAGTCCCAAACTTTTTGACACACCAGGTTGGCTCCTACTCAATAAATGTGAATGTCCATCAATTATCCACTACTTAGACACTTTCTTACAATCAAAGTCCCACATACCACACCTACTAGTATCCGCAAAACCACTTTTCTCATTTTTAGGTGTTCCTCTCTCGTAGGACAAAACAGTAGGGCCTTCCACCAATTTAGTTTTCTTGGGGATTCAACTGGATACTGTTAAACTACAGGCTAGTCTGCCTCTAGAGTAGGTACTAAGGATTAGAGAGTCTGTGGAATCTTTTCTTGCCAATAACAAGTGTACCAGGTCTGAGCTTCAATCCATACTTGGTACATTGAAATTCGTTATGAGGATCATTCCACAAGGCCGAGGTTTTATCTCCCAACTCCTATGCCTTCTTCCCCTTCTAACTACTGACAACAGTACCATAACACTGGACTTACATGCCATAGCTGATCTTAACATGTGGCTCAGGTTTCTGTCCAATGGGAACGGTAAAGCTATGTTTATCCCCCCAATCTCAGAACATTCCCCCATAATCTGGACCGATGCAGCAGCCCACACTGGCTTCACTGTGATTTTTGGCAATTCCTGTTTCAGATACACATGGCCAGTCGAGACTCTTAGCCTACCCTCATTCCAAACAACATCAGCTTTGTTTGATATTTACCCCGTAGTGGCTGCCACCAAGACCTTGGGGCACCTATGGGAGGGTAAGGCAATCAAATGCTTCACAGACAATAAGGCAGCTAGTGATATCATAAATAGGGGCAGATCCTCATCCTTCATCATAATGAGACTCATCAAAAGTCTCACGTGGCTGGCAGCCATGTTAAATTTCCACATTACATGCATTCACATTCCCGGAGACTCCAATAAAGCAGCTGATGCTCTGTCTTGCTCTAAATTTCAGTATTTCCTTAAATCCCACACGATGGCAAACAAAGTTCCGGTCCTAACGCCCTCATTCCAAGACCTAATCCTGGATTGACCGGCCTTATGGCACACGGCTGATTCCTGGCTAGATCTGCCCTCTCTGTAAACACTACATGAGCATACAATATTGCATTTGCCATTTACTCCAAATTTACAACTACCAAATTACAGATATACATTAATGAATTCCATAGTGGCCTTTTGCCACCCTAATTTAAAACTCTCAACACGATAAAACTTTACCTGACTGGCATACAACACCATATCTTAATTGCCTATCCTAATTCCAAACAATTAATGTCTTCTTACCCTGTAAAGAACATTCTCAGAGGTATACAACGTCTGGATAATCCCACGACGGCTATAAGAGAACCCATAGACGGTCCCAAATTCCTGGCACAATCCGACCTGTTAGACACTAAACCATTCGAACCAAATACGAACCTTACCATTAAGACCGCAGCTTATCTAGCATTTTACTGGTTCTTAACAACCTAACAAATTTACAACCAATAATACCACATCCTGCCAAGATTACCTCAAAATCTCAAATCTAAACAAACACTCAGATCAATATGTTCTCTCTATCATTCATGTAAAAACTAATCAATTAGGGCCACCAACAGAAATATGTTACTATCCTACAGGCAATAAATGGGGCCCGGTAACAATGCTAGACCTAAAAAGCTTATCAATCACTGGCCTAAATCCTAGTATGCCCCTACTTTTGCTGCAGGGCAAACCACCCACTACAGAAAAATTCATACCATACATCAGAATCCTCTTAACCAGGCTGGGACTCAACCCCAATGCCTTTACAGGACACTCTTTCAGAATCTGTGCGACATCAGATGCATCAAGACATTAAAAGCTGCTCACATCATTAAAAGATTAGGTCACTGGAAATCCGCAGTTTATTCTAGATACATACCACAACCAGAACTAGAGTTGAGACAAGCATTTAGGAATCTTGCATTGTAAAGATATCTAATATAGGTTATTTCATTCTATTTTTGCCCTCTTTTTATTACAGACCTACCCGATACGTTGGTTTTGGCACACCACAACCGACTTGATATAAATCTGGCTCATAAATCCGGCTTTTGTCCCCAACTACAAATAGAAAGGTGGAGCCTGAAGTTGTGGGAGGGGTTACCATGCTATATAAACCCAGGCCCCCTACACCACTGGGCTGATGCTGCAAGGTTCATCCCTCTTTTTTTTTTTTTTTTTTTAATTCTTTATTTTTGAGTGCATGAGAAATACAACATAGCTTACTCTGCCACGACAGCGGTCATAAGCTTGAACATTTCACATTGTGATATAGTAGTGGCATATAAACATTGCACATTTTTATATTATATTAACGGTCAATAATAAAAAACTGCCGACTTTTGATATTTGATACTCGAAATTAGCGTCGTTGGTGGCTGACGTTGGGGTAGAGTGACAGCTTGATGCCATATGTGGGAGTAATTGTGGAGGCCCAAGAGAGTCACGGTCGGGTAGTCGGCCAGTGAAGCTTAGTTGAGCTAGACATTTTACACATTCGGTCAACCTGTCTGGTAGTATTGCTTAACATGCTGACTTTTATATACAATATGTCTGAGGTTGGGCTTGTGCTTATGTGGTGAGCGTCAGGCCGGTCAGTGCTCAGTTTAAGTTGGTGTATGCATAAGCAGTCATGGTGCGTGTTGTTGTTCCTCGTGAGTCACCCCGAGGGCCACTAGACCGACGGGGAGGGGGAGGGAAGTCTGCGTGTGTCCTGTCGTGTTGGCTATGAGTGGTGAGTGGTGGGAGCAAAGAGGCGACTATGTTAATAGCCTCCTGGGGCCGTTTTCCGCAGGTTAGCTGCGGTTACAAAATCAAATGAAGGGCTATAAGCAGGTCAGAGCATGGTGCCAAGGGGCAATAGCTGAACAAGTTGTCATACAAAGTCCCAATATAGACAATGTGTAGCTTGAGTGTCTTTCAGGGTGCTCGTGCACCAGCCCCTTCAGGGGGTTCCAGCCTCGATTGTCGTGGCACAAAAATTTTAGCCCTCTCCGGGTTCCAGTCGTGCGTGGGTCTTGCGGTCTTCTGAGACACCGCCTGTTGCATGCTGTCCTGAGGTAAGCCCAACACTGGCAGTATGTTTCGGGCGTCTTGAAGGTCGTGGACCACGTGCTTGTTTTCGCCCCGTACGATGATCAGAGAACGGTCTGGGCGCCATCTGTATGTTATATTCTTCTGTCTGAGGAGCGTGGTAAAGGGCTTTAGTGAGCCTCTCCAGGCCAATGTGTCGCCCGTTAGATCCGGGAAGAAAGCTAGTGTATGTCCTTCAAATATAAGTTGCGCCCTCTCTCTGGCTGCTGCCATGGTTGCGGCCTTGTCTTTTCGGTGCTGAAAGCGGATTATGAGGTCGCGGGAAGACGTCGCTGGGGCTTTGGCCGGCTTTGGGATCCGGAATATACTTTCCAGTGGAATGGCCTTGGCTGCTTTTGGTGTGTGGAGGCCGGTAAGTAGCCTGCGCACGTAATGGGGCAGCTCTTCGGTGGGCAAATCGTCCGGTATCCCCCGTACCTTTATGTTGGCGGCTCTGCGCCCGTCTTCCGCTGCGGTGAACCGCCGCTCGAGGACCGTGGTCTTTTGCTTAAGGAGGGTAATCTCCGATTGTAGGGATGTGATAGATTGGTCGTGAGCTGTTGAGGTGACTTCCAGGGTGTCCAGCCTCGTGGTGATGCCTTGAAGCTCCGTGCGGAGCGCGGCTATGTCCCCTTGGAGTGTGGTTTGCAGGCCTGCCAGCAAGTTTTTTAGCACCGCCGTTGTGATCGGTGCTCCATCAGGATCCTGGGGTTTGGGCACGGCCACCGGTTGTCTCGGTGTTGCTATCGGGTCCTCTTCCAGGGAGTATTCATCCGATAGGTCAGAGTAGTGGTCGGCGAAGGTCGCCATATTGGGCCCTGAGGTTTCGAGGGCCTGTCTCCACATTGCCCCGATGTCATGGTTCTGGCTCGGCCGATCCGGCTTTGGTTTTTTAGATTTGCGACCCATATTCTCTCTGCTCTCTCGTGCTGGTGGTCGTGGTTATATTTAGCGTTTTTTTCGGGCTGTAGCAGCGCTTTTTGCGGTAATTGCTCAGGAGCTCCTCCGCCATGCGACCTCTCTGCTTCGCAGTTAGACTCCGCCCCCATCCCTCTTTTAATTACAGGCCTACCCAATACGCCTTTTTTGGGGCACACCACAACCAACTTTATCTCACAGCTAACTTCTCATAAATACAGCTTTTGTCCCCGACTACAAATAAATAAATATACATACATACACACACACTGTTGAAATAAAATGATTTATTCTTAATCAAAGGATTATGCTTGCATTGAATTACTCATGTTTCTGGCCTAAAACAAACTGCTTTTCATTCGCCACAATAGTTCCTCAGAGGCTGCAATTTTGTGCTGGCTGATTTTTACAACAGGGACTGCCACTGCAACCACAGCTAACCGATCACAGTCAACTGCCCTTTTCATGGTTTTCCTCCTATCTCTTCCAATGCTCACTCACTCTCTCCTAATTCTAATTCTCCTAATTCTAATGTTCTAAGGATACCCCAAGAGTTAGAGTCCCCCAAGGCTCTGTTCTTGGTCCCTTTCTATTTTCTCTTTATACTGCCTCTCTTGGCAAATGTATTAACTGATTAGGATTCCAATACCACCTGTACGCAGATGACACCCAGATATCTCTGCCCCCTGGACCTCTCTCCTGCCTTCTTGCAATGTGTCACCGCTTGCCTTTCTTTCATCTCTGTCCTCCCGCATTCTAAAACTCAATCTCTCTAAAACTGAACGTCTTATCTTTCCTCCTCCTGATATTGATCCTCCTCTCTCGCTCTTCCTTCCAGTTGGTGGTACCCACATCAGCCCATCCTTACAAGCGCGTTGTCTTCTATATGTGATTCTGGCCTCACCTTTGAGCCTTACATCCAGTATTTTGCCAATGTGCCAAATCCTGTCGATTCCACCTTAAAAACATTGAGTGCATCTGCCCCTTTCTTCCGCAAGATGCTACTAAGGAGCTTGTCCATGCATTAGTAATCTCTCGCATTGACTATTGTAACTCTCTCCTAGTATGACTTCGCAGCTACAGTATGTAATGAATGCTGCCACAAGACTGATTTTCCTCTCCTGTCGCTCCTCTCACACCTCTCCCCTCTGTCAGTCCTTACATTGGCTTCCTGTATCCTATAGTAGTTAATTCAAAGTACTAACCCACACCTATAAAGCACTAGCCCCTGCTATATCTCTTCACTGACCCATAGGTATGCACCTTCTCGGTCTCTCCGCTTTGCCTGTCTGCTGCTCGCACCCATAGGGCCAACTCTCTCTTGCAGGCCTTTTGCGGGTGGCGCCTTTCTGTTGGAGTGGCCTGCCTACCACCATCAGACTCCCCTAGTCTTCAATCTTTTAAGAAGTTCCTCAAAACCGATATCTAAAGGAAAGCTTACGGCTTCCCAGAGTAACCTCTGCCTTACATACCTGTCATTTGCTCTCTCCTAATGAGCAGCACTCCACTCACTCCTCCAGATCTGCTTCACTCCCACCTTGCTATTTCCTGTCTTATTGTTTTATACCACACCTCCTCTAGACTATAAGCTTGTTTAAGCAGGATCCTCTTCAACCTAATATTTCAGTAAGTTTTTGTAATTGTCTAATTTATTGTTAAATCTCCCCTCTGATAATATTGTAAAGCGCTACGGAATATGCTGGCACTATATAAATGCCAATAATAATAACAACGTTGAAGTGGAGCACCACTCTTACCAATCAGCAGGGAAAAAAGGCATCCAAATTTTTGTAAGGCTGTTTCAAAAAACAGCACACTTTCTCAGCTTCTCTCCGCACAGCATACCATGCATGTATGACCACATCTGCATACACCGGAAGGGGAATAGTGCAATCGAACGTGCGTAAAGCCTACACACTGTTTGTAAAGTACTGCTATATAAAACCACAATTAAAGTCATCACTTTTGACCACTCTTTAACTACCTTGCTTTCACATGTTATAGCTAGTTATACAATACAGCATTTTTTGAAATATAAGGCTCACTCCGTATATTTTAACTAGACATTTTGGGGGAGAGATTAAATAAAACCTGTACCATAATTACGGTTAACTTTATCTA
Organism: Pelobates fuscus; assembly: GCF_036172605.1. Taxonomy (NCBI): domain Eukaryota; kingdom Metazoa; phylum Chordata; class Amphibia; order Anura; family Pelobatidae; genus Pelobates; species Pelobates fuscus. The sequence continues at coordinate 378,942,071 of NC_086318.1, read as the reverse complement.
ATCTGTATGTGTAAAGGATCCAATGTGGGGGTGTGATAGGAACTGTAGGGGGTGGAGAGAGCAGGTTTTTCCTTGTTTTTTCTATTACTGTTTATTTATTTTGTAGACCAATTCTAGGCTAGAAACTCTATCTATCTGGAGTGTTGCTGTGGTGACTCACTGCAATCATAGTGCTCACAAGAGCAGGAGATACAGACAGTGTCACAGGCTTCCTCTATGCAACAAAAGCCAGATCGTGTATATGGATTTTATATTTATTTTGGTGTAAAAAGCATCCCATAGTTCGAAAAGTACGTTATAAACATTAATACTTACCAAACTGCACCACAGCCAGTCTAGACCAAACACCTTCGCCAATGCCCTTTCAATCCTGTTCTGCAAGTCAACATTAAAATATCAGGACCGCCAAAACACGGCACCGAGGCTCTCAGGCCTACCAAGTGGGAAGTCTGCATCTGCAAAGCGACCCGTACTGGCTCGGAGCGGGCCTAGAGAGGGAAGCAACCCTAGAGTGCCACAGCCAAACCTCCCTGAGAGGAGCTATGGTGCGCAAATCCCAGAAAACAAACCAGCCCTCAACCAGGGACGGCCAGGATATCAGCCATATGCTGACCTCCAGGACCAGGGAAGCAACACCCCCAGGCCCTACCGGAGGCCCCGGCGATTGCAGATGGACATGCACCGTCCACTAAACAGGACATTTACAACCTTCTAGTGCACATCCAGCAAACGTTCTCAGCAGAGCTCAAATCAGTGCAGACGGAGGTTCAAGCAGTGACAACCAGGGTACTACGGACTGAAGGGGAAATTACTGGCCTGAAACAGGGCATGGACACCATCAATGAAACTGTGCAACTCCTCCAAACAGCGCAAGTACATCAAGGCATCAGGCTGGCCCAGCTGGAGGATAGAGAGCGGAACAGAAATATCAAAATTCGCGGAGTGGCGGACACACTCCCGTCTGAGGAACTCCCCCACTTCGTTAGGCACCTAGTATTCTCCAACATGCCCGCAAAAAAACGCGAAGGAAATAGCCTTTGATGGTATGTACCGCATAGCGAAATCCTCACAAGCCCCAGCTAAGGCCACGCGAGACATTATTCTCTGCTGCCAAACCCTTGCCGACAAGAACAGGCTCCTCAACGCAGTAAAGGGCAAGACCCCATTACAATTTGAAACGCACACCCTTACGTTTTTCCAGGACCTCAGCAGAGCCACCCTGCTCTGGCAAAAATCAATGCAGCCAATCTCAAAAACCTTGCAAGGGGCTGGGCTCCCTTACAGATGCTCTTTCCCCAGAGCTCTCACAGTCACCAACAATGGACAGACTTTCAAGGCAACGGGACCCTCAGAGGAAGCTGTGTTTCTCCAGGCGCTTGGATTACAGGAAGAAAATCGTATTGGTAGTATAAAAGCGCTAAAATGAATATTTAGTATAAGTGCAGGGTGGGGGAGAAAAAATGTGTAAACACTCCCTCACCACCCAAATATATATCAATCTTAAATACTTTGATAATTGTTAGCTGCTACACACCTGTGTGAGCCCAAACCACACACCAAAAAAATGAACAATATACTTATGCAGGTGGAGCGCAAAATCAAATCCAGATTCTCAGAAGGATCTTGGGATTATTTCAATTCAGACATAAATGGGAATAAAATCATATAATAGTGAAGCACAGTAACACTTTAAAACATTTATTTTACACACTAGACACAAAACACTCCTATCCACATATAAGGGTTGGAGTCCAAGAAAAAAGAAAGAAAATGAAACAACAGTAGTAAAAATAGCCTCTTACAAGGTTTAAGAAAGTGAGTATATGCAGACCCTGCTGCTACTCAGAAACGCTTTTGTGGTGCCCCTGCTCGGGATTAGTTGATGTATCAGCTCGTTTCCACACACCCTCCACGGGTAGGTACTTTCGCTGTATTTTACCGAACGTCGGCTGGTGATTTCCGGGTGCCCGAATAGCTCCGCCCACTTTGCGTCACTCCGTAGCTCACGTGGTTACGTCTCTGCGTCACGTGGTTACGTCACTGCGTCTACGCGTTTCGCTGAAAAGCTTCCTCAGGACGTCTATCAGTGATGGTCTAGTCCCTTGTTCGTCTGTCTTATAAAGCAATCCTCTTACACTCTATTGGATGAGTGCCAATGACTCAATTAGCAGCATAATCGTTCCACATATGAGTCCACTTAATAAATATTAACCCAATGTTCAGTCTACATTTTTTTTTTTTTTTTTTTGAATTCTTTATTTTTGGAGTGCAAGATATTACATACGGGTCACATACGCCACAACAGCGTGCAATAAAACTGGGATACATACGATTAATACAGTGGCCGGTGGGAATTGCACAAATTTTTTTTTTTTTGAAGAGCATAGTAATAGGCTTGGTAGTAATAAATGAAGTACAATGTATGAATTACAGCTAGGCGATTAGCCTTGAGTAATCGAGAGTATCACGTTGGTTTAGGTGCCCAGGTAACATCTAGCTCATTGTGTACTACGCCCTTAATGGGTGAGCGAGATTTGAATGCATATAGGTTACATTGAGATAAAACAAAACAAAAATTCTAAACTGTTAACCTCTTGGTATCGCTTGTTTTCACTTATATAAAAAGTGTGCACATGTTAGAGAGACGTCTCTGGACTATATAATATAATACAATAAAACATGGTATAAAACTATGTAGTGGATGTAGAAATTGTGAAGCATTTCTTGTTGTGCTCAAACGTGTCACTGACTGCAAAGTTGGGTATGCTGTACCTGGTTACTGCCTCGCCGCCCCCCCCCCCCCCGCGGCCACCCACGGCCGGGGAGGGGGGGGAGGGAAGGAGCCCCACGTATGTCTAGGTGCGTTTGAGAGTAGTTTGGATCAGATGAGGCGCCGGTGTGGGCGTATGCATAAGTGAGCTGTAGTGTGTGGACATTTGCTATACAACTAATGAGCATTATTAAAGTTCACATTAAAATAACATTAAGGTCACTCATTGAACTTGAGTGGCCCGTGTAATATGTCATAGTGTCTTAGTGCGGCCGAGTGGCCTATAGTCCCGTTCAGAGTGATCTGCATTTGGAAAGTCTTCAGGGCCCCTTCAAGTGCCGTTATCTTCGGCGGTGGTCTGTTCTGGTCCGCGTGGTATAAATATTTTGGAGCGCACTGGGTCCCATCTGTGTTGCTGGCGTGGGTTCTCTTGGTGTACCGGTCCAGGGATCGCATCTTGGGGTAGGCCTAAGATGTGCTGTATGTTTCTTGCATCCTGCATCGAGTGCACCACATGGCTGTCTTCCCCTTTCCTGACAATTAACGATCGGTCAGAGCGCCACCTGTATTTAATGTCCCGTTGCCTGAGGAGGGTAGTGAATGGCTTCAGGGTCCCCCTCCATGCTAGCGTGCCGCCAGTCACATCAGCGAAGAAGGTTAATGTATGACCCTCAAACGAAACCTGAGTTCTGTTCTTAAGTGCTGCCTGGAGTGTGGCCTTGTCCTTGCGGTGGTGGAAACGGACTATGAGATCACGGGTTGCAGAAGCCGGGGCTCTAGCCGCTCTTGGGACCCGGAATACGGATTCGACTGGAATGCATTTAGATTGTTTCGGTGTGAGTAGTTCCGTCAGGAGCCTGCGGACTAAGTGCGGCAGCTCCTCTGTCGGTATATCCTCCGGCAGCCCCCGTACCTTGATATTAGTGGCCCTGCGCTCTTCCTCTGCGGCGGTGAACCTTCGATCATATTCCTCGTTTTTGAGTTGTAGCTTAGTAATTTCCGCCTGCATTGCTGTGATTTGCGCGTCTCGCGCCACAGAGGCGTTTTCCAGGGTTCCCAGCCTGCCATTCATGCCTTGTAGCTCCGTGCGCAGGGAAGCCATGTCCGCCTGTAGTGTGGTCTGGAGGCCCGCCAACAGGGTTTTTAGTACTGCGGTGGTCACCGGAGCGTTGTCCGGGTCTGGAGATGTAGTCCCCTGTGCAGGTAAGTGTGCGGTCATTGGGACTTCTCCTTCTTGATAGAAGTCGTCCGAGTAGTCTGAGTACGTGTCAGTGTGGTCGGCCATTTTGGGCCTTGCCGCCTCGTGGGCCTGTCTCCAAAGAGCCCCGATGTCTTGGCTCTGCCTCGGCTGATCGGGCTTCGCTTTTTTAGATTTACGCCCCATATCGGTTCTGCCGGCTCTCCCTTTCACCGGTGATGATTTGAGAGAGGTTTAATGGGCCGAAATGGGTGAAAGTTTGCTTTTTCTGCGGGAGCTGCAGTCCCATGCGACTTCTCCGCTTCGTGGCCCGGCTCCGCCCCCCCATGTTCAGTCTACATTTAACCCTAAAAAATGTCTTTAGCTAAGATCCTGTTATAATCGTGATGAACATACAAAACATTTAAAGGTATATACCTAAAACCTCACATAATTAATAGTATATACAAAATATAATATAGAAAAAATATACAAAATGTACAGAATATTTATAACCTCTCATAAATATACCCTTTTAATACAACCTATTCAGGTAATGGAGGGAGAGAAGAGAAAAACAAAATTATTAATATATCTTTTGCATAAGTAAATTCTTAATGCTCCCATTCAGATAGCACTTTCATCATATCCCAGTGTCTACCCTCTACAGTGTATATTAAAATAAATATTGCAGTAAGGTGCTCCAATTTAAAGTGCCACAACTATTATAAAGTGCATAATATTGCAAAAAAGCTATAGTAATAATAAAATAAAATAAACATAAACATAAATGAATACATAGTATTGTCTAAATGCCTATGTGCTTATAAGGTCTATGGCTCCACTGTTTTAATGTACCTTTAGTGGGCTTATTATTAAAATCTAATTGGAAAGGAAGTGATTCTTAAAATATTTTAAATATTTTAAAAAGAGCGATTTACAGAAAGTGGCATAACTCAAAGTCATTGTTAAGGCCAAATGGAACGAGGGTGTTGAGTTCATAAATCCACTTCATTTCCATTTGGCCTAATTTTCTTACACGGTCCTCACCTCTCCAGTTATAACGTGCTTTTTGAATACCCAGAAAAATTCAACTTGAGGGATCACTATTATGGCATTCTTTGTAGTGTAGGGAGACCTGATGATTGAGAAAGCCTCTACGGATATTACACAGGTGTTCTCCTATCCTCGTATTCAACTTATGAGTAGTGCGCCCTACATATCTCAATCCACAAGGGCATAAGAGCATGTAGATCACACTACTCGTATGGCATGTAATGCACTCCTTAATCTTATATGTTTTAGTAGGTGTGGTAAAGTGCTCTTTGAAAGACTTTTGAGACCCCGTGGTTCTACATACATTACACATCCCGCAGTTATAAAAACCATTTTTTACCCCCATAAAACTATTTAAGGAGCCTAATTCTTTACTATCTTCTTTACTTGATTGAAACGTTAAAATGCTTCTTATATTCGGGACCCCCTATGTATAATTTTGGGTTGGGTGGGCAAAATCCTATGTAGTACAGGATCTTTCAACAGGAGATGCCAGTTTCCATTTATAATTTCTCTTATTTTCCTGTTGTGGCAGCCTGCGTATTGAAATATAAACGGGACAATTTCTTGTGTCTCCTGATCATTTGGTTTGGCCTTGTACTCCAGTAGAGATCTCCTATCTAACTGTTGTACTTCTTCCATGGCCCTATTTAGTATTCTTTCTTCATACCCCCTAGTTTTAAAATCTTCCAAAATTTTATGTCCCTGGTCTAAAAAAGAATCATCATCTGTGAAGTTCCTACGAATGCGGATTAGTTGACTTTTCGGTACATTTCTCAACCACGGACTGTAGTGGCAACTGGACATCTCTATGTAACTATTAATGTCGACAGTTTTTAAAAAAGTTTTCGTTTTGATAGTTTCCTCTTCTATAAAAATAGAGAGATCTAAAAAGTCTACCTGAGATTTACTGTAATTAAAAACAACGGATACTCCCCAATCATTAGAGTTAACCTCTTCCATAAAAACTTTTAAAAGATCCTCACTCCCTTTCCATATAAAAAACAGATCATCTATGTACCGCCTATATAGCACCAGGTTTGTCCCCCAGCCACCTCCCATATCCATAAAGTTTTGTTCCCATAGTGCCATAAACAAGTTGGCATAGCTGGGGGCAAACCTGGTGCCCATAGTGGTCCCACAGAGCTGTAAATAAAAATTATCAAGGTACCAAAAGTAGTTGTTATGCAAGATCAATCTAATGGCCTCTAATACAAAATTGATTTGTTCCTCTGGATATTTAGAATTTTGTCTCATAAAAAATTCAACTGCCCTTACACCTAAATCATGGTTTATAATGGTGTATAGGGAAGAGACATCTGCCGTCACCAGCATATAGTTTCTCTCCCATTTTACCTCCTCTAAAATTTTCAATAAACTTGTAGTATCTTTAAGGTACGACGGGCGTTCCTGTACTATTGGCTGTAGTATTCTATCCACATATTGAGATACCCTACTTGAAACGGAATCAATGCCGGATATAATGGGCCTTCCTGGGGGTTTAGTCAGATTTTTGTGTACTTTTGGTAAAAAATAGAAAATTGGTGTTTTAGGGTTTAAAATTTCTAGATATTTCCGCTCATTTTTATTCAGGACTCCTGTAAGTACACCATTATCTATTAATTTACTGAACTTAGCCCTTATCTCCTTTATGGGATTAGTCGGCAAGATATGATATGTTTTTTTGTCACCCAATAGTCTTTGGGCTTCTTCTTTGTAATATAAACTGCTCATGATGACGATCCCCCCCCCCCTTATCTGCCGGCTTCACTACAATTTCGGAATCTTCTCTTAAATCCCTAAGTGCTTTTATTTCTGGTTTAGTCAAGTTTCGCTCAAAATTTTTTAGGGGTTTGATCTTTTTTGTCTCATATTGTACCATTTGTTCAAAAGCTTTCATTTCTCCCGACATATGCCATTTTGGAAAGAAGTTAGACTTATCTTTGAGTTCTGTATGAATAATTTGGTCATTAATACTTATGCCAGCATCGTTCGGTTCCTGTATGGTGCCCATTTCTCTAGAGAAATGTTTCTTTAAGCACAATTTCCTATTAAATTTTTGTAAATCAATAAAAAATTCAAAACTATTAAAATCTTTAGTGGGTGCATATTTAAGACCTTTATTCAATAAGGTGATATGGTCATTTGTCAACACCTTATTGGATAAATTAAAAATCCCTATGGGTTCAATATTCTCGTGCGTTTTTCTCTTTCTCTGTACTCTCCACCCTCCCCTATTCCCTCTATTGGTCTCCGTCTTTTTGATTGGACTGAGAAGGGCGAGTGGTTCTGTGTTCTCTCTCTCTCTAAAAAAGGAACCTCCTCGTTCCTAGAATTCAATGGTTCAAAACGATTCTTTGAATTAAAATTTGGAGTTCCTGGGTTATACTGTTTTTTAAAAGTCTTTCTTTGTGGCACTTTAAATTGGAGCACCTTACTGCAATATTTATTTTAATATACACTGTAGAGGGTAGACACTGGGATATGATGAAAGTGCTATCTGAATGGGAGCATTAAGAATTTACTTATGCAAAAGATATATTAATAATTTTGTTTTTCTCTTCTCTCCCTCCATTACCTGAATAGGTTGTATTAAAAGGGTATATTTATGAGAGGTTATAAATATTCTGTACATTTTGTATATTTTTTATATATTATATTTTGTATATACTATTAATTATGTGAGGTTTTAGGTATATACCTTTAAATGTTTTGTATGTTCATCACGATTATAACAGGATCTTAGCTAAAGACATTTTTTAGGGTTAAATGTAGACTGAACATTGGGTTAATATTTATTAAGTGGACTCATATGTGGAACGATTATGCTGCTAATTGAGTCATTGGCACTCATCCAATAGAGTGTAAGAGGATTGCTTTATAAGACAGACGAACAAGGGACTAGACCATCACTGATAGACGTCCTGAGGAAGCTTTTCAGCGAAACGCGTAGACGCAGTGACGTAACCACGTGACGCAGAGACGTAACCACGTGAGCTACGGAGTGACGCAAAGTGGGCGGAGCTATTCGGGCACCCGGAAATCACCAGCCGACGTTCGGGAAAATACAGCGAAAGTACCTACCCGTGGAGGGTGTGTGGAAACGAGCTGATACATCAACTAATCCCGAGCAGGGGCACCACAAAAGCGTTTGTGAGTAGCAGCAGGGTCTGCATATACTCACTTTCTTAAACCTTGTAAGAGGCTATTTTTACTACTGTTGTTTCATTTTCTTTCTTTTTTCTTGGACTCCAACCCTTATATGTGGATAGGAGTGTTTTGTGTCTAGTGTTTAAAATAAATGTTTTAAAGTGTTACTGTGCTTCACTATTATATGATTTTATTCCCATTTATGTCTGAATTGAAATAATCCCAAGATCCTTCTGGGAATCTGGCTTGGATTACAGGCCCAGACTAGCGCGGCGGGTGCAAGCCACTCCTGGGATGCCTCTAGATCAACCCTTTCGTACCCAGCGGTACCAGCGAATCGGTGACCTGAATCATATCGGGACTTAAACCAGTGTTATATTTCTTTTGTGTTTCCTTATCATTTACCGTTTTACACTTTTAACTGTTATTACGCCGACCGTTTAACTTTCATGTCTCTGAAAAAATGTCATGTCTTGCCTTATTGCAGAATGTCATGATTAGCATACTAGAGCCAATGTCCGCAGGCTATATGTCATCGAGACCCCTACCTACGTAACTAGTCGACAAATGGGCTCAGACGCACAAAGTGACAATCACCCCCCCCCATGGCCCCATAGGTTAGGGGGCAACAATACCACTAACAGGAGTTACACCCCATACCCCTAGACACTCACGGTTCGACCAAGCCACCTAGTAGACCGAGATATTTGACGTTAACAACCTAATAATCGAAAACTCCAATATGACTCTAGCCATCACCTAGATGTATAAAATTAAAAAAGGGGCTACCTCTTAAAACCACATTGTTTAGCTACCAATTGTTTTTTACCTTGCTCAATTGTATTATATCACCCGAACAAAATAAAGAATTAAAAAAAATAAAATAAAAATATCAGGACCAATATCAGACAGATATAAGAAATGTACCTTCATTGTTACCATCATTCTAGATGCCTATAAACTATAACTAAAACCTCCTAGCAGTGACAACAATCTAGTTCATGGGTGTCCAATCTTTTGGCTTCTCCAGACCACTTTGAGCAAAAAGAAATTGCCTTGGGCCGCACATAAAATATATAATATTAATTAATTTATTTTTAGTACATAACTCCCTTATTTGTTATTTTTATGTGGAATTTCCATATTTATCTTTTTTTTTTACATTTTGTGTATACTTCTTTACAAATTTTTTATCAGTACTGTTCCATTACCATAAACTTTACAAATGTATCAACATATGCTTATATCAACATAACGGATCAAATATATTGTGTATATATTAGCAAGAATTAAATTAAGAATTACCATAAAAACATTTTTTTAAAAAGGGAAAAGAAAATCGGAAAATAATTTATATATATTTTTTTTAAATTCCATATTTAAAGATACCAAATGAAAGGACCACTATAGTGCCAGGAAAACATACTCGTTTTCCTGGCACTATAGTGCCCTGAGGGTGCCCCCGACCCTCAGGGACCACCTCCCGCCAGGCTCTGGGGGGAGGAAGGGGTTAAATTTACCTCTTTCTCCAGCGCCGGACGGGGAGCTCTCCTCCACCTCTCCTCCCTCTTCTTCCATCACCGGCTGAATGCGCATGCGTGGCAAGAGCCGCGCACGTGTTCAGCCAGTCCATAGGAAAGCATTATCAATGCTTTCCTATGAGTCCATAGGAAAGCATTATCAATGCTTTCCTACGGACGCTGGCATATTATCACTGTGAAAATCACAGTGAGAAGCGTGGAAGCCCTCTAGCGGCTGTCAATGAGACAGCCACTAGAGGCTGAATTAACCCTAATGTAAACATAGCAGTTTCTAGCTGGACCTGGCACCCAGACCACTTCATTAAGCTGAAGTGGTCTGGGTGCCTATAGTGGTCCTTTAAGTAACTATCTACTAAACATGCACACTCTTACTCTTCCACGCACACACATTCACACACATACACAAACAAAAATCACATTCATACACATGTACTTTAAAAGGTCCACCCAGTCTCCCTACCTTGCTCTGGGAGGGCTGGAGTGGATCCTCTCCCTTATCCAGTGGTTGCTGCTGGGATGGGATTATTGTGTTCTCCTGCACAGGCACAGTAGTGATGCCGAGATTACATCATATCCCAGGAAGAGCAAAGTAAGTAATGGACTCCCTATCTGCCTCGCCGCACTGGGCTGTGAGTTGGACACACCTGATCTAGATAAAGCCAAATTTAACTTCTTTCTAACCTAGCTAAAACGCATGCACAAATTTCATGGAATCATTTCAGACCATACTAGAATAGCATGAGGGAACATGTCGGGTAAAGAAAGAAAAGATTTTAAATAAACATTATAATAACACGTATTTCACATGACCCTCATAATAACCACCAGGCCCGGACTGGCCATCGGGCACACCGGGCAAATGCCCGGTGGGCCGCGGTGGCCATGGGCCGAGGCCGGCAGGGGAGGTCACAGGATCTACCCTGCCGGTCTATGCAGGGCCGGCACTATCCTAGCGCCGGCCCTGCTGCATTCCATGGTGGGCCGGCAGGGCCGGACTGGGAGAAATATTCAGCCCGGACATTTTTTTATCACAGCGGCCCACTAAGGGGGCGGGGCAGAGAAGGTGTGTTTTGTCATCACCAATGACAAGCACGCCCCCTCTCAAAGTGAGCATGTTGGTTCAATGCTCTTCCAGGGCAGACCATTCCTTGCCCAGATTCCTGTATCTTCTCCAAATGATACCGATTGATATCCCCAAGTTTGCCCACTATGTGTGGAACGGAAAACAGGCTAGATTGCGATATGAGATCCTCACACAACCAAAACAGAGGGGCGGTACATCTCCAGAGTATCCTAGAGTGGACCCATGCACCTCAGGAGAAAGTGTGGATCCGGCTGGAAGGCAGTTTTGTCAAGGCGCAACTGACAGCGGTACCCTGGATCCCGAAAGGAAAGGAGGGAGCACTACCACCCGACCATCGCCGCGACACTGAAAGTATGGAGAGCAACGACTCGGAAGACAGAGTTGGCACCGCAGGTTTCTCCAATGTACCCCATTGCGGGAAATCCTCAATTCGAACCAGCAGACTCTCCGCTATTCCTGACATCGCTGGGGCTACCGAAGCAGTGTAGACTGAAACATGTAAGCAGGGAAGGGGGGATTGTACCTCTCACGGACCTACAGACACAGAATGCCGCGAGCTTCATGACACAATTCAGATATCACCAACTGATGCGGCATGTCAAATCCATACCTCAGGTGGACACAGCAACCAGGCCACTAACCACATATGAAAAACTATGCGATCAAGACACCCCTCCGGCACACTGCATCTCTACCCTATATCAGTTGCTCCTTGCCAACAGTGGGAGAAACCACACACCATACTTTACTAAATACTGGGAGAGGGATCTGGGTCACACCCTGACGGAAGATCAATGGAGGGAGGTTTTTCTGAACATCCACAAAGCCTCGATCAGCACCAAACACCAAGAGTCGGGGTATAAGATGCTTATGCATTGGTACCGGACCCTGGAAAAATTAGCCCAAGCAGGATGCACCAACGACCCGGAGTGCTGGAGGTGCGACAGGGCACTGGGCACGCAGTTTCACATCTGGTGGACCTGCCCAAACATTCAACCTTTCTGGAAGAGAGTACACGAAATCATCATAGAGATCACGGAAGGCGGCATCGATTTCACGCCAGACGCCTATCTCCTTCATGTGACCACAATGTCCCCGGCAAGATACAAGAAGACGGTATTACCGCATCTGCTTAACGCGGCGTGAAGCCTCATACCCGGCCACTGGAAATGGAAGACGGTCCCCACAACGGAAGACTGGATACAAAGAGTGGAAGAAATAAGGAAGGCTGAGGAACTCATACTATCAGCAGCAGGCAAGATGCAGCGATACCACCAAACATGGTACCACTGGACTAGGTGGATAGCAAGGGATGGGGAGGGGGGGAGGAGTTCCGGGGGGGGGTCAGGCATGAGGGGGAGGGGCGCGGCCGGCAAACCCACTCCTGACTTTTACCCTGTGTTGATGTTTTTCCCCGCTTCCCTTACCCCCTTAATGTCACTTGGGTGAGATTTCCACCAACGGAGGGGAGGCACCGGACAGACACCCGTACAACAGGCACACGGGAGGGGGAGGGGTACACGCGGAGGGGTCCACTGGGACATGATGACGGGCTTCGGGACAAGTGAGGGGAGGGGGGTCCGAGGAGTAGAGGTGGACTAGGCTGGAGGGGGGAGAAAGGGAGGGAAGACAAGAGAAGCGGACGGACACTCAAACACGGGACATTTACACAGCAGAGGAGAACGGCACGATAAAGCACACAGGGAACTAATTCCAACATGGAGGGTAGTGGGGATAATACCACACACGCCACAACAAAGGGGGGGGCAGGGACAAAGCCAGAACGCTTCGAACGAACGAGACCGAGAGAACAACACGCTAGAGGGGAACACTGCTTAGACAAACACCACATATGCAACTAGCAATTAGATAGTAAGCGGAATACACAAAACCGACAGCACTCTGTATCGAGTACTCCCGAAGTAGGGAACAGGGGGATATCCCTGGCACAGATCTCACAGGGAAGAGGCGATAGGGGGAGAGCCGCGAGCTAGGAAAGGGTACGCAGAGGAAAACCCTATAAGGGGGGGGGGAAATTAATACTATGGTTTCAGTTGACAACATTTTGGTTGTAAGTTGAGACAGTTGCATATAATGTTATTTAGGGCCACCAAGAATGGATGGACTTGACTTGAGGAGCAACGTGAAACATGAAACAAAAAACAGCTATACGCCAAACATGTATAATCTTGACTTGTCAAATCAAATTCACACTAACTGTAACGCTACGTAAACCTTGTTTCCACAACCCATGTATGTAATCATACTTGATACAATAAAAGCATTAATAACTAAAAAAACAATAAGGGGGGGGGGGAACCTGCTGTCCCCTCCCGGCCCCCACCCCTGAGTGGCGGGTGGGGGCCCTAAATGAAAATTCCCCCTCCCCAATCAAGGTGACTAGGGGTCCCAAGCCCCTAGTCACCCCCCCACCCAAATACAACCTATCCCCTACCTACCCCCCTCACCCTAAAAATAGTAAGGGGGGAATAAAATAACTAACCTGTAAAAAAGAAATTAAACTTACCATTTGACGTCTTCTTTTTTCTAAAATCTTCGTTTTTCTGCTCCAAAAAAGGCCAAATAAAAAACCATCATACCCGACGAACTTAAAATAAAATAAAAAACCTGAGCGCAAAAAGAAAAACCTGACGAAAAAGAAAAAACCCGAGCGCAAAAAAATAATCCATCTTCACCCATGGTGAAAAGCCTTGCCCCGCCCTGCAATTAGGCTAAGAACACTCTGATTGGTGGGTTTAAGCTTGAAAACCATACAATCACAGTGCTCTGTGTCATTTTACACAGCGTGGGAAAGTTCTTTGGAATTTTCCCACGCTGTGTAAAATGACAAAGAGCACTCTGATTGGCTTAAACCAGCCATTGTATAACAATTGTATAACAATGTTTGGTATTTAGTGAATATTCCCCTATATATTCCCCTGTATAACAATGTTTGGCATTTAGTGAATATTCCCCTATATAACAATGTTTGGCATTTAGTGAATATTCCCCTATATAACAATGTTTGGCATTTAGTGAATATTCCCCTATATAACAATGTTTGGTATTTAGTGAATATTTCCCTGTATAACAATGTTTGGCATTTAGTGAATATTCCCCTGTATAACAATGTTTGGTATTTAGTGAATATTCCCCTATATATTCCCCTGTATAACAATGTTTGGCATTTAGTGAATATTCCCCTATATAACAATGTTTGGCATTTAGTGAATATTCCCCTATATAACAATGTTTGGCATTTAGTGAATATTCCCCTATATAACAATGTTTGGCATTTAGTGAATATTCCCCTATATAACAATGTTTGGTATTTAGTGAATATTCCCCTATATAACAATGTTTGGCATTTAGTGAATATTCCCCTGTATAACAATGTTTGGCATTTAGTGAATATTTCCCTATGTAACAATGTTTGGCATTTAGTGAATATTCCCCTGTATAACAATGTTTGGCATTTAGTGAATATTCCCCTGTATAACAATGTTTGGTATTTAGTGAATATTTCCCTGTATAACAATGTTTGGCATTTAGTGAATATTCCCCTGTATAACAATGTTTGGTATTTAGTGAATATTCCCCTGTATAACAATGTTTGGCATTTAGTGAATATTCCCCTGTATAACAATGTTTGGCATTTAGTGAATATTCCCCTATATAACAATGTTTGGCATTTAGTGAATATTCCCCTATATAACAATGTTTGGTATTTAGTGAATATTTCCCTGTATAACAATGTTTGGCATTTAGTGAATATTCCCCTGTATAACAATGTTTGGCATTTAGTGAATATTCCCCTGTATAACAATGTTTGGTATTTAGTGAATATTCCCCTGTATAACAATGTTTGGCATTTAGTGAATATTCCCCTATATAACAATGTTTGGTATTTAGTGAATATTTCCCTGTATAACAATGTTTGGCATTTAGTGAATATTCCCCTGTATAACAATGTTTGGCATTTAGTGAATATTCCCCTGTATAACAATGTTTGGTATTTAGTGAATATTCCCCTGTATAACAATGTTTGGTATTTAGTGAATATTCCCCTATATAACAATGTTTGGCATTTAGTGAATATTCCCCTGTATAACAATGTTTGGCATTTAGTGAATATTCCCCTGTATAACAGTGTTTGGTATTTAGTGAATATTCCCCTATATAACAATGTTTGGCATTTAGTGAATATTCCCCTGTATAACAGTGTTTGGTATTTAGTGAATATTCCCCTATATAACAATGTTTGGCATTTAGTGAATATTCCCCTATATAACAATGTTTGGTATTTAGTGAATATTCCCCTGTATAACAATGTTTGGCATTTAGTGAATATTCCCCTGTATAACAGTGTTTGGTATTTAGTGAATATTCCCCTATATAACAATGTTTGGCATTTAGTGAATATTCCCCTATATAACAATGTTTGGCATTTAGTGAATATTCCCCTGTATAACAATGTTTGGTATTTAGTGAATATTCCCCTATATAACAATGTTTGGCATTTAGTGAATATTCCCCTATATAACAATGTTTGGCATTTAGTGAATATTCCCCTGTATAACAATGTTTGGTATTTAGTGAATATTCCCCTGCATAACAATGTTTGGCATTTAGTGAATATTCCCCTGTATAACAGTGTTTGGTATTTAGTGAATATTCCCCTGTATAACAATGTTTGGTATTTAGTGAATATTCCCCTATATAACAATGTTTGGCATTTAGTGAATATTCCCCTATATAACAATGTTTGGTATTTAGTGAATATTCCCCTGTATAACAATGTTTGGTATTTAGTGAATATTCCCCTATATAACAATGTTTGGCATTTAGTGAATATTCCCCTATATAACAATGTTTGGCATTTAGTGAATATTCCCCTATATAACAATGTTTGGTATTTAGTGAATATTCCCCTGTATAACAATGTTTGGTATTTAGTGAATATTTCCCTATGTAACAATGTTTGGCATTTAGTGAATATTCCCCTGTATAACAATGTTTGGCATTTAGTGATTATTCCCCTATATAACAATGTTTGGCATTTAGTGAATATTCCCCTGTATAACAATGTTTGGTATTTAGTGAATATTCCCCTATATAACAATGTTTGGCATTTAGTGAATATTCCCCTGTATAACAATGTTTGGCATTTAGTGAATATTCCCCTGTATAACAATGTTTGGCATTTAGTGAATATTCCCCTATATAACAATGTTTGGCATTTAGTGAATATTCCCCTGTATAACAATGTTTGGTATTTAGTGAATATTCCCCTGCATAACAATGTTTGGCATTTAGTGAATATTCCCCTGTATAACAGTGTTTGGTATTTAGTGAATATTCCCCTATATAACAATGTTTGGCATTTAGTGAATATTCCCCTATATAACAATGTTTGGCATTTAGTGAATATTCCCCTGTATAACAATGTTTGGTATTTAGTGAATATTCCCCTATATAACAATGTTTGGCATTTAGTGAATATTCCCCTATATAACAATGTTTGGCATTTAGTGAATATTCCCCTGTATAACAATGTTTGGTATTTAGTGAATATTCCCCTGCATAACAATGTTTGGCATTTAGTGAATATTCCCCTGTATAACAGTGTTTGGTATTTAGTGAATATTCCCCTGTATAACAATGTTTGGTATTTAGTGAATATTCCCCTATATAACAATGTTTGGCATTTAGTGAATATTCCCCTATATAACAATGTTTGGTATTTAGTGAATATTCCCCTGTATAACAATGTTTGGTATTTAGTGAATATTTCCCTATGTAACAATGTTTGGCATTTAGTGAATATTCCCCTGTATAACAATGTTTGGTATTTAGTGAATATTCCCCTATATAACAATGTTTGGCATTTAGTGAATATTCCCCTGTATAACAATGTTTGGCATTTAGTGAATATTCCCCTGTATAACAATGTTTGGCATTTAGTGAATATTCCCCTATATAACAATGTTTGGCATTTAGTGAATATTCCCCTGTATAACAATGTTTGGTATTTAGTGAATATTCCCCTGCATAACAATGTTTGGCATTTAGTGAATATTCCCCTGTATAACAGTGTTTGGTATTTAGTGAATATTCCCCTATATAACAATGTTTGGCATTTAGTGAATATTCCCCTGTATAACAATGTTTGGCATTTAGTGAATATTCCCCTGTATAACAATGTTTGGCATTTAGTGAATATTCCCCTGTATAACAATGTTTGGTATTTAGTGAATATTCCCCTATATAACAATGTTTGGCATTTAGTGAATATTCCCCTATATAACAATGTTTGGCATTTAGTGAATATTCCCCTGTATAACAATGTTTGGTATTTAGTGAATATTCCCCTGCATAACAATGTTTGGCATTTAGTGAATATTCCCCTGTATAACAGTGTTTGTTATTTAGTGAATATTCCCCTGTATAACAATGTTTGGTATTTAGTGAATATTCCCCTATATAACAATGTTTGGCATTTAGTGAATATTCCCCTGTATAACAATGTTTGGCATTTAGTGAATATTCCCCTGTATAACAATGTTTGGCATTTAGTGAATATTCCCCTATATAACAATGTTTGGCATTTAGTGAATATTCCCCTGTATAACAATGTTTGGTATTTAGTGAATATTCCCCTGCATAACAATGTTTGGCATTTAGTGAATATTCCCCTGTATAACAGTGTTTGGTATTTAGTGAATATTCCCCTATATAACAATGTTTGGCATTTAGTGAATATTCCCCTGTATAACAATGTTTGGCATTTAGTGAATATTCCCCTGTATAACAATGTTTGGTATTTAGTGAATATTCCCCTATATAACAATGTTTGGCATTTAGTGAATATTCCCCTATATAACAATGTTTGGCATTTAGTGAATATTCCCCTGTATAACAATGTTTGGCATTTAGTGAATATTCCCCTGTATAACAATGTTTGGCATTTAGTGAATATTCCCCTATATAACAATGTTTGGCATTTAGTGAATATTCCCCTGTATAACAATGTTTGGTATTTAGTGAATATTCCCCTATATAACAATGTTTGGCATTTAGTGAATATTCCCCTATATAACAATGTTTGGCATTTAGTGAATATTCCCCTGTATAACAATGTTTGGCATTTAGTGAACATTCCCCTGTATAACAATGTTTGGCATTTAGTGAATATTCCCCTATATAACAATGTTTGGCATTTAGTGAATATTCCCCTATATAACAATGTTTGGCATTTAGTGAATATTCCCCTGTATAACAATGTTTGGCATTTAGTGAATATTCCCCTGTATAACAATGTTTGGCATTTAGTGAATATTCCCCTGTATAACAATGTTTGGCATTTAGTGAATATTCCCCTGTATAACAATGTTTGGCATTTAGTGAATATTCCCCTATATAACAATGTTTGGCATTTAGTGAATATTCCCCTATATAACAATGTTTGGCATTTAGTGAATATTCCCCTGTATAACAATGTTTGGTATTTAGTGAATATTCCCCTATATAACAATGTTTGGCATTTAGTGAATATTCCCCTGTATAACAATGTTTGGAATTTAGTGAGTATTCCCCTATATAACAATGTTTGGCATTTAGTGAATATTCCCCTGTATAACAATGTTTGGCATTTAGTGAATATTCCCCTGTATAACAATGTTTGGCATTTAGTGAATATTCCCCTGTATAACAATGTTTGGCATTTAGTGAATATTCCCCTATATAACAATGTTTGGCATTTAGTGAATATTCCCCTGTATAACAATGTTTGGCATTTAGTGAATATTCCCCTGTATAACAATGTTTGGTATTTAGTGAATATTCCCCTGTATAACAATGTTTGGCATTTAGTGAATATTCCCCTGTATAACAATGTTTGGCATTTAGTGAATATTCCCCTGTATAACAATGTTTGGAATTTAGTGAATATTCCCCTGTATAACAATGTTTGGAATTTAGGGGGGGGGGGGGAGAGGGAGGAGGGGGGAGGGGGGGAGGGGAGGGGGGGGAGAGGGGGAGAGGGGGGGAGGGGAGGAGGGGAGGAGGGGGGGGGAGGGGGGGAGGGGGAGGGGGGAGGAGGGGGGGAGGGGGAGGGGGGAGGAGGGGGGGAGGGGGGAGGAGGGGGGGAGGGGGAGGGGGGAGGAGGGGGGGAGGGCGAGGGGAGGAGGGGAGGAGGGGAGGAGGGGAGGAGGGGAGGAGGGGAGGAGGGGAGTAGGGGGGAGGGGGAGGAGGGGAGGAGGGGAGGAGGGGAGGAGGGGAGGAGGGGAGGAGGGGAGGAGGGGAGGAGGGGAGGGGAGGGGTCCGCCCCGCCCCGGGTGCCATCCAGTAGGGGGGTGCCACACTCTGTCCCTCCTGCTGGTCATCCTCTCCCTCGCGGCTCCGGCGCTCAGTGAGTGAGTCAGAGCACAGGGAGGGGATTCCCAGCCTGTGTTCTGAGTCATCACTGAGCACCAGGGATGCTGTTATGGAGTGTGCCAGCAGGGGGCGCAGAGCGTGTATTCTGCAAGGTTTCTCCCCTGCGGCCACTCTGCCTGCACCTCCTGCACTGCCTGCACCTCCTGCACAGCCATTGAATCATGGTAAGAAAATATTATTGTAAATTCACTCTCACCCCCCCACTCAGTCACCCTGTCACCCCCCTCAGTCACCCGTCAGCCCCCCTCAGTCACCCAGTCACCAGTCACCCCCCCTCAGTCACCCTGTCACCCCCCCTCACCCTGTCACCCCCCCTCACCCTGTCACCCCTTCACCCTGTCACCCCCCTCAATCACCCTGTCACCCCCTCCCTCAGTCACCCTGTCACCCCCTCAGTCACCCAGTCACCCCCTCCCTCAGTCACCCTGTCACCAGTCACCCCCTCCCTCAGTCACCCTGTCACTCTGTCACCAGTCACCCCCTCCCTCAGTCACCCCCCCTCAGTCACTGTCACCAGTCACCCCCTCCCTCAGTCACCAGTCAACCCCTCTTTCCCTCACTCTGCTACCTGTCACTCCCTCCCACGCTCTGTCAGCCCCTCCCTCCTACGCTCTGCCACCTGTCCCCTCCTCACTCTGCCAACCCTATCCCACAGCACACTATGTGCCTTACAATGCCCTACACACACTACATCCCACCCCCACACTATGTGTCTTACCCATACTACATCCCTATCACCCCTACACCAGGTCTGTCTCCTAAATTACTATCAATAAAGATTTGTATCAGGACAAGTAGATTGTCACGGCAGACAAGTAGATTGGGCAAACACTTTAGTCCCTGGACAAGTAGTTGTTTTTTTTTAAATTTCAACACCCCTGCCCTCTCTGCCATATACACCCCCGCCATATACACCCCTGCCTTGTCATAATATCCTCCCTGCTATAAACCCACTACCTGGTCATAATTCCCACCCTGGCATATACCCCTTTAACATGTCATATAATACCCACACTGCCATAATCCCCTCCCTGCTATATACCTCCACCGTATCATAATACACACCCTGCCATACACCCTGGCCCTGCCTTGACATAATATCCTCTCTTCCATATAACACCCAATCCCATTGTTCCCACCCGTGACATAAAACACCATATACTCACCACCTCACCTGCAGTCACCTCCTTCAATCCACTGTGTGCAGTGGCACACACTGTCATAGTATCCACCACACTGTCCCACCCTGCCATATACCTTTCTCCTGATAGTAATACTCACCCACTTACATATACATCCACGTTGTCACATTCCCCCAGACAGATAGGACAGATATATACTGGAAGGCAGTGAGATTAAACATTTTTATGGACCATATAGGAGTTTGTGTACGCCCTGCAGTAAGCCGGCAGCCGGGGTATGACATCATCCTGGCATCGGCATCACTACTGGTCGTGCAAGTGAGCTGTGAAGGAAGAGCACAGAGATCCCAGCCCAGCAGCAACCGCTTGTCACTCCCAGAGTAAGGTAGGGAGGTTGGTTGGACCTCTTAATAACTAAATGCGTTTGTATATCTGTGGTTGTGTATATGTTTAGTAGATAGCTCCCTAATTTGGTGTCCTTAAATATGTCAATCCCACATAAGGATAACAAATAAGTGAGTTATCTACTAAACAACCTAAAGATTAAAATTAAGAAAAAGGCTTTTTAAATTTTGATCTTTTAGCTATTTAGTAGAGAATTCCCTAAATTGGTGCCCTTATGTGAGATTCCATATGTAAAGATACCAAATTAGGGTGCTGTTTAGCAGATAGCTCCCTTATTTGGTGTCCTTAAATATGGCAATCCCACATCTCAGCATCTTGCCAACACTACACACAAACACATCCCTGCATTCCAGTGCAAACACTACATACAAAGACACCTCTGTATTAAAACATCACCATTATATATAACCACACCACTGCATCTCACCAACACTACACACAAAAGCATGCTTGCATTAAAATGCCAACACTACATACAAACACACCCATTCATTCACTCACACTTACTCCATACAAAAGCATGCTTACATTGAAACATGCAAGCACTGCTCAATGCTACATACATTAAAAAAATGTGGGTGTTTTGTACATTTTAAAGTGCGGGGGGGGGTGCCAAAACTAGGACCCGCCCCGGGTGCCATATGCTCTAGGTACGCCCCTGGCGCGGAGCCCTCGCCGGGTGAAGATGGATTTTTTTTTTGCGCTCGTTTTTTTTTTTTTATTGCGTCGGTTATTATGGATATTTGTTTGGCCTTTTTGGGGCTGAAAAAAGAAGATTTTAGAAGAAAGAAAACAACGAATGGTAAGTTATTTTTTTTTTTTACAGGTTCTTAGTTAAATGTGTCAATGTGTCCCCCCTCATTATTTTTAGGGTGAGGGGGGTAGGTAGGGGGATAATTTTTTTGGGGTGGGGAGGGGGTGACTAGGGGTTTGGGGACTCCTAGTCACCTGGGGGGGACATTTTTTTTAGGGTCCCCACCCGCCGCTCAGGGGTGGGGGCCGGGGGGAGGACAATAGGTCCCCTCTGTTGGTATTTAGGGCCCCCACCCACCGCTCTAAGGGTGGGGGCCGGGGGGGAGGACAATAGGTCCTTCCCCCCTGTTGGTATTTAGGGCCCCCACCCGCCTCTCATGGGTGGGGGCCGGGGGGAGGACATTAGGTCCCCCCCTGTTGGTATTTAGGGCCCCCACCCGCCGCTCAGGGGTGGGGGCCGGGGGGGAGGACATTAGGTCCCCCCCCTGTTGGTATTTAGGGCCCCCACCCGCTGCTCAGGGGTGGGAACTGGGGGGAGGACAATAGGTCCCCCCCTATTGGTATTTAGGGCCCCCACCCGCCGCTTCGGGGTTGGGTGCCGGGGGGGAAGACAATGGGTCCCCCCTCCTGCTGGTATTTAGGGCCCCCACCCGCCGCTCAGGGGTGGGGGCGGGGGGGAGGACAATAGGTCCCCCCTATTGGTATTTAGGGACCCCACCCGCCGCTCAGGGGTGGGGGCCGGGGGGGAGGACAATAGGTCCCCCCCATTGGTATTTAGGGCCCCCACCCACCGCTCAGGGGTGGGGGCCAGGGGGAGGACAATAAGTCCTCCCCCTTTTTTTTACTTTAGGGCCCCACCCGCTCAGGGAGGGGGGGACCCTTTTTTTTTTTAATTTTTTTTTTAACAGTGAGCAGCCACAGGCTGCTCACTGTTTAATAGACATGCCCCTACTCGCGGTATTGCGAGTAGGGGCACAATTTACTAATACTAAGTAATTTTTACTTAGTATTAGTAAATTTGCCTGAAAGACCACAAAAAAAACTTCCAGCAGATAATGGACTTAGCAACAGATAAGCCGAAGCTAAGAGATTTCCCCAATGCTCTGTTGAGTGTTGGAGGAAATGCACTTCATGTAATTGGCAATACCTGGTTAAAGTTTAAAATAGGTAACAAAACCTTTAGACACCTGGTGATAGTAGATCTCCCCTATAACCGACTGATTCTGAGTATAGACATACTCAGAAGACTTAACACAATTATTGACTGTGTGAATGGAATTGTATGGTCGCGAGCGAAAGTTCCTATAACCTATGAGAAATCACATGTACAATCTGATCGTAACTGCCATGTAATAGAAGAAAGACCTGACTCGATAGAGGTACATTTTAGGAATAGTCAGTCACCTGACGTGACTATCCTGCAGGTGAATGACGCAATCGCACCTGTAGATGAACATTCCGTAAGAATTGCTCCAGAGAGGATCCAGAATGTCTCTCTGGAAGGTGATGTTTTAACCATTTCTCTCCACAGGGACTATGTTGAATCTGTCGATCTGGCAGGTCATGCTCAATTCCTTGCCATAATTGAAAGGGTTAATGACAACTTATTCTTTCCTATTCAGATAAATGACTTAGGATGAAGTAGGAATGCAAAGCTGGACTTAAAGAGTGAGAACAGCTATATTAGCAGAAGTCTGTTAAAGCAGATCGCTCATCCTAAAATGATCAGGTACGCTTCCCCACATGACAGGTGGATCCAGAACTTGGATGGCGAATCAGAGAGTCACAATGTGATAGCAAAATGTTTACCATCTATTTCCATCGGAAATAAGACCGTTAAACATTTATTCCTAGTGATAGACGTACCTCGCTATCAGGTTTACATCGGCAATGATGTCATACATCGCTTTGCCATACACCTTGACCTGATTAATTCCAACTTGTGGACATGGTTAAAAGGTAATCCTTGTGGATACCTTCACGAGGAAACTGCCCTGAAATCAGGACAAATACTACCATATGCGGTAAGTATCCAAGTACCTGATGACGTAACCATTCCACAAGGGACAAGTAACTTTCTTTTACCCCTACAGGTCAAGGAGGGTCAGAGATTAGAAAACTCTGATGCCCTAATCTGTTTATCCAACAGGATACAACAATTAGGGGTGATGGTAACTCATACACGAATGGTAAGTATTGGTAAGACTCCCACCTATATAATGGTCAACAATGTTACACCCAATAGTGTCACTTTACCAAAAGGAACATTATTAGGTCTAGCATTGGATGCTGAATACTATACATTTAGTTTCCAAAACCAAATTATAGGCCTCATCCCTGAAGACTACTTAACTGAGGATGAAATTGTCGATCAAATATTCCATTCCTCCCCAGAAGGATTATTCACTATCCTATCTGTGTATCCCCTCAACGTCAAAGAAGGCTTGTGTAAAATCGAAGTCAACACCGAACTGACCTAACTTCTAGGCTTGAAGAAGTTTATGAGATAGGCCAGCCTGAAATCTTTCCAGGATTTCAGGAAAGGCTAGAAGAGCAAATATCTTTAGCTGACGGTTGCTCCAGCGGCAACAGCTAAAGGAAATCCTAATGGAATTCCAAGATATTTTTGCCAAAGATTCCTACGACTGTGGGTTAACTAACCTCCACGTAGCCAGAATACAAACTGATCCAAATTTACCACCTGTATTTATCAAACAATATAGACTCCCATTAGCATCATATGATGGTCTACAAGACATCATTCAGAATTTAAAGGAAAGGGGCATTATACGTCCGGTGCACAGTTCGTATAATAATACGATCTTGGGGATTCTGAAACCTAATGGACAATGGCGTTTATGCACTGACTTACGACAGCTAAATAAACGCGTCTATATGTCTGGTTGGCCAATGCCATACATAGACCAATGTTTGCTACAAATGCAGGGATCAAAAATATTCACTGCCATTGACTGTGCACATGGATATTAGACTGTGCCAGTCCATGATGAAGACCAATACAAATTGGCCTTCACATTTGGAAAGCAGCAGTATACCTGCACCCGTATGCCCTTCGGTTACATAAACTCTGGTCCTGAATTTGCTGTGTTCATGCATAAAGCTATGCCTTACGCACTCGAGAGAGGAACGTTATCATATGTCGACGATGTCTTGCTGAAAAGCACTTCCTTTGATAAGCATATCATAGAGATTAGACAGGTTCTCACTCAGTTAAGAGAGGCAGGGATTAAACTGTCTTTACAAAAGGCGCAATGGTGTCGCACCCATGTCAACTTCCTCGGACATGAGGTCACTTCTGAAGGATTAAATCCCCAGAGGAAGAAGGTTGAAGCTGTAATTAAGGATAAAACACCTTCAAACATCAGGGAATTAAGATCGTTCCTTGGTATGACTAACTACTCTTGTAAGTTTATAGATATCTATGCAGAAATAACGAAACCACTCTTACACCTGCTTAAAAAGGAAACTACCTGGAACTGGGGGGAGCCTCAGGACCAAGCGGTAAGTGAACTGAGGAGGAAGCTCACTCAGGCACCCTGTTTAGCATACCCAGAAGGGGGTAAACCCTTCTATCTGGAGAGAGGATATACTGATTTAAGCATCAGTGCTGTTCTGTATCAGAAGCAGGACAGTTTAAACAAAGTTATTGTATATGCTAGCAAGACTTTGTCACCTGTTGAAGTTAAATTCAACACGTGTGAGAAGGCGTTATTGTCGACTGTCTGGGCACTACAAAATTTTCGTAGCTATATCCAAGGTGAGAAAATAATTGTAGAAACAGCTCACCAACCTCTATAGTATCTGCAGAGTGAGAGAATCAGAGACGGCAATCTCTCTAACAGTCGGATTACTGCTTGGACTCTATCCTTACAGGGATGGCCGTTAGAAGTCCGTTGTAAACACAATAAGAGAAGCCTAGTTGCCCAAGGTTTAGCAGAATTACATGACTGTACTGCTCCATCTCTGGATGATAATGACACCGGAGATGACTTCCTAGAAGAGCAATTGCTATCCCCTTATAAAGTTTATGACGAGGAATACTGTCGACCACTACCGTGGGTATACGTTGATGGTTGTTCATATCACCAAGTCGCTGGTGCTGAACGGAAGTTAGTTGCAGGTATCGGAATCGCCTGGACAGGTGATTATCCCAATGTATCTATAGGATACAATATTGGTTCCAAAAGCAGTCAGATAGCCGAACTCTGTGCAGTATATAAGACCATCCAAATGGCAATAGAATATGGTATCAAAGAATTTGTTATCATAACTGATTCCAACTATGTTCGCAACTGTTTTGTCGAATATCTGCCTAGCTGGAAACGTAACCAAATGCTGAAAAGCAATAACAAACCTGTTAAACATGGGAAATTGTTTTGGAAAATCGATGAACTGGTTAAGGAAAATGGTTTAACCATATATTGGAAGAAAACCAAAGGCTATTCTAAAATAGAAGGTATTGACAAGGATGGTAATGACTTAGCCGATTCACTGGCAAAACAAGCAGCCATCAATGGTGAAAAGCTAAACATTGATGATCTTATGGGTTCAATTCATGTTGAAGCCATAACTAGATGACAGGCTAGAGATAATGCCGACTTAAATGGCGTGCAATGGAGTCAAGAAGCTCCTAGTGAGGACCTGATTACCAATCAGAAGAACGATCCCGTCATAGGCATATTCTATAAACATATAGAAGACCCTACTACCAATCCCATCACAGATGAGGATTGCAAACATAATGAAGATTTCCGAATCTTGATGAGATATAAAGTCCAATTTAGTATCATGGATGGGTTGCTGGTCAGAACTTCTAAACATGGTATTAATGCTCCAACACGCACATGATGCACCTACATCTGGGCATCGTGGTGATAAGATCACATATGAGATATTGCGTGATTATGCATATTGGCCACACATGTTAAGAGATGTTAAGACATACTGTCAAGGATGCTTGATTTGTCCGCAATATCAACCCCATGGTCCAACCCATTGTGCACCACTTCAGAAGAGGGGGGTGTCATTACCTTGGTCTGATATTCAAATTGACTTTATAGGTCCTGTAACAAGATCTTCAAGAGGTAACAAATACATGTTAACCGTTACATCTATGTACACAAAGTGGATAGAGTGTTTGTCTTGTAAAGAGAACACGAGTACCGTGTGCGCCACTTTGTTGATTAACCATGTCTTTTCCAGATTCGGTCTGCCTCAAAGAATTGAGTCAGACAGAGGTAGTAATTTTACCAGCGAAGTAATGGCTAAGATGTGGAACATTCTAGGTGTTAAACGAAAGCTACACATTGCATACCGCGCTGTGTCTAGCGAGGGGGTAGAGCGATATAACCAGTCTATCGTTAATATTCTGAAGAAGTATGTTTGAAGAAGGAGTCTGGTAAAGACTGGGACATTAAATTGCCCCTAGTTTTAATGGCGATTAGAGCTACACCTTGCACTGCTACCAAATTATCACCTTTTGAATTTATGACAGGAAGAAAGATGGTTTTACCACAGCATTTACTATATCGTACTTCAGATCATAACTTGATCAATGCTGCCACTGCTCATCAGTATATCGAAGATTTGCGCAAGCATTTACAGCATGCGTTTGCTTTTGCCCAAAAGAATCTAGAAAAAGCAGCGACAGTGGTTAAGACCTATTACGATTTAAAAACCACAAAAATGGAATATGAGATAACAGATCAAGTCTATCTGTATAACTTTGCGCGAAATCAAGTCAAGGAAAATAAATTTTTACCTTCTTGGAAAGGGCCATATGTCATCATTGACAAAATTTCCCCAGTAGCGTACAAAATAAATTCCAAAGGATGGTGATTTTATTGAAAAGTGGGTTCACATTAACCAGTTGCGTGCTTGTCATCCTAAATCTCAATTAAGGATTATAGGTGTGGATTCGGATGCAGAAGGGTGAACGACTAACCTGGATGAATGCTTGATTCACGTGGCATCGTATGATGTGAAATGTTGTGATGTGCCATGATCTCATGTACGTTCATGTTATTAACCATTTCCTTGCCATCCAATAACTAAATTTTCTATGCAGGTTACTACCTTGTTTAACTGCTATAGGCATATTGCTGAGGAGTCAGTAAAATGTAGTGAGGGATGAAGTTATAAAAATAGAATTAGAGAGAATACACATGTTGATGAATCGTAATAATGTGTTGTCCTAGGCCAAGTGATGTCATACTATTATAAGTTGTATGCTTAACAAATCTTGAATCATTAGTAGATAAGTCTGAAACGAGTTCCTGAGCCGTGACTGTCGAAAGATGTCCAAGAAGGATGTGGCTTGTTTCTGGATCATACTGCTCCTGTGCCAAGAGCTACGGACCGACCCGATCGCAGAGATGGGACCATCCTCCGGCATCCTGATTCAAGAGACACCAGGGTTCATCTTGACAGAGAAGACGATCCTTACCCGACGTGTGTTCGTCAGCTTGGACCCCAAGATTTCCATCGAGAAGGCATACAACATTTCATCAATGCAGCTTCCTGAGTTACAGACTTGGTACCAGATGCACCTCCAAAGAGCACAGGACCGTGTGCGAAACATCTTGGAGCAAGCCCGGAAACCATTTGTATCCAGTTCTATTTTGATGAGCAACCGACCCAAAAGGTTCCTCACCGCTATAATTGTTGCATTAGTTTGTGCCACTGTCGGTGCAGTTGTCGCAACTGGAATGTCTGCAGCCAACTCTTTTACTGTCCAAAAGCTGGATATGGAAATCTATGCGCTAAAGCAACACATTAACAATATTCATCAGGTGATAAAACGGCAAAGAACACTGCTCCAGGACGTGTTAACTATTGTGGAAGACACAGTTGTTACAACAAATTTGCATTCGGAGTTAATTGCCAAATCCACTGAGTTGCACCAAAGTCATGACTTATTTAAGCGTGAACTTCTATTTCTGCATGACCCAATATTGTTCCACACACTTGCTTTTCTTGACGAAGTGCAAACTGGAATGATCGAATTGGCAGGGGCAGGGCTGCCATCAGAAATTTTGGGGCCCCTGACAAAGCACAAGGTCTGGGCCCCCCCCTCCCGGGCCCGCCCACGCCCTACCTAGTCCGCTGACAATGATGCAGGACTGAATGTGGTGTGTATGGTGGAAGTAAATTAGAATGTGTGTAATGGATGTAGTGTTTGTGTGTATTAGATAGTGTTTGTGCAGTGAATGCAGAGTGTGTGTTTGTGTAGCGGATGCAGTGTGTATAGTGAACGCAGAGTGTTTTTGAGTAGTGGATGTAGTGTGTGTACAGTGATGTAGTGTGTGTTTGCGTAGTGGATGTAGTGTTTGTATGTACTAGATAAAATGTGTTTAGTGGATGCAGTGTCTGTAGTGGATGTAGTGTGTGTATTAGACGCAGTGTCTGTGTATAGTGAATGCAGAGTGTTTCAATTTGTGTTGAATGTAGTGTGTGTACTGTGAATAAAGGATGTTTGTGTAGTGGATGCTGTGTGTACATTTAATGCATAGTGTATGTTAGTGTAGTGAATGCAGAGTGTGTGTCAGTATAGTGAATCCAAAGTGTGTGTCAGTATAGTGAATGCAGAGTGTGTGTATAGTTTAGTGAATGCAGAGTGTGTGTTAGTGTGTAATAAATGCAGAGTGTGTGTTAGTGTGTAATAAATGCAGAGTGTGTGTTAGTGTGTAATAAATGCAGAGTGTGTGTTAGGGTGTAGTGAATGCAGAGTGTGTCAGTGTAATGAATGCAGTGTGTGTTAATGTGTAGCGGATACAGAGTGTGTGTTAGTGTAGCGGATGCAGAGTGTGTGTTAGTGTAGTGAATGCAGAGTGTGTGTCAGTATAGTGGATGCAGTGACTGTGTTATTGTGTAGTGTATGCAGAGTGCATGTTGTATTAGTGAATGAAGTGTGTGTATTGTATTAGTGTATGCAGTGTGTGTGTTAGTGTATGCTGTGTGTGTTGTGTCAGTGTTTGCAGAGTGTGTGTTGTGTCAGTGTATGCAGAGTGTGTGTTGTGTCAGTGTATGCAGTGTGTGTTGTGTTAGTGTATGCAGTGTGTGTGTGTTGTGTCAGTGTATGCAGTGTGTGTGTGCAGGGCCGTCTTTAATAACGACTAGACCCTGGGCAAGCGTTTGCTTGGGCCCCAATGGGCCCTGCCGCCGTCGCCCCTCACTCCCTGGTATGCAATCACGGCATCCATCCCAATGCAGTGGCGGCACTAAAATAGAATGAATTTTATTGGGACACCCAATTGCAAGATTGGACTAAAGGTAGAACCCCATCTGTCGTGCAACTCCAACAATGCTTTGACAGCTGGGGCTCTACCAATTTTCCATGCTTGCAGGGTTGTATTTAGCACTGTTTTGTGTGTTTGAATGTAAGCATGTGTTTGTATGAAGTATGTTTGTGTGAATGTGTTTGTATGTGGTACTGGAGTTTGAATGCAAGTGTGCATTTATGTGTAGTGTTTGTTTTTGAATGTAGGAGTGTGCTTGTATGTAGTGTTGAAGTTTGAATGGAGGGGTGTATTTGTATATAAAGTTGCGGCTCAGATGCA
Organism: Pelobates fuscus; assembly: GCF_036172605.1. NCBI lineage: Eukaryota > Metazoa > Chordata > Amphibia > Anura > Pelobatidae > Pelobates > Pelobates fuscus. The sequence continues at coordinate 378,911,978 of NC_086318.1, read as the reverse complement.
CAGGTACATAATCTGACACACAAGCAGATACACAGATACATACACTGACTACATACAGATAAGCAGGCACATACACTGACAGACATACTGACACACAGGTACATATATTGACACACACAGACACATACACTGGTAGACGTACTGACAGACACACACAGGCTCATATACAGACATACTGACACACACTGATCAACATACTGACACACATACACTGACAGAAATACTGACACCCACACACAGGCACATACACTGACCGAGATACTGACACACACACACACACACACACACACACACTGACAGACACACTGACGCCCATATACACTGAGAAATACTGACACACATACAGGCACATATACTGATACACACAGACTGATATACTGACAGACAGACACATACAGAGACTGACACATGCATGCACATGCACTGACAGACATACTGACAAACACAAATATATTGACACACAGACATACTGACACACAGACAAACAGACACACAGACAGATATATTGACACACAGACAAACAGATATACTGACACACACACAGATATATTGACACACAGACAAACAGACATACTGACACACACACAGATATATTGACACACAGACAAACAGACATACTGACACACACACAGATATATTGACACACAGACATACTGACACACACACACAGACATACTGACACACACACACAGACATACTGACACACAGACATACTGACACACATGTGAAATGTACATTTTTAAACACACCCTCCAGTTTCCTACCTTTTGCTGGAGGGTGGATTTCCTGGGGTCCAGTGTGGTGCCTGAGGATGATGGGAGTGAGGATCCCCCATCCTCACTGCAGCCTCGTCCTCTCTCGCGACTCCTCCTTCCACCTTCCATGCAGCTCCTCTCTTTATGGGAGGAAGTGACTTGCGGCTGTCACTTCCTCCCAGCCTGCTGCCGGAAAGCAAGGGGCCAGGTCGCGGTGTTAAAGGGAAAGAGCGCCCGACCGGGCCCCTGCGAATACAAGCCCTCCGGGTGGCCCTAAGTGCATGGGCCACCCGGTGGGACTCAGAGGACGGGGGAAAAAGTTTTACATATTTTTTTATTTTTATTTAATTACCAATTTCTCCCCCCTCCCTGCTTACCTTTGTCCAGGGAGGGGGGAGATTCCATCCCTGGTGGTCTGGTGGGGGGCCCCCTCGGCTCCCTGTTATCGCAGTGGGGGCCCAGGCAGCACACAGCTTCTCCTCTCTCCTCATAATTCTTGCGAGACCCGCGGAGCGTTGCCATGGCAACCGGGTCTCGCGAGAGTTATTACAAGAGAGGAGAGAGGAGAAGCTGTGTGCTGCCTGTGCCCCCTCTGCGGTAACAGGGAGCCGGGGGCCCGCGGCTGCACACATAGATAGCGATATTCGCTATCTATGTGTGCAGAGAAAGAAAGTGGGGCCCAGGACTGCCAGAGCAGTCCGGGCCCCCCAGGGCCGCCGGGCCCGTGACAACCGTTATGGTTGTCACCCCCTGATGGCGGCCCTGGGCAGGGGGGGCGCATACCTCTGTATTTTGTATCCAAGGATATTGTTCATGCGATACTTGCCAATGTGGATGGAGAAACAATTGTTAATTGTTTTAATTATGTTTACATGATATATAAGAGCTTCTGCTCACATGCTGCAACATATGCACCTGAGGAAGACCTATTGCACTAGGTCAAAACGCGTTGTGCCTTTTTACTTTACTTTATATAGTTGAATAAAAGTATTTACCTTTTCTTTACTTGGTTATCTGGTTCCTGATTTACCATACACAGGACTTCTGATACCTTCTGGGGGACCTGACCATACACCTACACACTCACATCTGATTGATGTACCTGCTGTTACAGTTTAGAGCCAACTCATAAAAGCTCTACATATTGTGAGTGTTCCAAAGTTTTTACTGTGTATATTGTGTTAAGATATATTACCCTATGTTGTTTTTTTATACCTACAGAACTTAGGGATCATTTACTTAATACAAGAATATCATCTATTAAATGTGTGCGCAATCACCTTATCTCCAGTTTTAGCCTTTGTATGTTATTTAGTGATTAGACACTTTGGTGATTTTTTTAGCTGCACTGGGCTTATTTATGATATTTTATTAAATTTTTGTGCCAGCTTTTCTCTGTTTTACTGCTTATACTGTGACCGTATTTCCTAAACACTGCTTACACTGTGAATATTGTTATTTTTTTAGTTTTAGTGTTTGCAGTTTTATTAATTTATTAACCACTATCTTCTGTTCTGTGTTTTCTTAAATTTGTGGGAAGAACAAGGTGCGCCTCTCAATTTTACACTCCTTTACTGATGGTTCCAGTGCCAGAGACAAACCCACCACCATTAACCTCGACCTGCTGAAACAGAAGAGATTCTTGTACAGAAAACTTCCATATGACTGCTTCGGAACACATGCTACAGACATGACGGCCCAGATAGAGAGAGACTATTATATTATAAATATACTGCCTTCCTAATGCCATACAGCTTTTCTTACAGGTGATTGAACTTTCCCCATGCTGGATACCACACTGTGGCTTTTCTTAGCCAGTTTCCAAATTTTGACTTTTATATATTTTTTCACTATACATACAAAGTCTAAACTGCATATTAACTTTGAAGAAATAAAATATATTGCTGACACCTTGAAATGCAATTTGTATTACTTATCTACAAATAATAACAGCACTTGCTGTGTCCCATTGTATGACATCACTGCAATTCTACAGCAGGGGTGATGAAATGGTGGATTTCAGAAGAGAAAACACACAAAAAAAACCCAAAGAAACCTCAGTTTCTGTTGAACACAGATTGGAGTGCCTTTTTGGCGTTATAGATTTTTTGGGACCCTATATCAATTTAGAAATACGATACTCTTTTTTTTATTTTTTTATATATTCTTTATTTTTTAGGTATGCAGGTATGTACAACAGTGCCTGTGTCGCCACAACAGTGTTAGCAGGCTCGTTTCGCATGTTTATGTTAGTACAATCACGTGGCATGTTAGGTATGCATACATTTGTAATTTGATGAAGAGAAATAGGAAGAAAGAGGGTAACGAAAACTTTAGCAAGCTTTGTTGTAGCATTGTTTCTCGTTTAATACATGTATTCACGATTTGTATACAATGGTGTCTATCGTGTTCGCCTGTTTCCTCTCTTCCCTCCCTGTCCCTTTTTTTTTTTTGTAACTTCTTTGTTTGTGCATTTTCGGTTCACATGGTACAATGTGCAATTGTGGGGTACAGAAATGTAAAAAGAGGAGGGGCAACAGATATATTCGCTTTTGCATCGCGGTACATGTTAGTTCTCGTTCCGTGTTTCTATACCCTCGTATAAGTGTTCTTGTGGTGTGTGGTTTGTGTTCCGGATCTCGGGGCTCCCAGTTGTGTCTTGAGTTGTGGGTTCTATTTGGACCGTTGGTGTTTGCCTAGTGGAGGCCCTGTAGGTTTGTGGTTGCCCGAGTGGTCCTTGTGTTGTGGTAGTACTTAGCCGTGTGGTGTGGTACGTTGTGTGTATGTGTGCGTGTGTGGTGAGGGGGGGTGTCCTCGTACCTGTAGGACGCAGGGGGGCTAGTGTGGGTTATATAGTATGTTCGGAGCCCGTCATGGTTGGGGTTTGATGCTCCCATGTCCGGGGTTCGTTCGTGGGGGGTGGGGGGGGAGAGGGGGAAGAGTGGAGAGTTGTGTAGCTTGTTTTGATGGTGATTTAAGAGGGGGGGTGGATAGGGGCGTGGCCCTCCTTTGGAGCTGAGTTGTTCAATCGGGGGCTCGAGTTTGGGAGGTCCGCGTCCCATGCTAGAGTGGTTTCGTGCTAGACCGTTTCCGGTGCTAGTCCCTGGTGTTGTGGTTCTGGGGTTGGTTCTTTGGCCCTTGTATGTGCCTGTCTTAGGCTCTGGTGTTTGGGACATCGCCTGTCGGGGTTGTGCCCCGTCCTATCCCAGTCCTATCTACCCAGGTCTTGTGTGGGGTCAGCCAAGGGGAATGTGGGTTGCCTTGGGTGTGGGCCTGCCTTCCGCCCTGCGCGCCCGCGCCAGTCAGGCCCCTGTAGGATGGGGAAGGGATGGGGTGTGGAGAGGAGAGGAGGAGGAGGGTGCAGGAAAGGGGAGAGGTTCCTTGTTGCAGTGTCTTGGCTGGGTATGCCAATTTTGTGTCGGTGGCGGCTTTCGTCGCCTGCCGTGTCTATCCTGTTCGTGGAGACTTTGGTGGCAGAGTGGGGGATGGGTAGTTAAGAGCGGCTGGCGCTTTATTTTATGTTTATTTTCATGTGATTCAGATCCCAGGTTCGGTGAAATGTGTTGTACGTGTCATGTATCTGTGCCGTTAATTCATCTAGATCGCGGGTTTCTTTAACTTTGCTAATTATGGTCGAGAGCTTGGGGATCCTTTTATCGGCCCATAATTCCGCTATCGCCCTTTGCGTCGCCAGTGTGATCCTGGCGGCCAGTTTGTTTTCGTTCCTGGTTAGTACCTCCATTGGTTTGCTCAGTAGCATGGTCCATGGCTGCGGGGTGATCGGTTTGTCGAGTATCGTTTCGAGGAGGTCGCCCACCTCGGCCCATAGTGGTTTGAGTTTGGGGCAGTTCCACCAGCAGTGTAGATAGGTGCCGGTTTCCCCGCAGAGCTTCCAGCACCCGTCATTGGACTTTTGTCCCATTTTGTGGAGTCTGTGTGGTGTCAAATACCAGCGGAACATGGTCTTGTATGCTTGTTCTTTGTGCGTGACGCACACTGTTAGGGAGTTCGTCGCTGCCCATATATCCGCCCAATCGCTCGGGTCGTCTGGCGGCCCTAGGTCTCTTTCCCATGCCGTGATGTAAGTGAGGTTAATTTGAGTAGCATGGGTCGTCAGAGTGTCGTAGAGTTTGGAGATTTGGCCTGTTTGGCACCAAGACCACTTCTGCCCATTGGAGTGGTCTGGGTGCCAACTCCCACTACTCCTAACCCTGAAAGTGTAATTATTGCAGTTTTTTATAAACTGCAATAATTACATTGCAGGGTTAACTCCACCTCTAGACAGCCACTAGAGGGAACTTCCTTATTTATAGCAAAGATTTTCTTTTGCTAAAGCGTCGCTGGACGTCCTCATGCTATGTGAGGACCTCCATTGTCGCTAATTTCCCCATAGGAAAGCATTGAAAATCTTTTTCAATGCTTTCCTATGGGGAGCGCTAATGCGCATGCGCGGCATTGCTGCTCATGCGCATTAGGTCTCCTCGGCCGGTGGGCGTGATCAGTCTCGCCCACAGGCCGACAGAATCAGTAGGAGGAGACAGCGACGAGGGACATCGTCGCTGCCTCAGGTAAGTGACTGAAGGGGTTTTCACCCCTTCAGTAACCGGGGATTGGGGGGTGGGAGGGAGAGGGAACCTCCAGTGCCAGGAACACTGATTGTTTTCCTGCCACTTGAGTTTCCCTTTAAATACTACTCTTACATTATTGGTTTAAAAAATCACACTTTTTTTGTGCTAAATAGAACATTTGCGGCCTGCGGTGCATTTCTTGCAGTCCAATAAAACCCTTAAATAGTACTCTTACTTTGTTGGTTTAAAAAATCACACTTTTTTTTTTTTTTTAAATTCTTTATTTTTGATATGCAGGTAGTTACAACAGTGCCTGTATTGCCACAACGGCATTCGCAGGCTCAAGTTTCATTCACATAATATAACAACGTTGTGGCTTGTTGGATTTGCATATAGTTTTTAAAATAGTAAGGTATAACGAGTCGAGATATCAGCGTTTGGGTATAGATTAATTAGTACGTCGTTCAACATGGCTTAAAAGATAGGTTTACAGTACGCTGGGACAGTAAGGATAGACATAAATCACGTTCGCGTTAAGCTGTACTCTATATCTATTATGCATAGAAAGACATAGCTAGGTTATATACTGTAACATACGTAACGTACACAGGAGGTTACAAGCTTCAGGCGATTAGGTGTCATCCAGAACACAGGGTTGTATTCACAATGTTGTATTGCCTATAGGGCAAGGACTTTCCTCTCGCATACCCTAGGTATAGGAGTGGCTGTGAGGTTCGGGATCAAATGAATGAGTAATATGCTACCTGTACGCATATGGGTGGGGGTGTAGTTCATGTCTAACAAACAACCTCTGCAGGGAGTCAAGTCAGCAAACTTACAATTATTAAAGCAAGGCTTCTAGATCTGTACGATATGAGGAACAATGTTAGTCATTAAACTATCTGGCTAAATGGTCGCCCTGGTTTTCCAGAAATCAGACAAAAAAAAAAAAAAAGAAAATCGTGCAACTGTAACATATAAGCAATAGACAATAAAATAGCATGTAGGTAGAGGCAGGTTAGCGTTCGTTTCTGTATAGTTACATGCCCAATCTTTGAGGTATGGTGGGTGGCCATAGGGTCTTCGCAGTGGGGACATTTGAACCAGAGTCCTCCTGATGGTGCGCAGAGTTCCGCGGTCATGTAGTATATGTACGGCTGGCTGAGCTTGGTTGTATTTGTTGCTAGGGCTAACGTGATGAAGTAAAAGTCTATGTCCAGGGGTGTACATTTGATTACTTTTGTCCACCATGTGTGGCAGGATTCGGGGGTCGTCTATGCCGGGATCATCACCGGAGCTGGCCATCAGGCAGTCCGGGTCTTCTTATCCGCTTACCCAATTCCCAGTCTGTGGGTGTGCTGTCCACCGCTCTGCCCTGGACCTGGACCTGTGCCTCTTGGTAGGTACCATTGTGGATTGCTTTGTCCCTTCCTATAGTGTGCCTGAGCTGTCCGTGTCTCTCGTACATGGGTGCTGTGGGTGGTCTGAGCTTGGTCGCGGAGAGTGTGAGCTGGCAGCCAGTGTCTCCGTGGAGTGCCCGTTGTCCGAGGTTGAGAGCTGTGTAAGTGCAGTCTCACCTGCGCAGACCGGGTTCCAGGCGAGTGAGCTCTGGTAGTGGGACGGTTAGGTGAGTTCCGTGCCGTCCGCCTTCTCTTCATTCTGGTCAGTCTCTCCGTGCCATTAAGTGGTGCAGGTTGTTGTGCTTTTGTCGCCGCCAGTTTATGTGTTGAGTGTATGATTGCCGGTCCTTGTGGCCTTCCGGCGATTTTCTCCCAGAGTTGCGCCCAAAAGCGTTCAAATGCCCTCGTTATATTGTCCTCGTGCAGGGCCTGTGGCTCTGGGTAACGTGCAGCGGCCATCTTTGCGGCCCACATGTCGGTTTGTGGGTTCAATTGCTTGGTGCTATTGTGCACTTGTTCGTGGTCAGTCGCTTTGTGGAGGCCGGGATAACCCCCACCGGCCCATAGGGGGGGAAGCGTAGCCAAGACCGTCGTCGATGTGTAGGTGAGGCGGGAGATCGGCCGCGTCCCCCGCCTCAGTGTAGTCAGCAGGCCGCAGTGCCCGTCGGAGCCCATAATGCACACAGCTGGGTGATAAAAATTGGTGCCCGGTCACTCCCGTGCCTTCAGGGATCGGGTGCTGCCAGTATTTATAGCTTGTATCACGATTTTTCGCCAATTTCCATCTATTTGCCGAGGAGCTCTTTCAACATGCGTCCTGCTTGCTCGGTGGTCAGGCCCCGCCCCCCAAAAAATCACACTTTTTTGAGACAGTGAAGTAACTGTATTAATTACGCCTGTCACACTGTTGTGTTGATACCGGAGAAACTGACGGAAGCCAAGCACAGAGAAGTGGACACAGGTTTCTTCAGGAAGGAAGAGATTCTTCATTCGATTCACCGACCGGGGCTCAGAGGGACTAATGTCACCAAAATACAACAAGATCTGAGCCCAGAACTGACTGTGTAAATGCATAATATAGATAAACGCAAAAAAGGGGGGTGAAAACGAAAAAATGGAGAAATCCCATATTTTGGGAGTTGTCCAATCTCGTTTTCAGATATATACCTCTATATGTAAAAGTCACATACAAAAAAGGAGAGGGGGTATTTTAAACCTTTATTTAGAAAAAAACATATAAGTATGATAAAAATTGGTAAACGCGTTACCAACAGGTGATTAGACCTAGATGGTGGGTAGATAGAGTTTTGTACAGTAATGCTGTTAAGTATTTCCAGGGTATAGATACCTGAGTAGTACGTGAGTAAGCGGAGGCAAGAGCGGAGAAGCGGAGTGCTCATATGTATAATGTGCACAGATACGCCCAAGGCGTTGCCACAAAGATATAGAGCACTCTGTACATAAAAATGTACGTATGGGTTGCCTGACAGGAGTGGGTGGTCTCACGGAACGTCAGAGGGCTATATAGAAGGTGTATGGAAATAGGGGTAGTATACAATATACAGATACACAGAGATATCTCCAGAATAATATAGTATACCTGCATACAGGATATAAATACGCAGTTTAGGAGGTGATTCCCCAATGAGGGGAGTATTTCTGCTGAGAAAGACAGCCAGGTAGAAATCCCCTCACACACACCACATCAGATGCCCTGAATTCACCCTAAACTAACTGTCTAGCTCACAATGTGAGAGTAGAGACTAACTGCTACTTCAAGGCAGCCTCAAATTGTCCCTATCTCCCCATACAGTCATAAGACTATCATGCTATGTCGCCGCACCTCCCATCCACTTCACGAGTGCAGCATGTACAAAACAGTAAAAGTAGATGCCCAACCAAATAGAAAAAAGGTGAATCAAAACCCAAGTGGAAGAGTGAAAATAGTAGTATGCATCTGCTCAAAAATCGCTTGACGCGCGTTTCGGCGTTTCAATACGCCTTTGTCAAGAGCTGAAAAGTAACTGGACTTATTGCCGGTTATAAAGGGAAGGGCAGCCCTCCCACTAACGGAGGGCCGCCAATCCGCATGCAGAGGCCGTTCCCAGGATACCACATGATGTTAATAGGCCACTCCCATCCAGTATCGTCCAATCGAGGACAGGGAGGGGAGTGGTCATGCTCCGTCTGGCAGCCTTAACCCCTTATTTCGCTAAAGGGAAAAGCTATAATGATACAGATCTTGTATCAGAGGTGGGTACTTTAAAGTATGTGAAACGTAAAAGTACTTACGCCGATTCCCCCATAAGGTCCCATTCAGGACGGACTTATAAACCGTAAAGGCATACCGAACTGTGTGTTTGGAAGGGAGACAGATGGTATGACTTAAATCATAGATTGTATTATACATTGGGGTGTAGAGGTATACAATGCATTAAGGAGAAAACATGCAAAGTATCCCCTGTTCATACAGTAGGAAGATCTACTGTGTCCATAAATCCATGGTGTAATAACCATATGCCTTATAGATTTGTAGCAAATAGAGTCTTGTAAAATAAGTGCAGGCTGTCCATGCAGGTTGTTTAAAGGGGAAAACGGATACAATGATTTGGATCCTACGTGTGTATAGGGGCATAGTGGAGTACAGTGTATTACAGAGCGAGCAGGCAGATGTCCCCTATTAGTTCAAAAAAGAGTTCTATTATAGACATGGATCCGCAGTGTATTGGCTGTGTACCCTAGGGAGAATGGCAAATGCGGTCTTAAAAAATTAAATACCGATAACGCCAACTGTCTAGGGTACAGTCATTGAGTGCACTGCTAAGTAGACCCAAGGTGAAAAAATATAAAAAATATAGCGGTTAGTGATAGAAATAAGGGTTAGCATCATGCAGTAATTCCACCTATGGCAAACCAAAGATGGTCAAATATGTCCCATTAGCACAGGGTTGAGTATTTTATTTATTTTATTTATTTATTATTTTTGTTATCACATATATACCACTGGGACCTGGAACAATTCATAGTGGTATAGTGTCATATTTTTGAAGGGGAAGGCCAAATAGACCGGGTCGGACGTCGGCTCGTTAGAGAGGAAGAGGGGGAAGAAAACACCCCCCCCCCAAAAGGAAAATGTGTACATGAAATAAATACTAGATTAAAATTAATTTGACGGGTTTTCGATGTCTAGGAAGGTGCAGAAAGGAAAACATATATATATATATATATATATATATATAGGGAGAGTGTCTATGTCAAATAGAGTGAATATAGACATAGACTCATCGCTCAGCAGAGTTGGATATCAATTACTCAATGCATAGTTTCAAACAGACGTTGGATGGCAAGTCAGACAGAATGTATAATGAGTATATCGAATATTAGGTGTACAGTGGTATAATGATAATATATGAATTTCAAGCAGCAAACTGGATGAATTAGGTAAGTCGGGAGAACTATCTAATTCAAATGAACGGAGAAAAAGAGAAGCCTTCATTGAGGCCCTTGGGAGTGAGGCTCTTCAATTTGAAAATCCACCTGCATTCCTTTTGGCGCAGGATTTTATCGAAGTCTCACCGTCTCTGTTCTCGCTTGACTAGTTCTAACCCACAGAACCTTATGTCTTTGGATGAACCCCCATGCTTATCTTTGAGGTGTCTGGAGATTGGTGTCTCCATGCGGTTTTTAGTGCATCTCGCATGTTCTTTCATGCGTTCCTTAAAAGGACGGAAGGTCTTCCCAACGTACATTAATTTACAGCTACAGGTAAGGAGGTAAATCACCCCCGTAGAGTTGCAGTTAAAGAAGTGTTTTATTTGGAAAGATTGTTTCCCCTCACTGTCCTGTACTTTCTTAGAGTCTCTTAAAACAAACTTGCAGGCTACACATCTGCCACATTTATAGGTACCAACTGGGATCGGACCGCTTAGCCAAGTGGTCTGAGGATTGTGTTTAGCTACAAAGTGGCTGGGGACCAGAATGTCACGTAGGTTTTTTCCCCTCCGGGCTGTGATTGTAACCTGTGGCGTCAATACTGTTTTGAGATGGGTATCTTTGAGTAAAATGGGCCAAAATCTTTGGAATGACCCTTTTACTTCATTCCAACCGGTATCGAATGTTCCGATCATTCTGATAGTTTTGTTCTGAGTGGTTTCGGAATTAGATGTTTCTGATAGGAGATCCTCCCTATTAGTGAGAAGGGCCCTTTTATAAGCCCTTTTCAGGCATTTATTCGGGTATCCCTTCTCTTTAAATTGTGTTCTCAGGGATTTCGCTTTTATTTGGAAATCATCTAAATCCGAACAATTCCGTCGGAGTCTCAGATATTGTCCGGTCGGGATCCCTTGTTTGAGAGCTCTAGGGTGGTGACTCTCCCATTTAAGGAGAGAGTTTGATGCCGATGGTTTCCTAAACAGAGTTGTTGTGAGGGAGCCATCCTTGCAAATCGAAATTGTTAAGTCCAGGAAATTCAGAGAGTTACCGCCAAATTCAGCCGTAAATCTGAGATTATCCTCGTTGTTGTTAAGAAGGGAGACAAAATGGTGAAATTCATTACTATCACCTTGCCAGACCAGTAGGACATCATCTATGTACCTATACCAGGAAGTGATCTTAGAAAAAAATGGCGCTAGTAGATTCGAGGTCTTTTTTTGTTCCTCCCACCAGCCCAGGTGGAGGTTGGCATATGATGGCGCACACGCCGTGCCCATTGCCGTCCCTCTCACCTGGTGGTAGAATTTTTTGTGGAATAGGAAGAAATTGTGTGACAAAATGAACCTCAATAACTTAATAGTAAAATCGGTATGTGCCTGGTATTCGGCACCCCTTTTTTCTAAAAAGAACTGAGTATGTTCAATTCCCCTTTGGTGTGGGATAGAAGAGTACAGGGCCTCAACATCCAAACTGCATAGATTGGATGTGGGTAGAATGTGGAGATTCGAAAGGAGGTGCAGAGCCTGTTTAGTATCCCTGATATACGAGGGAAGGTGTTCCACAAACGGTCTGAGGATCTGATCAATATAGAGGCTCCCATTCTGGGTCAAGTTGTCGATCCCAGAAACTATGGGACGGCCTGGTGGGTCCTCCAGACTTTTGTGGACTTTCGGCAGGCAGTAGAAGGTTGCTATCCTGGGGCAAGGGTTGAGGATAAAGGAGTATTCCTCATTAGATAGCAACCCTCTACTGCGGCCCTCATCCAAGATCTCTTTGTACCCCCCAAGAAAGGTATTGGTAGGGTCCGATTGTAGTACCGTGTATGTATCTCTATTGCCTAAGACATCCTGGACCATCTTCTCATATTTAGGTACATCCATTACCACCACATTGCCCCCCTTGTCCGCTTGTTTAATGATGGTAGTATCGTTCTCTTTTAGGTCTTTAAGAGCTCTCTGTTCTTTATGAGATAAGTTTTCGTTGGGACATGATTCAAGGTTTTTACTTTCGATACAATCAATCTCATTTTTGACAGCCTCCAGGAACAGATCAATGTTCCTGAAGGCTGAAAAGTTTGGAGTAAAACGGCTCTTGGGTTTAAGGTCTGTATGTTTAGTGGAAGGTCTAATTTCGTTTTCATCGAGTAAAGACACCAGGTTATTAAGGCAGTCTATGTCACTGCTGGAGAGGCCTAAGGATCTTGCCCTCTTCTCCTTATTCAGTTCATGAAATTTGTGGAGTGCTAACTTCCTTACAAAAAGATGTAGGTCTTTTGTCCATGTAAATCTGTCAAAGGCAGGGGTAGGGACAAAAGATAACCCCTTTTCCAGAATCTTATGGTGGGAATCACTGAGCTGAAAGGAGGATAAATTGATAACCTGTAGTCTAGGGGTGTCCATAGGTTGCGGTACTGGTTTGTCGGTTAGTATCGTCTCTTTCTCCCTCCTTCCCCCCTTCTCCCTGCTCTCCCCCCTCGGTTCCTTGATTGGTACCGTGTTTGATAGTTTGGGTAATCCTCCTGGTGGCTCATTTCTAAAAAAATCGACTCCCTTTTTAAAGGATACCACGGGGATTGCTGGTACTGGGGGTTGTTGGGGTTTGGGAATCTGGGGGTACAGTACTGAAGTCCGTATCCGATGAGTCATACTCTGAGGTCATGTAATTCTCAGAGTTTTGTCTCAACCGGCGGTTTGGAAATTTGTAAATGTTACCCGTCTGATAATCTCGAGAATCCCTTATGAATTTTTGGTGTTTCCTGAACTTAATAGACTCTTGCTACCTGTCCAAGTGGAACTTTAATTTGTTTTCTAGGTTTAGGAAATTAGGTTCACCCTTGAACTGATTTAACTTATCGATTTCTTCCTCCAATTTTACATTGGTGGTGTCTAGTTTAATTTTCTCAAAGGTGCAGATAATTTCCATAAATCTCCTCGAGCAGGTACTCGCTGATAGTTCCCACTCTTTCATGAACTCGGCATTATCTGTGTAAGCTGTTGGAATATTCCGTACTCTTAGGCCTCTGGGGATCATCTCTTTTTTAATATAATTTTCTAAGGACGATATTTCCCAACAAGTCCTAATTTGCTGTTTGTAAAGTTTTGTAGTTACATTGAATGATTGATTAATGTCTGGGGAGGACTGTTCGTTTTTCTAGTTTCTCATTTGAAAATACGTTTTCAGCGTCCTTACACCATCTATTGAAGTCCTGTTTATTGGATAGAAAGCCCGTCATGATTTTGTTTGTCGTGTAAGTAGTAAAAGTGTAACCTATAGGTACTGAAACCTTTTAAATACAAAATTAGATCAAAAAGAGAGTGAATGGAGTAGGACTAGCCGGCTCCACAAACTCCGGATAGGTTACGAGAGGTATATTAGGGGCTTAACCCCAGATAAAGTCAAACGCAAAAAAGGGGGGTGAAAACGAAAAAATGGAGAAATCCCATATATTGGGAGTTGTCCAATCTCGTTTTCAGATATATACCTCTATATGTAAAAGTCACATACAAAAAAGGAGAGGGGGGGGGGGTATTTTAAACCTTTATTTAGAAAAAAACATATAAGTATGATAAAAATTGGTAAACGCGTTACCAACAGGTGATTAGACCCGCTGGGATCAGTCTCGCCCACCGGCCGACGGAATCAGTAGGAGGAGCAGCGCGGAGGAGGAGACAGCGACGAGGGACATCGTCGCTGCCTCAGGTAAGTGACTGAAGGGGTTTTCACCCCTTCAGTAACCGGGGATTGGGGGGTGGGAGGGAGAGGGAACCTCCAGTGCCAGGAAAACTGATTGTTTTCCTGCCACTTGAGTTTCCCTTTAAATACTACTCTTACATTATTGGTTTTAAAAAATTACACTTTTTTGTGCTAAATAGAACATTTGCGGCCTGCGGTGCATTTCTTGCAGTCCAATAAAACGCTTAAATACTACTCTTACATTGTTGGTGTCAAAAAATCACACTTTTTTGTGCTAAATAGAACATTTGCAGCCTGCGGTGCATTTCTTGCAGTCCAATAAAACCCTTAAATAGTACTCTTACGGGGGGCGGAGCCTAACCACCGAGCCGACCAGACGTGCTGTAAATCAGCTCCCACAAAAAACGACGAAAACGGGGGTATAAACCCCGCTAACGGACACGTTCTGGAGCCTGAGTGCACCCATCGAATCAGGGTAACCATGGGGCGTCGAATGAAGCCACAAACGAGTAGTAAATCGCCCGGAAACCCGAAATCCGTGTATGGGCCTATCTGTGCCGGAGCCAGGGGGAGACGGCCGCTCTCCTGGATGGTAATGCCAGATATCGACCCTCTCAAGCCCCCATTCCTATTCCGCCCCCCCCCCTGGACCGGTGGGGGTTATCCCGGTCCGCAATCTGCTCCAAAAGCACACAGCCGAGCAGACCGCACAAGCATGACACGGGCGTACTAATCAGCAGGCCCTTAACGAGACCACCTAAAATGGCGGACGGCACACTATCCCGCATGGTGAGGATGTTGCAGCCACCGACCGCACTACTGAGGCACCCAGAGGCGATCCGGTCCCACCCGTGGGACTCACCTAAGGGGAGACAACAGGTGACCCGACCCAAAACGCCTCCACCACAGAAGAACGACAAACGGAACTGTAAATGCTGGGGAAGGAGGGAACTAACCCCGGGTAAGAACCCATCTCACTTACCCATCCAAGCGCAACCTTACCCACCCGGGCAGCAGGCCGTTGGGCATAGAGCCCGTAAGCATCGTCCACATCGGCGGAGGAAACATAAATGCAAGCGACAGACAACGACCCGCTCTTCCGTCTCTCCCACAAGAGGAGGAAACCCGGACCCCAGAGGCAACCGAGTTTGTGGAACGAAGATGCAGGCCTGCACTCCAGCCTGGGGCTGGGGGGACACCCTCTCTGATACAGGAATTGCAGCTAACCACAACTACCGAGAGTCGGACACACATCGCCTTTGCAGAGCCGGCATCGGGTGATAGAGAACCGGATGGAGGCTGCATGTAAGCGCTGGTACGGGACACTGTCACTCTGCTAGCCTGCATACTCTGGGCACTAGCATGCTCTTAGTAGATCCTACCGGACGGTCGGACACGCTTTTAGACAATATGATGCCTATCTAACTGATCTTATACCTTGCTATGTAGGTAAACAGTGGCAGGTACAGATACACGTTATATGCTGCCAGCAAAAGCATTTTAGAGCTTAGACAGTTATGCAACACCGACACATACCTGCCACCTGACCTTACACACACTTGAGAACACATGCTCACATGCATTTGATTTATAAACAGGCATTACACTGTACAGACAGGGACCGGTGCATAGGGGTACCTTAATATTGTCTACATGCCCAAAACCAAACCGTTTAAGCGTTAGTCTAACTGGGTGATACTAAGGGGCAGGAGGCGCTAGACACCAATGGAAGCCGTGTTACAGTTCACTTAGTCCATACGCAGGTCATACCCGCTTAATTTATGTGTTATGTGATTGTCTGCTACGCTACAGTTGTTATATTCTGATGTGATATGTTCGGTAGTTTTTGGAGCGAATCCAGCCTGAATCGTGCTATATTTACTAACTGCATGTCTAGGAAATTATATTGTATTTTGCTATTCCTTTGACATTCTAACACGTCATGCAGTGCTCATGAATATATTATGTTGTTCCTGAACGACAAGTTAACTATTTAAAAAACGAAGCATTGTTATCCCAGAAATGTAATAGTTTAAAGCTGATAATGTTTAAACCCTCTACTGTAATCAAACTATACGTTTCCCTCCTTCTCTTCTGTACCCCATCAAAAATGCTTCAATAAAAGAAAGATTGACAAATAGTACTCTTACATTGTTGGTTTAAAAAATCACACTTTTTTGAGACAGTGAAGTAACTGTATTAATTACGCCTGTCACACTGTTGTGTTGATACCGGAGAAACTGACGTAAGCCAAGCACAGAGAAGTGGACACAGGTTTCTTCAGGAAGGAAGAGATTCTTTATTCGATTCACCGACCGGGGCTCAGAGGGACTAATGTCACCAAAATACAACAAGATCTGAGCCCAGAACTGACTGTGTAAATGCATAATATAGACATATAGCTCCTCCTATAGTTAACTCTACCCACATATACTCTTTACCCAATCAGCTGAACAAAGCCTAACTTCCCTTACCTGTTAGACCACATGGCTCACCCAGAACAATGGAGGAGGGGAAGTGTTTTCAGTTTCTACATTCCTGCACTTGCTCAATACAGTGTTGATTGTATCTTAGCTACGTGTAACTGACTAACTGATACACCAACATTTATACATATGCCACATGGCAATCTTGTCCTAGTAAATTTATTTTTACTGAGATTCCACCACATTCCCCCCTTTGATGCTTCTGATATTTCACAATTCCAGATGCATCACTTAACCATAGTTTGCTTACACCTCAGGTTGCCATGAATCAGAACAGACCTCGTAAGCATCTTAGCATCATTACAAATTCCTTCAGCATTCTGAATATATTCTCTCTGGGCTAAGGGTTCATACTTGCAAACAGCCATTACATGCACAGCTGTTTTCCTTTCTGTCGTGCTCTCTATGACACTCTGTATGGACCTAATTACCAATGGAACCAAACATGGTAGAAAGAGACACACTATAATCAACATGACTCCTCCTACCAATGTCTTGATCCCTCCAAGCTGCTCGTACCTACTTCCAAACCAACTACTAGAATTGTACCCGTTCCAGGCTTAAGTCGGTACATGCGTCAGTTTAGCCATGTGGCTTGTGAGATCAGCCACTGCCTGCCCTTCATCATCTATGTGCAGACAACAGTTGCTGAGATTGAACTTTCCACATACACCTCCTTCTATTTGCACTGGAAGTGAATGGAGGACTTTAGCAACAGCCCAGCTGGTTTACCTGGTAAGAAGGCTATGTGCTTTACAGAGGAATCCATAATTGCCTGATGGTAGAATGAGGCTTGAATCCCTGTATTAGAATACAATAACACTTCATGGGCATACAGTTTGGCTGTTAACCAGTTCCCTCACATATTACATCCCTCCTATTGGCAATGAAGCGCGCTAAGGTAGCCAGTGCCACTCATTATCTTCCCAGCTACCTACATTCAAGGATGCTAGCTTCTTTTTATGATTCACATCATAAACTGTAACTCCCAAGGTCTCTCCTGTTTCAATTGGCAACAAGAAGAAGGATGGTTTGAGCATACCTAATACACATGCCCCTTCCCAGTCCTGTGGTAACTCCGAATAGGCTTTCTTACCACAGATCCAGTACAAATTTGCTGGGGCTTTCCAACTAGATGTAGCAGATAGGTCAAACCACACATCCTTTAAATTGGTATAAATTGCAAACGGATTAGGTGGTTCTGAGACATTTGAAGCTGACCACCAAGTTGTATCTTTTGTACTATCATTATAAGCTTTTTACCCTAGACAAGTTAGTTCTCCTACAGATGTGTTAAACATTATTCCTTTTCTTGCTATGCAAACATAACCTATAATGGAGGTCTTTAATCGCCACTCAGATTTACCTCTAACACTCACTTGATAATCAGTTTGAGAAGATATTAACTGTTCAACTGTCTCAGAACCGGAATACATTACCTCCTTTGCTTCCCATGGCCATTGGTCTCCCATGTTAGTACCTCCACACACATAGCAGTTGGTTACATTAAGACTACCAGCAATACTCTCGGCTAAATCAATAAACAGGTTCTTAGCATTATGGGGGATCTTATTTTCTACACTCATCTCTTCATAAAAAGAATGGAAAACCTGATGAGTTTGGGAGGCTACGGTATCGGTCTCTATTCATATAAATAATATTGTCCCAGGATCCAAACCTGTTCCATATATCTGGAACCCAAATAAGTTCCCAAACCTATCTATGAATTGTTCTGGGTCATTGATAAGTATATGGACTGGGTTACACTCCCTAGACTTACAATATGGCTTGGTAGGCAACTTAGTGACGATCATATCCTTATCTACTGTCTGTCCCCAGGTTGCCCACCCTACACAGGACCAATACGGACAATAATTATATCTTTATTTGGGCACTTTGGATCCATATATTTGTACTTACTACTGGGGCAAATATATTTATCATTAGACCCATACGTTCTCTCCCACTTAAGATCCCCACATACATTCCATGGCTTTCTACCACTTGATATCGCTTTACATGCATCAAATAGCAGAACACCCGAAGAATGTACGGTTTCTAATACAGTCTTATTTATTAGGGTCCCCTGTGGATCTCCATTCCTGAGGGTCAACCAAATTGTACGGGGTTGATACTCTGGATTGAAGCACTTAGGTTCTCCTACTCCTAAATGGCATACACTATATTCTATACCTAGGTATCTACACCTAGACACATATCCCTTACACTCATATTGTGAATGCCAAATTAGGGTCTGGGAAATATGATTACCTGTTATAGTAGTCTTAATTCAAACCTCACAGCTAGGAGTGTCGGTACCTCTACCTTCCTGAATATAAAAAGACACAAAAATATACATTATCAAAAGCACTTCTTTCGACGTCTTCATCCTCAGTCTTCATCCGTGCGATGGCACCTCAGCTTCCAGGATGTAAGGGCTGCAGGGAATGGAGTTCTGCTCTTCTTCACAGAGGTCCCTTCGAGACACCCTGGCTATGATACGTGGGTGAGTGGTCAGGCTTTATTATGGCCGTCAAAAACACTCACTTGTAGATCTTTGTTGATGTTCCCTTTTAACAATATTATCTTCGCAAAAAACACTTTTAATCCAACTCGGTCACACGCTTCAACCGGATCTTGCAAGGATTCTCTGGATCTATGGTAGCTTGTCAGGAATCTGCCGCTGTTTTTTTTTTTGTTTTTTTTTACCCTAGAGTGATGAATCCACGGAGTCACTTCTACAACCTTTACAACTGTTGGGGTAGATAAAAGAACAACATAGGGACCTCTCCACTTGGAACCTAATGGAACAGTGTTCCATTCTTTTATCCACACTTGATCCCCTGGATGGTAAGAATGAACAGGTGGATAAATATTCACAGGTAATCTATCTTGTACCCATTTCTGTACCTCCTCCATAGTTTTACCCAACTCTACAACCTGCTGCCGGGTAATTCCTTCTCCCAACTGACTCAAATCCCCCCTTAAGTTACCAAGTATGTGTCAGGATCGGGACAGGGATCCAACACGCAGAGTACAAACAGGAGAAGTTACGTATACCGGACCTTAGAATGGCTGGACTAACGTAAGGAGTAAGCAAAGAATGGTCTAGAGACAAGCCGAGGTCGAGGGAACGAGAGAGCAGGTAAACGAGAGACAAGCCGGGTCAAAAAGGTAATAGAGGTAAGCAGGGTAGAAATAATACAAGCCGGGTCAGAACCAAAGAGACAAATAGAAATAAGAGCGCTGAGTGACTAGACTAGCTAGAACCACGACAGGGCAATGAACCAATACACAAAACCTTATTTTATACCCTGGTTCTAAATAGATGATCACGCCCCCGACGAGTCCTGATTCGTGCTCAGGACTTGATTGACAGGTCGGAACGGATAGTCGTCATGACGTCGGCTACTAGAGCCGCGTCATAAAAGGAGGCGGATCAGAGGCGTCCGGCGTGTAAACGGCCGAGAGGACTGCGAGGAACGAGTGAGTCAGCCCCTCTGAGAGGGCGGAATTCTAAATGTCTCACCTCCTCTGAGGTAGAGACAACAGGTACCCTGACAGTATGGAAGGTGGATGCCCATACATAATTTTTCAGCAGTACCCCAGAAACAAAAGAAAGCATCTTTGAGGTCTAGGAAGGTATAGTAGGTTGCCCCACCTGGTATTAAAGCAAGCAGATTATAGGGGATGGGTACCACTGGGTGTATATTGACTACTGCATTATTAACTGCTTTTAGATCTTGTACAGGATGATACTCATCTGATCCCGGCTTCTGAACAGGTAATAATGGAGTGTTCCAAGGGGAGGTACAGAATTTTAGGATGTCATACTTTACACACTTATCCACATAGGTTTGTATATTTTCCTTAGCCCTCTATAATATATGGTACTAACTAAGGCTAACAGGATACGCTCCAAGCTTTAATTCAATGTGTATTGGTGGAATATTGCGAGCAAGTCCTGGAGGATTATTCTCTGTCCATATTCTTGAAATGTCAAATAAGGATTCATCACTCTTAGGGTCTGTATTTGTTATTATAGAGTAGAAGTGCCATTCTTCTTCCCTTTGCACCGATACTGATATTATGCCTGGTGATCTATTAAACTTCCGAGACGTTGATCCGTTGGGTTTAAAAGTTATCTGGGCTTGAAGCTTTGATAATAGATCTCGTCCTAGAAGCTGACCTGGACACTCCAGCATATATAGGAACTGGTGCTTAACAAAATGGCCTCCTAGAATACAAGTATGACTCCTGAGAATTGGTCTAGCAGCGCTTTTCCCAGCAGCTGCTATCATAATTATAGTCTTCCTGAAGGAGGAGCAACTAGGTTAGTTACCACAGAGTACTCAGCACCAGTGTCAATCATGAAAGAGCTCCTCTTTCCCTCTATTGATACAGGGCCGGACTGGCCCACCGGGATGCCGGGAAATTTCCCGGTGGGCCGGTGCACTTGGGGCTGCACAGTGCAGCAGCCCTTCCTCTCCCCACACAGTACACACAGTCTTGTGGAGGTTTGATGAGCTGAGCAGCTCCAGATTGCACTGTACCCACTCGCGAGCAGCAGGCACTCCAAAGTGAACTGTCAATGCTGCTCGCGAGTGAAGGATAAGGAGCAGGGAGGGAGGCAGTCCTGTGCCTGCCTGTCAGCCTTCACCCGGGTCCTCTGCCTTTTGCTTCCTGTGTGTAAAGTGCTGGCAGGCAGGGAGAGGAGTGGGACCAGACAGAGCTGCAGGCAGGGAGAGGAGTGGAGTGGGGCCAGACAGAGCTGCAGGCAGGCTGCTTCTCAGCCAGGAGCTGAGGGAGCAAGGTGGGCTCAGTGAGCTGTGGCACCCAGGTATTTAATGTTCATTTCCAGGATTCATAGGGTGTGTGTATATTTGAGTGTGTAATTGTGTGTGGGAGGTGTTTTTGAAGATATTATGTGAGTGTCAGTATGGATCAATGTTTGTGTGAGTGTCAGTATGGGTCAATGTATGGATCAATGTTTGGGAGAGTGTCAGTATGGGTCAATGTATGGATCAATGTTTGTGTGAGTGTCAGTATGGGTCAATGTATGGATCAATGTTTGTGTGAGTGTCAGTATGGGTCAATGTATGGATCAATGTATGTGTGAGTGTCAGTATGGGTCAATGTATGGATCAATGTATGTGTGAGTGTCAGTATGGGTCAATGTATGGATCAATGTTTGTGTGAGTGTCAGTATGGGTCAATGTATGGATCAATGTATGTGTGAGTGTCAGTATGGGTCAATGTATGGATCAATGTATGTGTGAGTGTCAGTATGGGTCAATGTATGGATCAATGTTTGTGTGAGTGTCAGTATGGGTCAATGTATGGATCAATGTATGTGTGAGTGTCAGTATGGGTCAATGTGTGGATCAATGTTTGTGTGAGTGTCAGTATGGGTCAATGTATGGATCAATGTTTGTGTGAGTGTCAGTATGGGTCAATGTATGGATCAATGTTTGTGTGAGTGTCAGTATGGGTCAATGTATGGGTCAATGTATGTGTGAGTGTCAGTATGGGTCAATGTATGGATCAATGTATGTGTGAGTGTCAGTATGGGTCAATGTATGGATCAATGTATGTGTGAGTGTCAGTATGGGTCAATGTATGTATCAATGTTTGTGTGAGTGTCAGTATGGATCAATGTATGGATCAATGTATGTGTGAGTGTCAGTATGGGTCAATGTATGGATCAATGTTTGTGTGAGTGTCAGTATGGGTCAATGTATGTATCAATGTTTGTGTGAGTGTCAGTATGGATCAATGTATGGATCAATGTATGTGTGAGTGTCAGTATGGGTCAATGTATGGATCAATGTTTGTGTGAGTGTCAGTATGGGTCAATGTATGGATCAATGTTTGTGTGAGTGTCAGTATGGATCAATGTATGGATCACTGTATGTGTGTGAGTATGGATCATTGAGCGCCAGTGTATGTGAGTGTGTGGGCATCAGTACGTGCCAGTGAGTATCCATTAATCAAAAATCTGTGTTTATGCTTGTGTTTTTTTTTTTTTTAAATGACATGTTGAATTAAAAAATAAAATATAGCTTTGCTTTATCTATGTTATTTGTGAAAGTATTCTGCATAGATACATATGCACAAATGGTATTATGTCACTATATATATATATATATATATATATATATGTATGTATGTATATAAATCGCAAGCATAATTTTAATAATTATTATGTTTATAATATATAATATTTTAATGCATAATACACTTGGAAATTACACACACACATATACATATATAATGTATGAAGGGTTTGACATTTGCCAAAGGGTTATTACTAATAGTTTTAATTTTAAAAAGTGAAAATCTAAATTTCATAATTTAAACCAAAATAGCGGATTTGAAACAAAATGTTAACTTGGGTAATTGACTATTGTAGCCATAAATTTAGCAATTTACATTTTCATTCACAAAAATATTAGTTTAGTGGATAACCCTGCCTTTCTCTCAGTCGTTCATTCCCTGGTATCAAACTACATACAACGAAGAGTGCACTCATAGGAATGAGGACTAAACAAAATAACATTTATTTAAATCAGACGTGCAGCAGCATTCAGTCAATGTTTCATTCCCATTACTGGACCTTTCCAAATTATAAGGATGAAACGTTGAAGTAAGATGTTGCACATCTGATTAGAATAAAACAGCTTGTTTTAAGTCCTGTGAGTGCGCTCCTTCTTGTTGGTTAAATCATTGTAACTGTATATCTGTCACAGCTGGCGCAATTTATGATGGGGGTGGTATAACATTTTTCCAGGGCTGCTTTTTATTCCCAGTCCGGCCCTGTATTGATACATCGACCATAGGCTGCACTCGGCTAAAGGGGGATGGAGCCCAGTCGGTATCAATAGTCTTCCATGACAGTGTCAGCCAGACCGAAAAAAATCTCTATCTTCTCTATCCCTTAATCTCTGGGTAGGGGAATAGTATCTACTTCCCTGAACACCTCCTCTGTTACTACTGTCATTCCCTCCAAGACGTTCTCTATAGCCACCTCTGTAACCATCTCGTAACCTTCTCTCTTGTCTTATCTATAACTTGCTTTATATTCCCTCTGTGGGCAGTCACTTTTCCAATATCCTTCCTCTCTACAATACGCACAGTGATTCCTACTTCCTCCCTTACTTAGCCTATTCTCAACTCCTCTATTCACCTCCCTTCCCTGTCTCTCTACACTTATGATAGCTACAGCTAGCATATCTGCCTTCATCTTCATTTTACGTTCTTCCTCCTGCTTTGTTTCAATCTACCTGTTCATATACACCTGACTTGCAATTTCCATTAACTGTGATATGGACATTCCTACAAATCCCTTTAACTTTAGCAATTTTCTTTTGATATCACCTTGGGTCTGGCTGACAAATGTTTAGTTGTTCATTCGAGAGTTCTCAGGGGCCTCTGGATTAAAAGGAGTATATAATCTATATGACTCCAGCAATCTCTCATAGAAAGCACTAGGTGACTCGTCTGCTTTCGTAAAGGAATTATGGGTCTTCCAATTAAACAGATCAGTCATGGTGAACGGGACATAAACAAATACAGGGTCTGCCAACTGTAATTGACCATTAATATCAATGTGTGGGGGACCAGGGGTAAGCTGCAGTGGCATTTGTAAATGTCAAAGTTGGAGGGCACCGGTCATTTGCCAGGTTAGGGTGGGACTTAGATAGGGTTGTTTAGTCATAGGTTCCGGTCGGGGAGTGGTGAGGTAGGTAAATTAATTTTACTGGTCAGTAACTTGGTTAACAAAATGTTTCGGACAGGGCTAGGAGGAGCATGACCAGTAACCAAAAATGGTAACAGTGTATTCCAGCGTCCTATACCATTGACCATTTCATCCAGTTGTATTTCAAAACTAATTTACTGTTACTAAAGGCACACAAGTCTCAGTAATTATAGTGTTATGTCAGTGGTTATGGTGTTTTCAGTGATTATGGTATTATCAGTGGTTATGGTGTTTTCAGTGATTATGGTATTGTCAGTGGTTATGGTGTTGTCAGTGATTATGGTATTGTGTAATTGCTGAGAATTATCTGATTCAGTGGATTCAGTTACTGTTAAGAATTCTCCTCACAATTTTGACTGCTAATAATAAAACTGAATACAGAGAACCAGTTGGGAGGTAGGTAGGCACAGATATAGGAGGGGACAGGCATCTGAGAGCCAGAGACAATTAGAGCACAGGTGGACATACCAGCTGCACCAGTTCTTGCTAAAGAATTTAGTTGAGGGATGGTCAGATGGGTCAGATTCCATTGGGGATGGACAAACCAGCTTTGGTAACCATCTAGTAACACAAACTGTTTTTTTTTTTTTTTTTTTTTTTTTTTTTTTAATTCTTTATTTTTGCGTGCATAATGATAACAAACATTCCGGCACTGCCACAACAGCAGGTACCGGTCATTAATCGGCATAGGTTACATCTGCACATTTTTTGGTATTAAATTCAGGCTTGGTTCAAGGTTAATCAACAGTTATGTCAGTATAAGAGGCAATATAAAGCGTGGAAGAGCAGTATGAAAACTGACATGAAGGTTTAGTAATAAAATAATAACGTTTACAAACAGGCTTGTGGTGCTACGACAGCAGACACAAGCGGAATAATGTAGACAGAGTCGTGACGATCATTTTTGTTATAAGACAGGTTGTATGCATACGTAAATTCGTTGCTAGTAAAGTGATGTCGGCATGTGTGTAATACATTCATAAAGAATGGCTGGAACAGTGAGTGTAAGCTTTGCCGTTAAGCGTGCGCTTCTATGTGAAGGCGTAAGTGTGATGCATGCATGTACGTTGCGCGTGTAAAGATGGAGAGTTTCACATGAGTACCAGGCAGTCGGGCTCAGCCTCTATAAGTGATTAAATGACAGGCTACTTGAGAGTATGATTGTTGTGTGCAGTACAGCAATATACAAGTATGGAAGGCGTATTGTGATAGTGTTAGCTAAATAAGAGTGGTCAAACAGTGAATTTGTAAAATTCTGCGTTGTTAAGGAGTCTCTGTTTAGGAGTCTGCAGTGTGGCATGTCTAGCGTCTGTTGTAGCAGAGGCTTTAGGTGAGTACCTCTGTGGTTCCCGTCATGTGAGTCCACTGCTAGCCTATACCCAGCACAGGGAAAGATGTTGGGGGCACGTGAGAGTCCTGCTGGGTAACAGCAAGGTGCAGCGTCGCTGGTTCCAGCGGCTGGCTCGTCCGCCCGTCACAATGGAGGTCTGTTTCGGTGACGCAGGTAAGTGGTGTTTCCCTCTTGTACCCTGGGGTCTTCCATGGTTTCGGGCGGGTTCCGCGCCGTGTGGGAAGCTTGCCAGTTGCTGGTTGTGTCGTGGGTCTCTGTTTCATGCCGGGTCTGTGGGGAACTTGTGAGCTACTTCGGTGCAGTCTCGCTCGTTTATGTGCAGGCGGAAAGGGTCTCCTTCTTCGGCGCCATCTTGTAGGTCTCGTCGGGCGGGGACCCGTGCAGTTCTGGCGGGTATGAGCGGGTGCTCTGTTGGGTGAGTGCCCTGATTCTGCGGCCTGTCGGCCTCTGCTCACCAGTGTCGCCCAGAAGGCTTTGAATAGGGCATCCAGCTTGGTCTGTATATTTTGCCGTTCTGCGTGGCTGTTGTGGGTATATGTGGCGTCCGCCATTTTGTAGGCTCGTGTAGTGAGGGGCTGCCTGAGAGGTTCCCCTGTCAGCTCATGAAATAGCCCCGCTGCCTGGGGGGATTGGACCGGGATCACCCCCACCGGTCCTGGGGGGGGGGGAGCGGGTGCCCAGTGGCTTGGTACCTCCGGCGTAGGGGCGAGGAGAGCGGCCGTCTCCCCCCAGCTCCGTCCACCGCAGGCCGCAGTCTGCCGCCTTGGCTTCTCGATTACAGGATACACTCGAGTCCAGTATCGGGTGCTTCGCCTGGGCGTCCCCGACATGGGTAGCGTGCCCCAGTATCATTTCAGGCTTGGAAATTGTGAGTTTATCCCAGAAAACAGTTTGTGTGGCGGGAGCTCCTCCACCATGCGTCTGTTCTCCTTGCAGGTCAGGCCCCGCCCCCCCCAACACAAACTGTTTTAACAGTCAAAATATGGAAACTGGTCATAGAATTCAAGCATAATAGATACAGCCACATGTACTAGCTTTAAATCAAGACAGATTACCACAGAGGCCATTCTCTACTACATAAGGTAGCCAATTTAACCCCAAAATCACACACATTATATCCCTTTTTAAAGTTATTTAGCATACATTCTAAGGGATCAACAATCTTTGAATTCTGGCGCATCCATACTTAGCAACGGAGCGTCTAATTCAAAGAAACACAACAAACACACCTCCAACAGTCACACTCGTTTCCCTGGCACCAGCACCATGTGGCACAGTTACTAGGTCAAACTCATACAACAAAACATACAGGGAATTCACGTACACACACAGCTGTTACACCAGTCAGTAAATAACTAATACTGTGCCCTTTGGCGAAACTATACAGTCACCAACGCTATAATTCCCTATATCTGAATTACCCGTCTGTAACATACCCCAGTAAGATCGTCTTTACAAACAGTAGTTATAGTACGGTTAGCATTGGTTAGAGTACAATTTAAAGTCACAGTTCAATTAGTAGTG
This sequence comes from Pelobates fuscus, assembly GCF_036172605.1. NCBI lineage: Eukaryota > Metazoa > Chordata > Amphibia > Anura > Pelobatidae > Pelobates > Pelobates fuscus. The sequence continues at coordinate 378,885,010 of NC_086318.1, read as the reverse complement.
GTTATGGTGTTAAACATACAACATAGACAACAGTTATTAGTAGTTATTTACAATATCAGTAGTTATTATACATGGTTATGGTACCGTGCGCTATAATACAGTTACACACTATTCGCACTCTCGCTAGACGGCAGAGCTCACGCTATCTGGCAAGATATACACTCTACTACAACAATCTTTAACACATTTACAATTCCCAACTAATCTATTGGCCAGTACCTTGATGGACTACCTAAAACAATTTACATCCGTTTTGGTTAGCCACGCTGCCCAAACACCACATATAGCAAACTAGAGGGTGGAATTTACACAAAACCCTCTTAGTCTATATACTCTATCAAAAATCTAGTGGGTTCCAAATTTACACGCCTTCCCACTTAGCCAAGATAGGTTGAGATCTAGCGGACCGAATTTACACAGACGCCGCTTAGTCTCCTGGTCCCTCCGACCTAGCAAACGTAATATACACCCTAGAACGCTAGTCTAGACAAGACACCGGTGTCCGGCTAGGGCTATTTACACCAGAACCCCGCCTGACTCCAAACCAAAATTAAACGGGCTTACTACAGGGCGTTTAATTGAGCGGTGCGCCTTCGCTCCTTCCCTCCACTGGAGGGGGCAGATTCCATACACAAATAACCCCTTATGGGCCTACCGCACAATCGGTATCCAATACCCCTAGTGGGTCCACCGTCTAAAACAGTAGTCGTCTTACCTCCTGGTTCCTGAACCTGGGTTCACACTCATCGACGGGGGCACCCCAGCACTTACTACGTAGAGGCCGATGATCTCCTGGACAACAGACCAGTGGCGCCGAGACGAAAGGAGGTCCACGCAGAAGTTCAGGGGTGCAGCCGTAGAGAACGTGGGCAAAGATAGACCGTCTCACGCCTCTGCTTCTCAGCTACCGTTGAACGATGAGCTTCCCGGCCCAATGCACCAAATGATACCGGAGAAACTGACGGAAGCCAAGCACAGAGAAGTGGACACAGGTTTCTTCAGGAAGGAAGAGATTCTTTATTCGATTCACCGACCGGGGCTCAGAGAGACTAATGTCACCAAAATACAACAAGATCTGAGCCCAGAACTGACTGTGTAAATGCATAATATAGACATATAGCTCCTCCTATAGTTAACTCTACCCACATATACTCTTTACCCAATCAGCTGAACAAAGCCTAACTTCCCTTACCTGTTAGACCACATGGCTCACCCAGAACAATGGAGGAGGGGAAGTGTTTTCAGTTTCTACATTCCTGCACTTGCTCAATACAGTGTTGATTGTATCTTAGCTACGTGTAACTGACTAACTGATACACCAACATTTATACATATGCCACATGGCAATCTTGTCCTAGTAAATTTATTTTTACTGAGATTCCACCACAGTGTGACCTCTAGAAATGTTTTATCTTTAGGACACCTAAAGGCAGTGCTACTGTCAGTGAACTTAGATGGTTTATGTTAGGCGACAATGTAACCGCCAATAGTCAACAATTGTTAGTTTGGGCCTGAGGCAGATAGCAGTTTGGTGCATGTCCTTCCGCCACCGAGGATTGCAGGGCATTTCTCTTTGCCTCCTGTTGCCTCCTACTCGCTTCCTCCTCCTCCTCTACCACCTCCTCATCTGGTCAGCGTAACACCTTCACCACCAACTTCAGCACAGCCAGGGGGAAACAACAACAGGCTGTGGACAGGCAGTAGCTGTGGACGGGCATGGAACAACAGACCGATGAGTGATTGTTGCCACTGAGCCTCAAGCCCAGCCTGGTGGTGTGCGACAATGGGCGAAATCTCGTAGCAGCTCTGGGCCTAGCCGGTTTGACGCATGTGCTGAATTTGGTGCATGTGCTGAATTTGGTCGTGCAGAAATTCCTGAAAAACTGCCCAGATATATCAGAGCTGCTGCAGAAAGTGCGGACCATCTATGCGCGCTTTTGGCGTTCTCACCCTGCTGCTGCTCGCTTGTCTGCGCTGCAGCGTAACTTAGGCCTTCCCGCGCACCGCCTCATATGCGATGTGCCCACAAGGTGGAACTCCGCCTTGCACATGCTGGAGAGACAGCAGGCGATAGTGGAGTTTCAGCTGAAGCACGCACGGGTCAGTCGCTCTGCACCAGACTTGCCCTCCAATAGATCCTCGTTAAAGGATTTAAAGTGTACTCATTCCAATTACAGGGCCTCGAAAGAGTCCTGTATTGTTATTTATCGTCACTACCTCCCTGCGTCGGGAGTGGGTAATTTGCGCACCTGCTGCCTTCCTTGGATGTGGTAGCCGTTTCTCAGACTCCCTCTCCGGAATCGAACCCTGATTCCCCGTTACCCTTGGTCATCATGGTAGGCGCAGAAAGTACCATTGAAAGTTGATAGGGCAGACATCCGAATGCGCCGTAGTCGTCACGGGGACGTGCGATTTGCCCAAGGTTATCTAGAGTTACCAAAGTGCCTGCGCAACGACTGCCGAGTTGCCCACATTCTAACTTGTGCTGATTACTGGGTAGCCAGCCTGCTGGATCCAACGTGTCATCCTTAATTCCCTCACTGGAGCGTGATCGGAAGATGCGCAACTACAAGCGCACGCTGTCAGGGTACCTGTAGTCTCTACCTCTGATAAGAGGAGAGACTTAGACGTTTTCCCGTTCAGAAGGGCTGTTTCCTCCGTTCCTCGAGGTCCCTCCGGTCGGTTACACACCGGCCGCGAGGGATCCACGCCCTTTTATGACGTGACGCTCAGTAGCCGACGTCATGACGCCAAGCCGGCTCGATCTGTCACTCAAACCCTGAACACGAACCAGGACTCGTCGGGGGCGTGATTACCTCCTAGAACCGGGGTATTTAATAGAGCTTCCCGCATTTGCTCATTGCCCTGTCGTGGTTCTAGCCAGTCTAGTCACTCAGTGCTCTTGTATGTCTATTGTCTCTTTGGTTCTGACCCGGCTTGTTTGTATCACTCTGCTTATCTCTGTTATCCTTTGACCCGGCTTGTCTCTCGCTTACCTGTCTTCTCGTTCCCTCGACCTCGGCTTGTCTCTGACCATTCTCTACTTACTCCTTACGTTAAGTCTGGCCATTCTAAGGTCCGGTATACGTACCTACTACACTTTGTACTCTGCGTGTTGGATCCCTGTCCCGATCCTGACACACGCTGGTAGACGTGCTGCTAACACCGGGGGCGCAATGGAAGCACAAGGCGAAGGCAGAGGAGGAGGAAGAGGTCGCCAACGCAGCTGGGGCACTGCCAGCACCTCAGAAGGCAGGGTTAGCATGGCTGAAATGTGGAAGAGCTTTGTCAGCAAGCCACAACAACCAGCACCACCAGCTGATATGAAACGTCTTAGCAGGAGGCCGCATTTCAGCAACATGGTGGAACAGTACGTGTGCACACGCCTACACGTACTGACTGATGGGTCTGCCCCATTCAACTTCTGTGTCTCCAAATTGGGCACATGGCCTATGCTTGCCCTTTATTCCTTGGAGGTGCTGGCCTGCCCTGCAGCCAGTGTACTGTCTGAACATGTGTTTAGCATGGCAGGGGTCGTTATCACAGACAAGCGCAGCCACCTTTCCACAGCCAACGCAGACAAGCTCACGTTTATTAAAATGAACCAGGCATGGATCCCACCAGACTTGTCTGTACCTTGTGCAGAATAGACATTTATACCGGCCTCACCCAGCCATTGTTATACCCATGTGCACTTATTCTTTGTTTTCTTTTTTTATATGTCCCAATATTTTGGGGGCTACCCCAATTGTTTGCAGGGCACTTGTCCTACTCTTACCCCCATTTTACTTCCTTTTGCAGCCCTCTAGCCATTTCCAGGATTTTTTTAGAGCCATTTTAGTGCCCAAAAGTTCGGGTCCCCATTGACTTCCATGGGGTTCGGGGTTAAGTTCGAGTCCGAACTCGAACTTTTTGCCAAAGTTCAGCCGAACTCGGCGAACACGAACATCCAGGTGTCCGCTCAACTCTAGTTACCTCATAAGTATTACAGTCACTCACATTGGTTGAATTGGCACATGGATACACATGTGAGCAGTAACGCCACGTCAAGGCTTCAACCCTTGTTACTGACCATTCACATACACGATACTTTTCATTCATGTGCATTTGGTATTCCAGATGTTTTGAACTACACCTCCCATAATGCTTTGCCATAAGAATTGGGAGTACTACACATACATAGTGCACAAAGAGATGGAGATTACAGAATTCAGTGACAGACTGATTTGGTTGTAGATGTGGGGGAGTCCCTCTGGCTGGTGTGCAGTTTCTCATCCATCCCTGATGAGTGACTAGATGGCTGGGCTTTCGTAGCAAAAAGCATGCCATGGCGTCTGAGATCTTGGAAATAAATATTTTGTTGTCAAACTAGAGTTGTACACATCTAACACACAGGCCCCACGTACTGCACAGCCCCCCACCTAACGCACAGCCCCCATCTAACGCACAGCCCCTCCATCTAATAAACTGCCCCCCACATCTAATGCACAGCCCCATCTAATACACTGCCCCCCCACACCTAATGCACAGCTCCTCCATCTAATACACTCCCCCCACATCTAACGCACAGCCCCCCAAATCTAATGCAAAGCCCCATCTAATACACTGCCCTGCCACATCTAACGCACAGCCCACATCTAATGCACAGCCACCCCATCTAATACACTGCCCCCACATCTAATGCACAGCCCCCCATCTAATACACTGCCCCCACATCTGATGCACACGCCCAGCATCTAATACACTGCCCCCCCAACATCTAACACACAGCCCCCATGTACTGCACAGCCCCCCCAATATAATGCAAAAGCCCCCCAAGTGCTGCACAGTCCCCCCTAAGTGCTGCACAGTCCCCACCAATATACTGCACAGACTTCCCCAATATACTGCACAGACCTCCCCCAAAATACTGCACAGACCTCCACAGTATACTGCACAGACCCCCTCCAATATACTGCACAGTCCCCCCCAATATACTGCACAGACCCCCAAGTACAGCACCCCCCCCCCTTCTCCCCCTACCCGGATATCTGAGAGTGTTGGGAGCAGGGAGAGACTGACCTGATAGATTCCAGTCAGGATGCACCTGATGATCTATATCCACGCACTGCGTGCAGCCAGCAACTCCCAGACTGCAGAGACAGCCTACAGATCAGGTAAGTGAGGCATGGGGGGAGGGCAGACTACAGATCAGTTAAGTGAGGGGTGGGGAGCAGACTACAGATCAGTTAAGTGAGGGGTGGGGAGCATACTACAGATCATGCAAGTGATGGATGGGGGGCAGCCTACAGATTGGGTAAGTGATGGATGGGGGGCATCCTACAGGAAGGGTCAGCAAGAAGCAGGAAGGTACAGAAGGAGCACAAAAGTAAAGGAGGAGAAGGTGCAGAAAGGAACAGAAAAGAGCAGGAAGGGTCAGCAAGAAGCAAAAAGGGTCAGCAAGGAGCAGAAATGGTCAGCAAGGAGGATGAAGGGATAGAAGGAGCACAAAAGTAAAGGAGGAGAAGATGCAGAAAGGAACAGAAATGACCAGGAAGAGTCAGCAAGAAGCAGGAAGGGTCAGCAAGAATCAGAAATGGTCAGCAAGGAGGAGGAAGGGACAGAAGGATCACAAAGGTAAAGGCGCAGAAAGAATCAGAAGGAGCACAAAGGTAAAGTAGGAGAAGGAGCATAAAGGACAGAAAAGTTCAGCAAGGAGCAGGAAGGGACAGAAGGAAAACAAAGGTCAAATAGGAGAAGGAGCAGAAAGGAGTAGGAAGGGGCAGCAAGGAACTGGAAAAGGCAGCAAGGAGCAGAAAGCGGAAGCAAGGAGCAGATAGGGCAAGCAAGGAGCAGAAAGGATCAGCAAGGAGCAGGAAGGGTCTGCAAGGAGCAGAAAGGGGCAGCAAGGAGCACAAAATAAAAGGAGAAAATAAATCAGAAGGAGCACAAAAGTAAAGGAAAAGGAACAGAAAGGGGCAGCAAGGAGAAGAAAGGGTAAGCAAGGAGCAAGAATGGTCTGCAAAGAGCAGAAATGGACAGCAAGGAGCACAAAAGTAAAGGAGCAGAAATAATCAGAAGGAGCACAAAGGTAAAGTAAGCAGAGAGCAGAAAGGGTCAACAAGGAGCTAGAAAGGGCTGCAAGGAGCAGAAAGGAGCAGGAACAGACAGAAGGAGCACAAAGGTAAAGTAGGAGAAGGAACAGAAAGGAGAATGAACAGAAATGAGCAGGAAGTGACATCAAGGAGCAGAAAGGGTCAACAAGGATCAGAAAGTTTCTACAAGGACCAGAAAGGGGCAGCAAGGAGCAGGAAGGGACAGAAGGAGCACAAAGGTAAATAAGGAGAAGGAACAGAAAGGAGAAGGAACAGAAAGGAGAAGGAACAGAAATGAGCAGGGAGGGACATCAAGGAGCAGAAAGGGTCAGCAATGAACTGGAAGGGGCAGAAGGAGCACAAAGGTAAAGTAGGAGAAGGAGCACAAAGGAACAGAAATGAGCAGGAAGGGTCTGCAAGGAGCAGAAATGATCTACAAGGAGCAGAATGGGGCAGCAAGGAGCAGGATGGTACAGAAGGAGCACAAAGGTAAAGGAGCAGAAAGACCTTTCATCTCCTCAGGTAAAAACAAATATCAGTGTTAATGTGTTCACTTTTATTTACTGAGTGTCAGGAAGCATAGAGTGCCACTGATTGGCTAGAGCGGACAGCTGGCGCTCTAAGCCAATCAGTAAATCCCCATTCATAAAAAAAGTAAACATTTTTATGAACTAGGAACTAGCGATTGGCTTAGAGCGTCAGCCAGGGCTAGTGCAAGGATTTTTAGCTACACAGGCGAAGATGCATTTTGATGCCCCACTTAAAAAAAATGCATCTTCACCTGTGTGTCTTGTAACCCCCATTTGACATTTTTACCCTCTTTATTGTATTTTATCCCCCATTACAATGTTTTACACCCACTTGTGTGTCTCTTACAACCTTCCTTGTGTATCTCAGCCACTTAGTGTGTCTGTTTCTTCCCCCCAGGGTTTGAAAGGGTTGGACCGGGGTTATGGTGGTGGGCAAATCAAGTTATATGGGCTGAGAGAGGGGACAGGGCAGGCAGGGGCTGTGGTGAGGAACGCAGGTCCTGAGAAGGGATGACACGGGCTGAGAGGGAAACACAGGGGCTTTAGAAGGGGGGGGAGACAGGAGCTGGAGAGAGTGGGGAATACAGTTGCTGGAGGGGGTACAAGGGCTGGAGAGGAGGGAGGGCAGGAGCTGGAGAGGAGGTTGGGCATGAACTTTTGAGGAGGTTTTCCAGGAACTGTAGAGGGGGGTGGACAGGAGCTGGAGAGGAGGGTGGGCAGGTGCTGGAGAGGGGGCAGTAATGGGGGACACCGGGGCTCCAGAGGGGGACACAGGGCCTGTACTAGGGGGCTAGGGGCTGTAGCTGAGGGTTAGAGGCTGTAGTTGAGGGTATGGGCTGTAATATGGGGTTAGGAAATGTAGTGGCATGGATAGGGACTGAAGAAGGTTGATGGCTACAATTTGGGAAAGGGGCTGTTGTGTGGGTGATATGGATTGTAATTGGGGGAGGGGAGTTGTAGTAGGGATGATATGGGACTTTAGTTATGGAATAGGGTCTGTGGTGTGGGGTATGCGGTGTAAAAGTAGGTTAGGGCTGCACTTGGGGGATAGAGGCTGTAGTTGGAGGGATGTGTGATAGGGGAGTCAGGGGCTGTGTTCAGGGGCGGAGGCCATGAGAGGGGAGGACAGGAGCTATGGGGGGGGCAGGGGCTGGAGAGGGTGGGGGACAGGAGCTGGAGGGGGGACGTAGGGGCTGTTGAGTGGGGAAGGCAGGGGCTAGAGGGGGGACACAGGGGATGGAGATGGGGGACAGGATCTGCCCAAAAATTTGTATTTAAAAAAAATCAAAAAACATATCCCCTCTCCCTGAGGCTTACCTTGGGCCATGGAGGGGTGAGAGAGGAGCTGGAGCCTGCATCAGTAACACAGGAGCAATTGAAGTCGGCCAGCAAGGTAAACTGTTAGCATAGGACTCCCCTAAGACGTTTGTCTTAAAGGGACACTATAGTAACCGAACAACTTTAGCTTAATGAAGCAGTTTTGGTGTATAGAACATGCCCCTGCAGCCTCAAGCCTCAAAGCCATTTAGGAGTTAAATCCCTTTGTTTATGAACCCTAGTCACACCTCCCTGCATGTGACTTGCACAGCCTTCCATAAACACTTCCTGTAAAGAGAGCCCTATTTAGGTTTTCTTTATTGCAAGTTCTGTTTAATTAAGATTTTCTTCTCCCCTGCTATGTTAATAGCTTGCTAGACCCTGCAAGAGCCTCCTGTATGTGATTAAAGTTCAATTTAGAGATTGAGATAAAATTATTTAAGGTAAATTACATCTGTGTGAAAGTGAAACCAGTTTTTTTTTCATGCAGGCTCTGTCAATCATAGCCAGGGGAGGTGTGGCTAGGGCTGCATAAACAGAAAAAAGTGATTTAACTCCTAAATGACAGTGAATTGAGCAGTGAAATTGCAGGGGAATGATCTACACTAAAACTGCTTTATTGGGGGGGCGGAGCCAGCGCCCGAGCGAGTTGGACGCAGCCTGCAGCAGCTCCTCGAGGAAACTAAACTAAACGCTAAATACAGGCGGAAAACAGCAAGTTTACCGAGCCTCCCTAATCCTCCCAAGTGCCTTACATCATGGGCAAGAAGGCAAAGAAATACAAAGCTGACCCGAGCTCGGGTTCCCAAGATATCGGGGCTTTCTTGTGCACAGCCACACGGCCGGACCGGTTCAAGATGGCGCCAGCCGGGACCTACACCTCCCCATCGTCGGAAGACGAGAGCCCAACAGCCACTTATTCACCAACAAAAAAGGTACAAGCAAAAACCATGACATCCCCGGAGCTGGGTGATTCTGCCCCTGCCACAAAAGCCGACATAAAGGCACTAGTGAAAGAGATACAAACGATGTTCCAAGCTGACATGGCGCTGGTCAGGGAGGAAGTCTCCAGACTCACAAACCGGGTGGTGATGGTGTAAGAGGGCCTCAAGGGCGCAGGGGTAGCCCAAACTGCCACAGATTGTCAGGGTATTTATATCGGCAGACATTTTGTGCTATGATAGAAATTAAAAGTGTATATTCTCAGAGTCACTCTGAACAGAGCAGACTCCATTTTGTTATTTTCAAGCTAACAAAAGATACAAGATTTCTATCCTTTCTGTAACGCTAACTACTGAGCTGGGAGCTTAGGAATGTTTGTATATACAAATCAAGTGATAAGAAATGAGAACGGGGGATGGACAGGCTGTATAAATGCAAATGGAATAGAATAAATTCTAAACCCAGACATTTGTGGAAGATTAAATAATTAAATTTTACTTTCGATATTGTATAAGATCCCATTGTAATTTAGAGGTCATATTTAGTTTATAACTGTCATATTAGTCTGAAGAAAGCCCAAAGAAACTCTTTGAACTGACAGAAAACTTAAGTTATAGATAATCATAAAGATAAGCTAATCGACGTCAAAATAGCCAACAGGAAAAGTTAACTCTTTCCTGGAGAGGAATGTTTAGTGGGACGAGACTGCCCTCTATAGACCAAATACTTAAATTGCTATCTGGAAGGTAACCACACCTCCAGTTTTCTATTGGTCTATCACCTAGTGACGAACAGAGAATTTTTCCTTTTAAAAGTTAAGACAAAGAGAAAGAAAAGGAGTAAGCAAGGGGAGAAGAAAGACAAGGAGTCAGAAAGAAGCAAGTGAGTCAGAGCGATAAAGAGACCCATGACAAACATTCCTTGGCACTTAGCTACCTGAGAACATCTGATGAGAAGGTCTACTCAACTGGTAATTATACTGGTTTCATTTAATTAATCTAAATTAATTAAAAATTTTCTAATAGCATGATATATGACTGGGTAAATCACAATCAGATTTCGATATTTAGAAATCTTAGTTAACTAAGAAGTATATAGTTATAACCAGTCCATTCTGCAGATGGAATTAGAATAATTATGTATTTATGTGATTTATCACATGTTAGCATATTGTGATATTTATCCAGGTGTATTGATTTGTTCTAAAATAAGATAAAATATCTGTTTAGGCAAGTTAAAATTCTGCTTATAGAACATGGTAGATTACTCTTATTGGATGGTTACAGGAAATGACTAATGAGCTGGTTTAAATGTTATTGTATTTAAAATTACATGAGAATAGATCTTAATTGCCTAGGAGGTCTAACCAGCATTGAAAGGGTTATTCTAACTGTTAGCTAAGTTTTATGGCCTTACGCTGCAAGCTCTGTGAAACACTGTCATAAATCTTGTTTGACAATTGCTGTGTTAGCCATTGGAATGTGTATTGCCTTTGTATTGCATACTCATGTTATACTGAATATTCATTGATTATTATCACGAATGTTACATATTATTTAAATTGTCACAATAAATTGTATCTATTTTTATAACAAATTGTGATTTTATTTATATGGAATACATTTCACTTACATGATAACGATCTTTGGGATCTGAGAATTGAAATAGTGGGCAATTCTCAACTGTTTACTATTATTATCCCATAAATATCCCCACAAGATGCAGCCCTGTTGTCGCTGCAAACACAATGCAGCACCCTAACAACACAACTAGCTACTCAGGAAGACAGGGCAAAGGCACGGAACGTGAGGATCCGAGGGGTGCCAGAACTGGTTACCGACTCTGAGCTGACCCACTACTGCCGAAGGCTGATAGCCACTCTGTTACTACCCAAACAAGTAAAGCAAATAGGGGTGGATTCATGCTTTCGATTACCCAAAGCCACCAAAGCTCCCCAAGAAGCTCCCAGAGATATACTTGTGAAGTTTGTTCGGGACTCTGACCGGGGGGTGCTCATGGGAGCCACAAGAGGCTCACCCACGATTCAATTTGAGGGGGCACATTTAACATTTTATAGAGACATCTCCAGGCACACTTTGACGTGGAGGAGATCTCTTTTTTTTTTTGTCAATCTTTGTTTTATTAAGGCATATATGAAGGGTACAGAATAGAGAAAGGGAAATGCAAAAATATTCCACAAAAGATAAGGGTTGATACAGCTGTAGCAATGTTATTTACATTTCCGAGATGAACATGCCTCCTTTTGTGTTTTTATATGATTTTGAACAGAAGCGTATACTAAACAAATTATGTTAAGAATCAACCTATAACAGCGATTATGTGGAACACGTTGAACAGGCTAAACATCGCTGACGGAGTGGTCGCTTAAGTTAGCGTTAAAGTTAGGTTACAAGCTTGGTAGGGTTCGGCTGCGAATATTCGTGTCAATTCTGCTTAAGTACACACTGGGTATCACACTGTAGGCCCCTGGGAAAAGTTACATTAACTTTACAAGCGACGTGCACGCTATAGCTACAGCTATCATAATAAATTGCTTAAATGAGTGATGGTAACATGAGAGTATAAGATGAGCACTAAATCAGAGAAAAACGGTAAAAACATCAACTTTTGTATATAGGTTATATGAGACATGGAGCGGTTGAGTCATCTATAATAGCAAAAACTAGAACACTCGTAGTCTGACTGATTTTAAGCTGGTAATATACATAAGAGGCAAACCATTAAACACAGGCTAAACCCACATGTCTGTACAACATGCAAGTACTTTGCATTTTAGTCGAGCCGGCTAGCTAGTCAAGGTATACTATAGCATACTGAAACTTAATACACTAGATAACACAGATATCAAACAGATTAAACGAAAAGTTATTGGCTGTGTCCTGTAATCCAGCGTGTTAGACTTTGTGTTATACAAATCAAGCTAGGTTATCTGAGCGTCTGGGCAAACTCAGAGTCCATGAGGTTCCTGAGTCCCATTGTCTATGTAGTTACAGTTGTGAGTTGATCAAGATCCCGTGCCGCAGCTGCCGCAAACATGCCCTCCAAGTGCAATTACGGCCTGTCCTCAGCAGGATAGTCGGTCTCAGCCTATACCCAGTGCAGGGATGTGCCTCTCGCGGTTGGCGGTCGTCTCTGGGGAAACGCTGGTGCACGCCGGCTGGCTGTGTAAGGCCTCTACTGTGCGGGTGTGGGGAGAGGTGATCCTCCAGTCCCAGGCTGGTGAGCAGGCCTGCATCACTGTGCCACAAACCCGGTGACTGCCAGAGTCCGAGTTTCCTCCTCTTGTGGGAGTGCTGGGGGGCCTGATGTTTTGCTGCCGTTTACGGCGCTGGGACCTCCGCTGCTGTGGTAGATGCTTTCGGGCTTTAGCCCTGGTGGCCTTCAGCCCAGGTGGGTTACGTGGAGTAGGGGTGCGTGGTTGTGAAATCACTGTGCCCGAGGACACCCTCCTCTCTCCCTGCTGCTTGTGCCCCAACTCACCGGCGCATGGCTTGGATCGCGGGTCGGTCTGGGCTGTCTGCATACGCTGGTCCAGCCTTTCCCAGAACCGGAGGAAGATTTCCTCGAGGCGGTGCAAGATGTCTTCGGCATTGCTTTGGCCGGGTAGGCGGTTTCGGGTGTGCGGTGAGTATTCAGCCGCTATCTTGGAAGTGCCACGAGGCGAGCGTTTGCTGGGTGCTGGTGCAAGATGTATTCTGCTGCGGGTCTATATGGTCCAGGATAACCCCCACTGGACCGGGGGGGGGGGAGGTGTATGTACGAGGTCGCAGGTGCCGTGTCTGTGCCCGGAGAGCGGCCGTCTCCCCGCGGCTCAGTCCCTGGTAGGCCGCAAGCCTCGGCTTGTCCGTTGGATTGTGCCTGAGCTTGGGAGAGGTACCGATCGATGCAGCAGCCTCTCCCAATTGTTGTCGTCGCGGTTTGCTGGTTATCAGCCTCGATTTTTGGGCAGAAATCCCTGTTTGTTTGTCCCCAGACGTGGGAGCTCTTGCTGGACACGTCTGGGCTGCTTGGTTGCTTAGCTCCGCCCCCGTAGGAGATCTCTTAGACAGATCATTCAACTGCTCCGCGAGAACTCCATTACATACAAATGGGGGCAGCACCGACTGACGGCAAACAAAGCAGGCAAGACGCACCTTCTAACACACAAGTCGGACACTCCAGCCTTCCTACAGGCACTGGGCCTACCAGCAGACGCGGCCTCAGCGGAAACTCAACCTTCATGGACTATTGCTCACATCAGTCCATTTGTGCCAAGGGGAACAAGACCGGGCGCACCCGATTCACCCACCTGAAACAAGCAGCGATGGCAGACTTATTGTTATGTCTTGACAGCGTATTATTTTGTTATAAGTTCACTGTTGACTCTACTATGTCTTAGTTAAATGTACAGATTTCCATACCTTATATCTGGTTCCGACAGCTGACAGCCAGGCGTCTCGCCCAGCTATTCCCCCCCCTCCCCTCCGCCATCTTCCATCTACCTAAACAAGCCCCTTCACGCTTAACAGCTGGCATGATGGCACAACCGCCCAGTGGCCTATGGCCACGAGCATACTAGGCTCTTACCAGCCCTATGAAAATGTCATGATTACCCAACACCCACGCACCCTAAGCTAAATTAAGCCCAGACACAACCCTATCCGACAACCCGGAAGGTGCGCTAGCCACAGTCCCGCAACCTCCAGCTAAGTGACAACCTAGCCGATCGTGCAGCCAAGAGGAATTTATGCTAGACAAAACATAAAATTTGGTTTATGATTTGCATGTGATGCTGTTCTTACCGTGAAATGTACTACATGCTGAATACCTATCGCACACACGGTGTAATCTGATGTTTATGATTAACCACGAAAATAAAGAATTACAAAAAAAAAAAAGTACATTTTGAAATGAAAAAAAATTAAAAATAAAACTGCTTTATTTAGCTAAAGTAATTTTAGGTGACTATAGTGTTCTTTTAATGTGGCAGGTGAGCTAACACGTTAATGGTCGCTGCAGTGGTACTAAAATCTCTGTTATTGAAATGTGCATATGGGGTTTGGCATATTGTGCAGATAACTTTGTTTTGTTAATATATTTGGATTAATGAATACTATAATCATTGCTGCTGCCCAAGGGTAGTGGGAGTTTATGTATGGGCCTTGTTCCTGCCTACCTCCCAAATGTCCCTATGTAGAAGGGATATTCCCTGTTTTGAGTACAAACCTCTGTGTCTCTCTTTTTTGTCCTAATGTTCCTCTTTTCTAGGAGCTCCATGTTGTTGGTGTAACTGAATGTATAACAAAGCTCTACAGAAATAATACTCACAGTAATGTGTATTCAAACTAAAATAAATGTATTTAACAATCACTCATGGGGCCAGATGGGGCAAGCTGCAGCAAGACCGGCACGGTGTTTGAGAAGAGATGACTAAAATCACCTTTTTACTTCAATCAGAGGTCACCTAAACAGCCACTTCAGAACTATAGTGTCAGGAATACATGTTCGTATTCGTGACACTATAGTGTTCCTTTAAGGTATGGGTGGGGAACTTTCGGCCCTCCTGATGTTTTGGACTACATCTCCCTTGATGCTTTGCCAGCATTGTGGCTGTAAGAGCATTATGGCAGATGTAGTCCAAAACATTTGAAGGGCCAAAGGTTCCCCACCCCTGCTTTAAGGTATGATGAAAGGCAAAGTTTTATGGTGAAATTGGCTGATTTTCTAGTCATAAATTAAGTTTAAACAAGCTGTGGTGCATGTGTAAAAGCAATACACCTCTGGTTGTTAAAATGTTCATTTGAAGAAATTACATTTTTATTTCTATTCATATTTATAAAGAAAAAAGTTGTTTCTTCATTAGAAATGTCAGCTATGTATACATAACAACAAAGGCATATGAGCTGGCCTGATTACACAGAACAGGTCTGGTTTGCACAAGTATTATTATCAAACTGTGACCTTGTTTCATTTGCAAGCAAATATCACTACGAAGAAAAAAAGAAAAAAAGGCTAATAAGATCTAAAGTAAACACATACAATATCTAGACACCAGAAACATGATATAACAAGAAAAAGATATACCAGACAAAAGATCTGATGTTTTGATCGGTGGTTCAAAGGCCTTTGCAATTGATTGGGCGAATCATCTGAATCTGGAAACAAACTAAATGTTCAATGTATAAGCTGGTCTGGTTGTTTTGTGATTTGGAGTTCTGTCCGTGGCTTCAAAAAAAGGGGCACAGCATGGATAAGAAGGAGGACCAAAAAAGCAGCTCAATGTGCCATGGTGGTCAAGTGGTCTGCCCAGTGGTCTGGGCTGTATCTCCTTTCCAATCAAAAAGTAAAAAAAAAAAAAAAGATTGATTTATAGAGGGCAGCCAGCTAATTTTGATTATATTCACAGGTTAAGTGAGAAGTAACACACAGGGAGAACAAGAGGAGCAATAAAAAAAATCTATTTAATTGCAAGCAAGATTATTCCATACATGTTGACTTCAGCTATTGGTCACTGTTCCTTTTTTTTTTTAATTCTTTATTTTTTTTTTGTGCATTGCAAAACCCGCGAGCCATCAAAGCTTGTATAGATATATCCTGTAGCATGTAACATATTACAACAGCAAACATAAGACAGGCATTGCATATGTGCACTTTTCCATTTTGTTGGACATAGACAATATAAACATTTGCGTTCGTCAATACAGCTTCGATCATCTGTAATATAGTATTTACAGCAGGACTGATTCGCAGTCTCCGCACATTAGTACAATTTCTGCAGTACCCACATGCCTCCGTCATTTACCAAGGTGCTTTCTTTATATTTGTCGTATACGGCAGTATTGTCCGTCTGGAAAGCCAAGACACACTCCCTGCCACTTGTCTCTAGAATAATAGTGTAGCTAACTTTTCGTGGCCTATCTAATATGACTGTGCATTTTTCAGATAGAGCGTCCCGGCCGTAACCTAGATTCTTAGTTAGCTATAACAATTCTGCCGGGGTAATCGGACCTGTGGGCACCTTGCCAGGCTTATTACCTAGTGGTTTCGACTAGAGATCTCATTAGCTATATTTTCCTGCTTCTTATCCTGTAGATGTCGGGGCTGTGTTCTAATCAAAGCATACGGAAATAGGAAAATGAAAAACAGGAAGGAGTTTCACTAAAGTGAAACCTGGAAGGTTTGAGAAAATAAGGAAAGAGAGAAAAGGACATAGATAGAAAGAACAGCAAAGACAGAGAGTGAAGAAGGAAGAGAAGGAAAAACAAAGAATCTAAGTATTCCGCAGGGCACCTGAGGACGAGACGAAGGAGACGGGGGGGGGGGGACCGAAGTGACCCCCCGAAGTCCCTTCAAGCATCTAAGAGCTCAGTGGGCTGTCATCCCACGGCTCCCACAGCTTCCGGAAAGCCTCTGTGGTCCCTCTAACCCTTGCCGTCAGGTCGTCCATTAAGCGCACATCCCTAATTCTTGCTATGACACTCACTGTGTGTGGTGTATCTGGTTGTAGCCATGTGTAGCACTTCTCGCAGCTAGGGTGACTTTATGCATTAGTTTTTGTTCCCTTCTAGTCCAGCCCTCTATGGATCTATTCAATAAATATACCCAAGGATCCAAATCTGGGGCTCTGGAAAACACCTGTACTAGGAGGCCCCTTATGGCCCTCCAGAACTTGGCGACCCTTGGACACTCCCACCACATGTGTAAATATGTCCCCTTTACACCACAGCCCCTCCAGCAGTCGTCAGTAGTGGTTTTGTGCATTTTGAGCAGCATAACTGGGGTTGTGTACCATCGCAACATCATCTTAAAGGATTGTTCCTGTAGTGTTACGCATACCGAAGTGTTTCTGCTGGCCTCCCATATCTCCTGCCATTCTATTCCTTCAAGTTCTTCCCCAAGATCCCGTTCCCACCGTTCGATATATGCTAGACCCCCCCACTCCTTAGTTCCCGTGCATAGGTGTGCGTACAGTTGGGTTATGAGACCTCTGGGGATTATGTCACTGGTCCTGTTTGATCATGACCCATGATAATATTTTTATAAGCAGCGTTCTTTTCCAAGGGTATATGCAAAAAATGCAGTATAAAGTTTGAAACGTAATGCCTGTACTCATTTGCTTGCATGTCAAACTGGCAACTTGTGGGTAGTTGTGGAAACATGATTTGTTGAGTTTCTGTGCCCTAGGAAGACTTTTCAAAGTCCAACTTGAGATACACATGTGATGCATAACAGTACTTTTGCTATTGAGGTAGAGAAGCCAGCAAATATTGTGTGTTTAACCACCATTGTGGGTGTTGGAAATAGCCTTTTGCCCTTGACCCTAGTGTGAGACTGGTGAGGTGCTTAGGTTAGTGTTGTGCATAGCCAGTGACACATACACCAACATGTTTTTTGCATTGTGCTTCAGTGCCGCTGCTAGTGTTTTGCAAATTGCAATACAGTTTTTGGCAGGTGTATTTTCTTTGACATATTTGTAGAGAGAAAAATATTTGTGTTCAGTCCAGTGTGCTGCAGCAGCAAATAGCAATACACTGTGAAGCAGTTTAGTGCCCAACTGAACCCTGCCTTCTCTGAATGTAGTATTCTGTTTGTTTGATTTTGTTTGTTTTGTTTTTAACTCTGTGTGGAAAGAACCCCCCCCCCCCCACACACACACACACACACACACACCCCACACACACACACATTATAGGACAGTCACTCATGATATAAAAAAAATATATTATCTTTTGCAGTGCATACAAAGACAAACAAGCTTGGGGTGTCCCAACAGCAATCCCCAAGCATATCATAATGCATAACATTTGGGGCAATTGAGAAAACATGTATGATTTTTTAGAATATAGAACAATAGAACACACAATAGTACCGTTCTTGTTATGACACCCTCGGGCAAAAGTGAGGAATTTTGATACTTATGCTATATACACAATTAAAAACCCCCGATGGGGGGCAGGTTGAATAGAATTATCAAGGTGGCTTGTGCTACATGCTGTTGTTGCATTGTCGCATTTACGAAACTGTTTGTGTATATTTTGGCTTCTGCGCAAGCCTCCAAGCTGTATGAATCTTGCCTTACCCATCGTGTGCAAAAATAAAGAATTTAAAAAAAAAAAAAAGAACAATAGAAACATAGAAACATAGAATGTGACGGCAGATAAGAACCATTGGGCCCATCTAGTCTGCCCAGTTTTCTAAATACTCTCATTAGTCCCTGGCCTTAAGTAAAGTAATACTTACTGATATTATTTTTAAACCTTTGCCCCTCTAATTTAAGACTCTGTCCTCTTGTTGTGGTAGTTTTTCTTCTTTTAAATATAGTCTCCTCTTTTACTGTGCTGATTCCCTTTATGTATTTAAATGTTTCTATCATATCCCCCCTGTCTCATCTTTCCTCCAAGGTATGCATGTTAAGATCTTTAAACCTTTGCTGGTAAGTGTTGTTCTGTAATACATGAACCATTTAATAGTCCTTCTCTGAACCCTCTCCAAAGTATTAATATATTTAAGCTATGCTTGCATGGCTAGTCGTAGACATGAGGTAACACTATGGTGTCAATGAAAGTAGCTAATCATGAGGGGAAAAAGTGGACTGTACTGGAGAAGCTATAGCACAGCTTAGTAGTCAATAATAGACCACTAGAGTCAACATTTTCATTTACTACCACTGCTCCTTAACTAAGATTGCGAGTAAGAGTAGGGGAATAGTAAACAAAGATACTTAAGGCCTACAACACGAACAATTGAGATATAAGCAAGAAGGTGTGCACTAGTAACCTACTGGTACTGCTGCAGAATAAAGTGAGTCCATTTCAGCCGACACCCGATAGCAGGAAATGCAACAGGACCTCAGGGTTGTCTTCTGGAGATACAGATACATTGGGATGAGGCAAACTGTTCCCCCTGCCGCAGGCCATCATGAAGGCCGGCATCAGTGAGCCACGGGCCTGGGAACTATCTGAGGCCAACTCCCTCGAAACCAGTAAATAGTAGAGGGCTGCTTTGGTTGGTGTACATGACGAACTGCCATCTGCTGGTGTGGCCGATGTTTTTTGGGTTGAGCCTCTGTGGCCTTCAGCCAAGGAGGGCTAGCACAGAAATTGGCAGGTGCTGGAGTAGTTGCTGAGGCAAAAAAACAATCCCAAAAAAACAATCACATGGACAAATTTCATCCAAACTAAATCACCTAATGGATCTTTCTTTTTTTTTTAGATAATACAAATGAACAGAATTTGTTTTGTAGTTCACAAATCTAATGGTTTATAATCTGTCGGCCTCACTCCACCAGGGACACTAGTTAGAATACAAGTGAAAAGTTTAGTAAAGAAATACCATTAAGAGATCACCTGTCACACACACACTAAAGCGAGAGATCACCTGTCACACACATACTAAAGCGAGAGATCACCTGTCACACATATACTAAAGCGAGAGATCACCTGTCACACACATACTAAAGCGAGAGATCACCTGTCACACATATACTAAAGCGAGAGATCACCTGTCACACACATACTAAAGCGAGAGATAACCTATTACTACACTGATAAGATGACTTGTAGCATGTTTATTGCAACGATCTAACCTAACTATACTCACAAGCTATGTTTATAGTCAATTGTTTAAGCCTGATAAAAACATAAAAATTGTGCTTATTACTCGTGTGCCCCACATGTTTTACGTGGGATAAGCCAGAGGACTGCTGTTGGGGCACCTCTAGCCAGCCTGTATTACATATATGCACGTCAAAAATAAAGATTTACAAAAAAAAAAAAAAAGAAATACCATTACACTATTTTTACACAGTTTTCGGTGTGTGTGGATTCGATAAAGATAAGGATAATCATTCTGATATTCTTCTACGGAAGAAGTAAATTGGTAGTATTTCCAAGACATTGTCTTAAGGGACATGGGTCCCATTATAGTGCATGTTATGTTGATTCAGCAATCAAAGTGGTATTTTTAAAAACGCCTCTTTTTGCTGGCATTGGAATCTTGATAACACCTCTTCTTCTCACTGGTAGACATGTAACGACATCAGGTGCTGTTGTGCTAGAGTTATACTTTGTATAATAATCATAGATGAAACAGTAATATAGTTAAGCTTTCTAGTGTTTTGTTTTAGTGATAAACAACCTTATACTGTATATGATTTTGATATATAATGATTATTTGAAGCAGCAAAGTATTTAATACAAATGTAAACATTTTTTGTAACATTCTCTTTTCTTTTTTAAAAAATCCTTTTATTTTTGTTGTGCGCATATAACGATAAAAGCTTTCCTTGCCACAATAGCATCAGCACGTACAAGTATGACATCTAAAAGACTACATTAGGGTGGCTACTATGAAACTGAACAATTTTTATGTTTTTAGTACATTAGCATGCATGAGTGTGAGTCTGGAGAGGAGCTCGAAAGATTGTGTTAGGCATGACATGTGACGTTATGTGTATTAAACATGAGGTAAAGGAAACAGGCAAAGCCACTTACTTTAAAATAGTAAAGAAAAGAAACAAGCTAGTTCCATGCTATATGATAGGTGTAAAATGGCTGACATGAGATTACGGTATAGCATGTTACATTTAACAAGAGTGAACGTAAGGTTGAGCTGTTGCTTGTCGACCACTGGACTCCTCTTCGGATCAGACTGAAGAGAGCTGCTTTGCTAAAGAAACGGAGGGCTCAGTGTCTGCGCTAGGGATCTCTTGGGCCTCTCGTGGTGACTGGCTTTGCGTCGTAGTTTAGGCTGGAGCGCTGCCACTATGGTAGGACTCTGCCTTTGTTGCTGGATTAGGGCTGTTGAGGCAATAGTGTTGAAGTGGCAGGCCACCCAGGCCCAGAAATCCAGGCATATCTTGTCAAAATTGGTCTTGAAGCACCCAATCCATGCCTTCTAGGCCTACTGTACTGGGTGTAGGTTTCAGCGCGGTGGCCATCTTTGAGTCCCCTGCAGTTGAGTTGCAGCATAGTTAAATTCCCCAGCGGTGACCGGGATTTCCCCCACCGGTCCAGAGGGACTTGGAGAAGACACCATGTTTTGCTCCAGGTGAAACAATGCTTCCAAAAAAATTATCCGCACCCATGGGTAGTACCGAACAGTTTACAAGAAAAAAAAATCATAGGAAAATGCACATTTATTTAAATTTATTTAAAAAACGTGTACACATTATTTTTTCATGTCGTGTTATTTACGTTTCATTATATTTTTAGTTTATATGATTGGACCATTATAGCATAAATGAGGACTGCTGTCTCAGTATTATGCCATGTGTACTCGTTTTTGTTTGTTTAAATAAATGTGCAATTTCCTATGACTTTTTTTTCTTGTACACTATTCGTTACTACCCATTTTGTGAAGTATTGTTTTAGTATTGGGAGGATTCCAGCACCGAAAGGGTAACCCTGATATACATCTACTGATTCGTGCTAAAGATCACTTTTACTAAGCAGATTTATATGAATGTGTTTTTTTGGAGCTGCAGCAACTCTTTTTTTTAAATGAGAAATCTTACTTCAGTCACGCTTTGACTTTTACGGTAAAACAAAATAACAGAGAATTGTAGATTATGCTAACGTAGTGTACAGATAATCTTAATTTTAATAATGACAGGAGGCTTCCTATTTTGCATAAACTTTCTTTACTTTATGCCTCCAGCAGCACAAGTCAATCAATCAAATGAAAAAAGTTTTAACCAATCAGAGTCCAGCACATATAGCATATAAGTCCATGACAGACTCTCAATTTCCTCTTTCTTTGATGTATCCATGTCTGGAGAAAAACTTCCGAAGCTGTGTTGAAGAACTTGAACAGTAGAACTTGATAACTTGCGGTATAAACTGTGAATACTTGGAAACGGTGTCCGCTTTACCTTGCGATGTTAACCGTGTGATGTCAAGCTGAAAAACATAGAAACAAGTGAAAGGTTGTGGAAAACAACTGTTGGCCATACACCACATCTTCTATAAACTGTCCACATGAAAATTACTGTAATACATTTTATTGTTGAATAATGTAAACCTGAGTCTACCGTATGATACAGATATAATCTGAGAATGTTATGTCAAAAAGCTATCGTCATGTCAAATGTCCTTTGGTGTTGTTTTTACCGTCTTCTACAGTATGTGTCCCTCGAGTAATACTTACCAGTGGACACCCTAGCGTCCCCCCAAGAGTATAGGGCGGGAGAGCAAGTGGAGGGAAAATACTCGCCTCCTGTCATTATTAAAATTAAGATTATCTGTACACTACGTTAGCATAATCTACAATTTTATTACATGACAGGAGGCTTCCTATTTTGCATTTTTAACGCTGTGGTAAAAACGCAAAGGACGCGTGCGACGATTGGCGAAAATAAAATACCCTGAAGGTACTCTCTCGTGTCCAATCTGCCGTACGCAAAATATCAGTCAGGCTCCCGTCATAAGGGCTCTAGATGCCGCTGCCCCCCTTACTGAGTGGGCCCCAAAACTAGTGTCAATTCCCGCTAACGATAGTAACCATCTTATCCACCTGGCTAATGTAGTTGTAGTAACCGGTTTGCGAGGTTTGGTGTATGAGATTAGTAATTGTCCGGATCCCGAAGCCCGTAGGGGTGCCGTGACCTCAACATACCTGAGCAGTGTATCGACGACACAAAGACGAGGAACCATCGGAAAAAAGGGGTAGAACACGGATTTGGAGTCCGTCTTTGTCCTGCGTGAAATCAAAAACGTAACACCGACGGGGGTTATAGAGAACCCATCTACGTCGAATGCCCGAACATCTGAAACCTGACGAAATGATAGTAAACATAACAACAAAGTGAGTTTGGCTGTCAATTGTCTGAGTGACAGGGTCGTGTTATCAGGCCAGTCCCTAATGAAACGAATGACCACGTCCACATCCCATAGACGTTGATATTTCGGAGCTGGTGGCCTGGCTAATTTTATGCCCCTTAAGAGTCTGCACACTAATGCGTCTTGTCCCACTGGGGTACCATTGAAAGGGATGTGTGCTGCTGAGATAGCGGAGCGAGTAACATTAATAGATCTGTATGATTTTCGGTCGGTGAAAAGGTGTGCAAGGAAATTTAATATGGCTGAGACAGGTATTGTAAAGGGATCGAGACTCCGTCCCAAACACCAGCTGTCCCAAACATTCCATGCTGCCATGTAGCTCCGTCGTGTACCCGGAGCCCATGAATACCATAGGAGGTCTTTAGTCGTTTGCGATAGATCTGGGACTGTCCAGGATCCCCTGAAAGAGTCCAGACCGCTAACTCTAGACGGTCCTGCATTATTAGTGGATGAGGTTCCGCACCCGGGTTCGTGAGAATCGTTGGAAAAGTTGGTAATACTAGTGGATGGTCCTGTGACAATGCCAGTAGGTCCGGGAACCACGCTTGGCTTCTCCACAGTGGTGTCACTAGAATCAACGATGTTCTGGACATCCAAAGTTTGTGTAGTACCCTTGCTATCATCGAAAAAGGTGGGAATGCGTATGCTCCTAGCGATGGCCTCGCTCTGCGGATCCAGTAGCCAGCTGTAATACCTTGGTAGTTGTGCATTCGTGCGGGATGCGAAAAGTCTATGTGGAGTGGTCCCCTGAGTGTTCTCACCATGTCGAAGATTGTTGTATTCAGCTGCCAATCGCTGTTGTCCCGCCAGTGACGTGAAAACCAGTCTGCTGTGAGATTGTTGAGACCCGGTAAGTATTCCGCTCTGAGTGTTATATTGCGTGGAAGACAAAAACGATATATGTCCTTGGTGGCCTCTGTCAAGGCCCGTGACCTGGCTCCCTCCAGGTGATTCACGTACTGAACCGCCGATATGTTGTCCATACGTAGGAGTATGCAACAATCGGACATGTTCTTGGCTAGGCTGCAGATAGCAAAGGAACCGGCTATCAGTTCCAGGCAGTTGATGTGAAGTTGTTTTTCCTCTTCCGACCATGGTCGTATCTCCTTCCGAATGTTCGCGATCTTCGCTTTGGGGAGACGCAGCGTGCATGACACTGAGTCTATCTCGAATCCGAGAAATTGAACAGTTCTTGCCGGGGAAAGTGATGACTTCTCTTCGTTCACTATGAAGCCTAAAGATTCCAGAAAGTGCACTACCGATTTCGTTTGAGATCGAAGTCTGGATTCGCTCTCGCAGAATATCAGAATGTCGTCTAGGTAAATTAGGCACCGAGTACCCAATGTCCTTAAATGCGCCACTGCCGGCTTGAGTAGTTTTGTGAAGCACCAAGGAGCGGAACTGAGTCCGAACGGGAGACATGTGAACTGACATGTTCGACCTTTCCAGTGGAAGCGAAGGAATGGGCGGCTGGATTGGGCCATCGGGACTGACAGATAGGCGTCTTGTAAATCCAAGCGGGTGAACCAGTCGTGATCCAGTAGTAGATCCCTGAGGAGATGGATGCCTTCCATTTTGAAATGTCTGTAGGCTACGAATGTATTGAGTTCTCGCAGATTGATGACGGGTCGGTAGTCTCCCGTCTTTTTCTGAACAACAAACATGTTGCTGATGAATCCCGTGTCGTCCGGAGCGAATTCGACCGCTCCTTTGAGGAATAAGGTTCAAATCTCTTCGTCTATGAGTTTGGCGTGTTCCGTCGATGTTCTTATTGGATGTGGATGGCGTGTCTGGAAAGGAGTGTCTGTGAAATCTATCTCGTAGCCCTTGACCGTACTTAGGATCCAGGCGTCTGCAGAAATCTTTTCCCAATTCTGCGAAAAAAGAGACAATCTGCCAGCAGTTAAGTGAGAATGGCAATGAATTGGTGTTTGAGTGCTCACCTGAATTGATGCGTCCGCGGCCACGGGTACGTGCCCCTCTGGGGCGGAAGGTGCCTCTGGTGAACGGTGGTCTTGATGGGAAGAAAGCTTGCGACGTTTGAGTTCTGGGGCCTGTCAGCCAGAAGCGGCTGGTGGCTCGGCCCCGTTGGCGACCAGCCCTGCCGAAAACCCCCCTGTATATTGAGGGTTTACGGAAAACTTGTTTTATCGAAGTTTGAGCTTTGCTTAAAGTGGTGAAGAGGTTCACGTGCTTCTTTAATTCGCCAATGAAAGGTTCCCCAAACAATTGGCCGTTGGATTGCGGGCCCAACTCCTTTTTCCCCAGTTCCAGCAGTTTATAATTCTTTATTTTTCGTGCTAGATTTTACAATTTGGCCTGTAGAGCCACGACAGCACAACAAACCGATATAATCAAAACTGTTATACAACGTCATGGCAGAAGAAATAAATGCACATTTTTATATAATATAATCATGCTCATACTGTAGGGTTATATTCATATTGCTGTCCTGCACATTATTAGTAACAATAGCTGATGTCTGAAGTGACCTTATGCAGGGAATAAATGAGTGTTTCAGCTAGCGGTGGAGTATCAGGAGATTCATAGTGGTAAAAAAAATCGAACAAAAGATGTCGTAACTAACTGTTTGTGACACGCTTAACTAGGCTGCTGCTCTATCATAGTAAGCCGTGGTAGGCTAGGTTAGTAAAGCGGGTTGCGTCTAACTATGCCAGTATGTCGTCCCGCGTGCATGCAGGTGTAAGTGTGCGTGCAGCCTGACTCTGGTGGGTTAAACATTTTACAGGTTATAAACATTTGGTCAACAGAAACAAGTCAGGCTTTGTGGTAGTTACGTTTAGACCATATTAATATCATATGATTTTAGCAATCTTGGCTAAATGGTTAGATCGCTAGAGTAAATTAAGCTCGTCGTCGCTTAACAGTGCTAATTTAGTATTGTCTATATAGGTAACAGGTTAGTACTTTATAGTATGCTAAACGGTTTTAAGCAGATTAATTAAACAGTTATTTATGGTCTGCAATTGCGACATAAATGAACATTGGCACATTGTTCACTGTTTGTTTAGCTGAACGAGAAACATTACATGGTAGAAGGGGTTAAAGGGAGTAAGTTGTTAAAGATTATAACTAGACATGGTGTAAAGCTTTGGTATTTCGATTAAGCTTAGCTTTGTAAATTGTTCATAACTTGAGGTAGACAGTTTAGCTTGTAGTGGGCAGCTCCCATTACGAGTGGACAGGTCCCTCTGTAGGCTATTCTTCACCCTATGCCGTTTCTGCCGGGTCCCCGGTGCCAGTAGCGTAGGTCCAGTAGGAGTCCGCACAATACATTTAGCCAATGCCCCTTAGAGTCCAGGTCTGATGAGGCAGCATGGCATCGGGTTCTGCCTCCCCTCCATGCTCTTTCCGTGTGCATCGTCGAACTTGGGAAGGTGGCGTTCTTGGGTTGCAGCATAGTGGCTGGCTGTACTGAGGTGTTGCATCTGGACTTACTGCTGTGGCCTTGGGATGGACTGGTTGTTTGTTTTTTTGTCACTGCTTGTGTAGGTATACGTGCCTGGGTTGGCGCTGTCTGCTTCCCGCCGCGTGTTTGGCCGTGTTTGCTCCTTCGGACGCCCGCCTTAAATATTTGCTGTGGGACATTGTAGTAGCTTCGGCGGGTCGTCGGGCGGATCCATGAGGCCACAGTCCGAGCCGCTTGATAGTGGGGCATACCCCGACCTCTCATCAGGTCGTAGAAAGCCGAGCAGAGTCGGTCGAGGGCCTCCAGTGAATTAGGCTTCTGATTGCTGCTCACAGTCTCCCTCTGTGGCTGCTGTTGGGCGGCCATCTTGGGCTTGCTCCGACTGCCCCCCGCTTCTCCCGTTTGTGTGGTTGGTTTAGCTTGCTTGCTTGCTATGTTCGTCCGCTTGTCTCGCGGGGACCGGGATGACCCCCACCGGTCCAGGGGGGGGGGGGTTAGGAGATTAGCTGTGGTTGCTGGCGTATGCGGTTTCGGAGAGAGCGGCCGCCTCTCTCCGGCTCCCGCCCCTGCAGGCCTCAGTTTGCTTGTAGCTTAATATGCCCCGACAGGCTCCCAAAGGGTATCCCCGGAGACCTCACTGCGCCCCCAACGTGGGTAGCACACCTCGGGGTGTCGTAGGGTTGTATAATCGCCGCTAGTGCCCTCTGTTTCTCTCGCCCGCCAGGAGCTCTTGCCCCGTGCGTCTGTTCGGCATGGCGGTCAGACTCCACCCCAGTTCCAGCAGTTTAGAGTCCATTTTGAGCAGGGCGGCCTTGCGTCTCTCTGTACATAGGGCTGCATTGGTATTGCCCAGCATGCAGATCGCCCGTTGAGCCCATTCCCTAATTGCATGGGCGTCTAGAGTACTACCCCCAGTGAGGGCGTCATCGGCCAGATACAACATCTTTGCTAGTGGTCCTAGCATGTCTAAAAGCTTATCCTGAGACGCTTTGAGGCACTTCTCGATGCCTTTGCGTGGATCACGGCCCGCTCATGACATGAACCATACTACCGTATCGTCGAATTCTGGGGTATGTGCAATCTTGTCCGGAAGCAGGGGCGGACTGAGAGAGTCCTGGGCCCTCAGGCAAAATTAGGACCTGTGCCCCCTCCAGATATATATATATATATATATATATATATATATATAAAAAGTTCAAAGTCTGGCACTCTACCTTAAAGATGATACAAAATGTAAAAAAGCCTCGGTGCTGCAGAGCGTAGGTATGTATGCAGAAAGTAGATAGAGCCCTCCAGAGGTCTTTGTTCAGAAGTGGTTTATTCGGTGAAGAAAATCAACGTTTCGACCCTAAGGTCTTTGTCAAGATATTAAAACAAGTGCAACAGTGACATTATATAGCCTAGCCAATAACAAAGTAATCACTAACCTGAGAAAGCTGTGTATCCCCAAACCATGTGTGGACGCTATGCTGTAATTGAAACCGGTGCCGTAGTGATTCTGTCGGCGGATAGTGACGTCACAAAAATGCGACCGGAAGAGATCGTGAAGGTGCATCTAGGTAACCTAGGCAACGGTCCGTGAACATGTATATGTGCTGTTAGTGAAGTGACCATAGCTAAAAGAATATGGGCAAAAGATTACATTGCTAATTGAACTGGATGATATGGTAAAAGGGGGGAAAATCTATAAGCATAAGCTAGCCATATGACTGTTGATAGTAGTGGCAGGCAGGATGATGTATATCGAAATAGGAGGAATGGAACACTCCGGAGTGTGTAAAGGATAGAGATAGAAAGTGTATAATCCACCACAAGAAGAATAAGTGGAAAGTAAATAAGAAAAAGTAAATAAGAATAAATAATACATAAAAAAGATAAGAGGATAGGAAATAAGGATTAAGAGATAGAAAATAAATAATAGATAAATAGAAAAAAAGCAAAAGGGTATACTGTGTATATGGAAACATGACGTGCACAAAATAGAATAAAAAATGAACGTAATCAAATAGATAAATAAATAAATAAAAAAATCCGTGAAGAGTAATGCTGAGAGCTCCTATATATATATGTACATGACGGTGAGAGTGTAAACTAATGGAAAGACTAATGAAGACCAAATAAAGTGAGTGTGCGAATATGTGAGTAAGTGGATGCAGCACCATGACTACTGTTCAGAGTGATGGAGAATGTGAGTGTATGACAGAGAGAAGTGATGAGAGTGGAAAAGAATATAGTGACTGAGATACATCATAGCATCACTTTCTGTAAGTAGCTATATAGAGCTATGGAATATAACATCCAGTGGTGTATCTATAGTATATACCCATGTCATCAAACCAAGTTAAAATATATGAATATATGAAGCTTTAAGCAACTGACAGGATGGACAGGTCAAAGAAGATCAACCGAAGATGGACGATGCCCAATCTTCATACTAAGCCAATAATGAACGTAAGTATGCTAGATGTATCTAGATGTAAATAGATATAAATTCAGACCAATGGGTATATTCGAAGAGACAATAAAAAACTATTCAAATGATTCATAGCAAATAGAGACAACGTGATTAAAAATCACTTAGAGAAGAATTTCGAAGAGCATACGAAGAAAAAATTCGAGAAAAATTCGAAAAAAATATATATGTATATATATTCAAAACGTATTCAACGAATGTCCAAAAAAGCATTGAAAGAGACATATTCATTAAGGCCCCTGGGATGTAAAGTGTCCAGTGTTTTGATCCAATATGTCTCACGTTGGAGCAAGATCCTAGAGCGATCACCCCCCCTAGAGAGGGGGGGGGATGTGATCGATGGCCATAAACTTGAGAGTAGGTAGCCGATGGTTCATCTCCAAGAAGTGCTTGGCCACCGGTTTATCTGTCTTGTTGTCCCTAAACGCAGTCATAATGCCTGAGCGATGTCCTCGCATTCTGTCCCGTACTGTAAGATCAGTTTTCCCCACGTAGTATAGTCCGCAGGGGCAGGATATTAAATAGACTACGTGGGTGGTAAGGCAAGTGATATAATGTTTGATGGGATAGCGTTTCCCTGAATGTGGGTGGGCGAATGAGGAGCCTGTGAGCATATGGCCACATGTAACACAGTTGGTACATTTAAAGCAGCCTGTTTTGTTGTAGATTTTCAACGTCTCATACTGTTCAGGGCGATCACTTTTAACCAAGATATCTCTAAGGTTCCGGTTTCGTTTAAAAGCAATGCGGGGAGGATGAGAAAAGGCAGAATGTAGTATGGGGTCGGACGACAGTAAGTCCCATCTTCTGCGAATAGACCTAGCCATTTGGTCACTGGCCGTGTGGTATAACAGAGGTAGGGTGACAATCCTGGGTTTATTGGACGGTGTCATCAGTTGTGCATCAGACTTGTTGTAAATCGCCAGTGCTCTGTCTAGGGAGCGTTTCAATGATGGATATGAATATCCCCTTTTCAGAAATGCTTGTTGCATCGTAGAGATCTGTGTTTCAGTATTGTTCGGGTCTGAGTTGTTCCTTAAGACTCTGAGGAACTGTGAGATCGGCAATGATCTTTTGAGTGCTCCAGGATGGAAGCTTGTGGCGTGAAGGAACGTGTTACGGTCCGAGCTCTTCTTGAATAAAGTATAGCCGATGGAGTGATGGGAACGATAGATTTCTACATCAAGGAATTGGATTCTCTCAATATTGCAGCTATGGCTAAATCGCACCGGTGAACTGATCATATTGAGCTCATGGATCATAATTTCAAAAGATGAAGGCGGACCTGCCCATAGCATGAGGATATCATCCACATATCTCAGATATAATATGAGGTGTGATTGGTACCTCGATAAAATGTATTTCTGTTCATCCGAGTACATGTAACTATTCGCATAGTTCGGAGCTATGGCTGATCCCATCGCAGTCCCCGTTTGTTGAATGTAGAAAGATTTCTCAAAACGAAAATAATTGTTACTTAACGTAAACTCAAGACATTCCAAAAGGAACTCAATGGGAGGTCCATTGTATTGGTCAGATTGAATGAGTGTCTGTCTCATGGCATCCACCCCCTCAGAATGAGGTATAATCGTGTATAAATTTTTCACGTCTACAGTTGCCAGAGTAATGGGGCCCTCAGGGAGGGTAATGAGTTTGAGTTTTGAGAGAAGATCTTGTGTGTCTTTGAGACACGTAGGTATTGATAACGTAGGTATTTTGCAGTGGTGATCGATAAATTTGGCCAACGGTTCCAGTACCCCTCGTTTGGCAGAGACGATGGGATGTCCGGGGGGATTATGAGCATCTTTATGAACCTTAGGTAAGGTATACAGTAAGGGAATTTTGGGATGTAGATCCATCAAATAATTAGCAGTTTGATCGTCAAGCCAGCCGGCCGTGACACTCCGGTTGATCAATGCTTGTAGTTTCTGGGTTATGGTCTTAGTGGGGTCAAACGCAATCCTCTTATATGTGGTAGTATCCGATAATTGTCTAAGTATTTCCGTACGATAGGATTCGTAGTTCTGTATGACAATTGCTCCGCCTTTATCGGCCGGTCTGATAGTGATGTTTTTGTCATTGGCAAGGTCCTCGAGTGCCTTATGTTCCTTCATCGTGAGATTGTATGGACCAGACTTGGACTCAGAAAATATTTGGTGTGTGTCTTTCTTGACTAAACTAGAAAAGCATTTGATAGAGGGGTGGGACGTTTTAGGCTCCCATGTACTTTTTAGTCGAAGCTGGTTCTTAGTTGGCGGATAGGGATGTGATGTAAATGTCTGTAGATTCAAGGTGCGCTCCATTTTATATAGGTCTATGTCTGTTTTGAACATGTCCAACTTAGGAGTCGGGACAAATGTGAGGCCTTTGGACAAAACCTTGATGTGTTCGGAGCTGAGAGTCTTGGAGGATAGATTAAAAATAGGAGTTACATCTTCCTGTTCAAGGTTCTTGGGCGAGTGTTTGTATATCTTGCCCCTCTGTCCTCGTCTACTGACTTTGGGTCTCTTAGATCTTTGCGTCCTCTTGTGTTGAATCCTGGTGGATCGTTGGAATGTTGGTCCTGGGGAAAAAAAGGAGGTCGTGTGGATTTTCTAGGTGGCATCACTGGGGTGTCCTGGGACATTCCCGCTCCTTCAGTTTCAGATGTGGATTCGGCTGTGTCGGTTTCGGTGATACTTCAATTTTGATAGTTATGGCTCGCTTCAGGTATGATGTGGACCTTTACCGACAAAAGGTCACTCCGGGTCATTCTAAGCTTAGCGTGTCTTTATGCAATCTATAGCTATATACGGAGTAGACCTTTCCGTTTCCAAATTACTTATAAATACTGTTTTCTTTAACCATTCTAGATGATATTTTTGATTTATCACTAAAAATAGTTCAGTGTCTGAAGACCCGAAAAGGCACTGTAAAAATATTGTAATAAATGAAACAATGACTCAAATAAATATAAGATAAAAGTGTATTGGATGAATGTAACAGAATGCAAAAATAGTCAGTAAATAATTAATCTTACCAAAGTATTACAGCATATGTCCTTGTGTATGATGCTCTGCGTGCAAGTGAGAATGGAATAATGTTTGAATGACTGTTAAAGAATGACAACGTCCTATCCTTTCTCCTTCAGTTAAATAGCCATTTTGTTCTCCATAAAGCAGCCCCCACCTGTGTGATTTTCCCAAAAAGGTTTTCTAACTTGTTACATGATGTAATGTATTGCATATCTAAGTTTGGGATATTCCCTAAATGGCTCGAGCTTGTAATTAGCTTACGAAGTGTTTTTGTATATATTTAACTGACAGCACATGTGTTTTTGGAATATTCTCTAGAAGGCTCTTGCCTGTAATTAGCTTACAACGAGTTTTGTATACATTTGACTGACAGCACATGTGTTTGTTCTAATTTAACTTTAACCTTGTGGAAATGTCATTGAAAGTGTAACGTTTTCAAATCTAAGCTAAGTTAAGAAGCCTATTTCAGTCAATAGTCATTCAGTCAGTATTTCATACAACCAAATGTACATTAGTATTAAATATATATATATGTATGCGCCACACCATATAATACACATATATATTGCAAACTGCACATTAAATAATGATCAATACTCCACACTCCCCCACTTGTTTTTCTTCTATGACAAAACCAAAAAGAAAAAACAAGAGAAAAACTGTGAAAAATCTAAAACAAAACAACACTTGTGCCAAAGAGAAGAGAAAGAGAGAAAGAGAAAAATAAATTGCATACAAGTGGTACCAGCAGAAACACAGGAATAAGAAATATAACACAGAGTGACGTAATAAACTGTGTTAAAGCTACATTAAAGTTCTTTAGAGATTTGATTGAAGAAGTCAAATACCAGTATCAAATCTGGAAGTCCAATAGAAGGAATATCAGCGACATAGCAAGAAATATAGTTCATGGAGAGTTCAGAATTAGAGTCCAGGCCGCAGAATGAAATAGCAATTTGCAGCATGAGATTCACCCATAAAATAGCAACAATAGACATTCACAGCAACCAAACAGGAAGTTTGAGAAGTAGGATAACCATGATAGCTCCTCAACTCCTTAGGTATATGCAAAGTTTAGGAAATCTTCGTCCAAGGTAGTATGCAAAGTCTTCATCCTAGTACCGATCGTACCCATAGACAGTAGAGCAGTCAGTAGGAATTCTTCTTAGAAATAGAAATTCTTCACAGATAAGTGTAATAAAAGCAGCTGGATGTACGTTGACAGAGAAAGTTACTGATAATAGAGTGTAGCTGGTAAACCTGTCATCAGAATGTACCACTTAGTATTTAAAATAAAGAGACAGAAACGCCCAAGTGCTGTTTAAAAATAAAAGTAAGGAACCAGTCATGACATAGAAGAAAAGCAAAATGGAGATCTAAAAGAAAACAAAAATAATGTAAGATCATGGACACAGAATATAATCCAAAATTAACGAGGAGTGGGAAGCTGAGAGGGATCCAAAGATACAGAATAACCATTTAGTGTATATAATGGGAGAAGACGTTTATGCTTAGACTCTAAGTCCTCCAATACAGCCACCTTTTTACACAGATTACGATGTAAACGTTTGAAATAGCAACCACTGATACAGATGAATAAAAATAAAATCAGTTGTAAGAGAGAAATAACTACAACTGGATGCAACATTATATTAAAAAAATGTGTAGCAGTATTACTGTATCCCAAAACAGATTCCCACCATGAGGTCTGACCATCTTGTTTAACAGCAGCAGAGACCTGTTTAAGAATCCCTTGTTTATGTGTGACAGTAATTTGAGCTTGGTGCGAAACACTCTTTAATGAATCAAGCAATGTCGTAATTGATGTTGAGTCAGTTAACCATTTTTTCATCTCAGAACCCATACCCAAGGGCAAATCTGACATGGAAAAATCAACAATACGTTCCCATGATAAATCCAAACTTATGTTAGTAAGTTGAGGCATAGTGAAGTTCCATACTGAAGAAGCAATATAAGACACAGGAATGGAATTACACCACGTGCCAGGCAATAAGTGAGTGCTGAGAAGGGATTCGTCCATTGTTTTAAAAATAATTTGATCAGGCTGAAATAAGTGAAAACAAACACGATCTAACCCCAAGTAGTAGACAGGATTTGTAACATTAAATTGACCATGAAAACTACATTCATCCTGATTAACCCAACATGTTTCAGTAGTAGTTTTATATTGGGATGGAGAACATATATAAGAATTAGCATTCGAGTGACACAAGGAAATGTCTACAAGGGTCCAGTTGGAACTATCCGTACCCTGGGCTACCCATTGATGTGAAAGTTCAGGCAACAATAATGAACCATTAGATGGTAGGCCAATTGTAGCTAAACGATAAATAATAGCATCTTTGCCTGCCCATGGTATTAATGTTTGAATGGCACATCTTTCAAGTGAGCAGTCAGATAGAAGAACTTCCCACCACAAAAGATGAGTCATCGCAAAGTCAGTCACAGATTTTGAAGCAGCAAGACTCAACGAAGCAGGCCATCTACCAGACCATAAACTTTGCAACTGAAGTTTAAGATCGGCAGACAGATCAGCCTGAACCTGTGAACATAGCATTGCCCATGCAGTATCATGAGTAACATTGTAAACTGAGTCGACCAGAGTGTGAAACTTATCAGAAATAATCTCAGTTGTATCTACCATAACATGAGTTTGATGCTGTTGAAGCTTAACAATATTAGTATTAATACCATATTGGGTATCCAGACCTGTAGAAGTATGAGAGGCTAAAGAAGCAAGTTTATATCTTAGAATTTCTGAATTAATTTGTGCAGCTGATCCCATGACACTACCATATGTACCTAACCCAGTAGCTAAAATATCTCGTCTAGGGCGATGGTGTGATCGAAGTGATACATTATATAACATGCTTTCATGAAACCACCACTGAAAAGCTCTTTCCTGTACTGATACGAATGGTGTACAATTGGAATATTGTGTGGAAACCAACCATTTATTTAATTGTAAGTGCCAGGTAACCAAACGATATGAAACATCATATGCTACTTGTGTAGCAGAGTCTAAACGAACTTGAATAGGGTCACCTTCTTTAAATGGAGGTGTGGTAGATTCTGGTATAGGAGTAGAGGGAGATACAGAAGCTATAGGAGTAGAAGGTTGAGCTATTTCATCAATTCTAACTATAAACTGTGGAATACCATTGTCTGTACATTGCCATTCACCTACAGAATCAGAGGGGTTGGAAGTATCAACCAAAATAGTCGCAGGCATTGCAACCGAAGTAGAGTCCTGGACTTCTGGACTTCCACAGGTATTAATATTATCCATGTTAGCCATAGGGCGGCGGTTAGAATTATGAAAAATGCCAGAAGTAGTAGATTGCAAATCAATACTGCATATCAGACAAATATTTTTATCAAGATGCGGAAGTGCACCATATTCTGGAATCAGAAGATGGGTTTTATTAATAAACCATAGCTGAGCATAGTCAAATTTTGGAACACTTGCAATAAAAAGTGCAACAAATTGTGGGGATGCAGAACTATGAGAAATATGATATATGGGACGGTTAGATTTAACACTATTACGCTGAAAGTTAGACAATAAGGAAAAGATAAGGTCAATGCTGGTAGTAGGGTGTGAGACTAAATATATAGGTTTAAAAGGAGCAAGCACTTCAGAAGAAGTGACAAGACGCTTCTGCAGATTATGATTATCTGGATGCCAAATGTTAGTAAAGGTATAGAGCAAACACATCACTGTAACGCATCCCATCAAGCAACATGTCCAAGATGCCATAGTCTAATTTGTAGGCTATGAAAACCAATAAAATAATTAGTTATGATCAAACTGTAAGTTACGGACACCAAACTTCAAATATAACATGAAAAATGTGGATAAGGAGATTATTACACAACGTTACTATTTATTATTAGTAAATACATAAAAAGTATCACACTAGGCTAGGAAAACATGCAACACGTGCAGAAAGTAGTCTAGCCAAAGCTAGTTTTGTACATCCGGTAGGACTGTTTTTATTTTTCTTTGTCCATATGAAGATTAGATGTAAAGGCGCCGATCATTCATAATGAACAGTAGAGTCTGGAACAGCCGTTCTAGAGTCTCAGTCCCTTTGTGTACTTTCTAAAAAACAAAGTAAATATAGAATAACAAACACAGGGCTTTAAGAGCCCTTAAACAATTTAAGCTGCATTGCATGCTTGTAGACATTTAAACCATCTGATTTTTGAATAAGATAAACTGAGGGTCCCACTTTGTCCACAATAAGATATGGACCTTCCCAGCAATCTTTAGGAAATTTCCTAGGGTTTTTCTGTCCTTGTTTAAGCATGCACACAGAATCTCCCACTTGGTATTCAGTGAGGTCAGATTTTTTATCAAAATCACTTTTACTTTTTAAGGCGGACACTGCATCTGTGTGCAGAGCCTGTCATGTTATTTCAGAAATCGGAGAGGGTGTAGAATATCTAACCACTACAACTTGCAAACGGTCAAGCCATGAATTAAAGTCCACATTCCTCATGTCACCGTAACAGATGGTCATAACATGAGAAATGTTACTTGGTACAAGAGTGAAAATTAACTCCCGCACTGCTGGATCCAATTTAAGGTCAGCTTGTATGTCAGAACGTTTTTCTGAAGAAGTAGCCCCATCAGTAAGAGCAGCCAGGAAAACAATTACTCTGTTAGCAGTTTCTGTGATTGACTCATTAGGAATTTCCTTCAATTTGTCATCTGATAACACTTCGTTAGCCTCTAATTGGGGACCACATGTTATAGGATTACAAGGAACAAGATCAGTTTTAGAGTGTTCAATTGGCAATTCTGGATACAAATGGGTATACGTGGGAGGAGCAGTGGGGACACAAGTTACTTGTGAAGGAAACTCAATATTTTCATTTTTATGCTCCATCCATATTGCATTGTCGTCTTCATTAATTAAAGCAGAAGGAAGATCGACTGACAAGGTGGCAATCTGATACCATTTGTTTTCATGAGCAACAGGGGATTTTTTAAATATAGCACTTCCCCGTGCTTTACCTCCTAGTTTTAAAGAAGGAGAGTGCTTTGTACGCAGGCATTGTAAGGTGTCTACAGCTTGATCAAGAATTATATTTTTGGATTCTAACTTATGAACTTTATCTTGTAAGAATCCAGCAGTGTGAGCTGCATTTTGTGCCTGGGTGCGGTAATCTTCTATTTGTACATGCAGCGTATTAATAAGAGAAGCTTGCAGATTAAAACTAACTTGCAACTGTTCAATCATTTGAAGGGACATTAATAGCATATCTAGTAAAGCTTGCAAACTCCTACCCTTTTTTACGTTGCCATCTTTAAGCTGCATTATTGAGGGTAATACTTGAAAAATGTCCTCTAGAAACAGTGCATCACTTATATTTTCGCCCAACTTAAATGGACCTCCATATTTTTTAATCCAACATTTTATAAATTCTTGAAACACAGAAGGGAAAGAAAACAAAACAGGGGAATCAACGGATCTGTGTTCAGCATTTAAATCAATAGGGTCACTTGAACTAGTTTCAAGATTACCTATCCTATTTGGAAACTTAAAGAAAGACATACTTACAAAACGAGAATCCTCCCGACAACTGAGTACACCGTGTTCTCCACTGCAAAAGACACGACTAAACCTCCCAAGGACGAGGCCCCCAGAATGTCGGTTTCGGTGATACTTCAATTTTGATAGTTATGGCTCGCTTCAGGTATGATGTGGACCTTTACCGACAAAAGGTCACTCCGGGTCATTCTAAGCTTAGCGTGTCTTTATGCAATCTATAGCTATATACGGAGTAGACCTTTCCGTTTCCAAATTACTTATAAATACTGTTTTCTTTAACCATTCTAGATGATATTTTTGATTTATCACTAAAAATAGTTCAGTGTCTGAAGACCCGAAAAGGCACTGTAAAAATATTGTAATAAATGAAACAATGACTCAAATAAATATAAGATAAAAGTGTATTGGATGAATGTAACAGAATGCAAAAATAGTCAGTAAATAATTAATCTTACCAAAGTATTACAGCATATGTCCTTGTGTATGATGCTCTGCGTGCAAGTGAGAATGGAATAATGTTTGAATGACTGTTAAAGAATGACAACGTCCTATCCTTTCTCCTTCAGTTAAATAGCCATTTTGTTCTCCATAAAGCAGCCCCCACCTGTGTGATTTTCCCAAAAAGGTTTTCTAACTTGTTACATGATGTAATGTATTGCATATCTAAGTTTGGGATATTCCCTAAATGGCTCGAGCTTGTAATTAGCTTACGAAGTGTTTTTGTATATATTTAACTGACAGCACATGTGTTTTTGGAATATTCTCTAGAAGGCTCTTGCCTGTAATTAGCTTACAACGAGTTTTGTATACATTTGACTGACAGCACATGTGTTTGTTCTAATTTAACTTTAACCTTGTGGAAATGTCATTGAAAGTGTAACGTTTTCAAATCTAAGCTAAGTTAAGAAGCCTATTTCAGTCAATAGTCATTCAGTCAGTATTTCATACAACCAAATGTACATTAGTATTAAATATATATATATGTATGCGCCACACCATATAATACACATATATATTGCAAACTGCACATTAAATAATGATCAATACTCCACAGGCTGAACTGGTATCTATGGACAAAAATTGAGGTTTACGAACCTTCTGTTTGTATCTTGGAAAGTTCGGTTTGCGTCTCTCTCCACATAGCCAGTGATAGACCTGATGATGGGTATAATCAAAGTTAACCCGTTCAAGTTTTTGTTTTTTAAATCTAATTAGATCGTTCCTATATCTCGTGATCTCATCTTGAAGTTTCACCATGTATTGCGTGGACGTTGCGGCCGTCAGTGTAGATGTATGTAGTATCTCAAATTTGTTAATGGAGTCTTTGGTGAAGATTAGTTCACTCCTCACTTCCTCCACCACTATCAACATCCAATCTAATGAACATTTATTCGAGATTCCTATCCATTTTTTACAAAATTCAGGATTCTGCCGTCCGATCGTGGGGGAATTGCGGACCCTAAATCCTCTGGGGATCCGTTTGGCCCGATAGTAATCGGAAATGAACACACCATGTAGGTCCAAGTCTGTCTCACGTCGCTTTAATTTAGTCAGATCATTATACAGATCCCTAATGGAGTCTGTGTGCATCAGTTCTGTGGTGGTATTAGGCCAAAGTATTTGATCTGCATCCTGTTCGTTCAGTTGCAAGGTTTCTGCAATCTCAGATAGGGCTCCAGCCCTTAACAAAGTCTTCCATATTCCTTTAAATAACTAAGGTTGTGGAGACACTTAATCAAGAAGTGTGTACCATATATATAATACTGCAATTTGTGGAACATTAATTAAGTCCCTACGGAGGTGCACAGATAGCGTATCGCCATACACTGAGTGGATATAAATAAAAAGTTCAAAGTCTGGCACTCTACCTTAAAGATGATACAAAATGTAAAAAAGCCTCGGTGCTGCAGAGCGTAGGTATGTATGCAGAAAGTAGATAGAGCACTCCAGAGGTCTTTGTTCAGAAGTGGTTTATTCGGTGAAGAAAATCAACGTTTCGACCCTAAGGTCTTTGTCAAGATATTAAAACAAGTGCAACAGTGACATTATATAGCCTAGCCAATAACAAAGTAATCACTAACCTGAGAAAGCTGTGTATCCCCAAACCATGTGTGGACGCTATGCTGTAATTGAAACCGGTGCCGTAGTGATTCTGTCGGCGGATCTATCTCTATCCTTTACACTTTCTATCTCTATCCTTTACACACTCCGGAGTGTTCCATTCCTCCTATTTCGATATACATCATCCTGCCTGCCACTACTATCAACAGTCATATGGCTAGCTTATGCTTATAGATTTTCCCCCCTTTTACCATATCATCCAGTTCAATTAGCAATGTAATCTTTTGCCCATATTCTTTTAGCTATGGTCACTTCACTAACAGCACATATACATGTTCACGGACCGTTGCCTAGGTTACCTAGATGCACCTTCACGATCTCTTCCGGTCGCATTTTTGTGACGTCACTATCCGCCGACAGAATCACTACGGCACCGGTTTCAATTACAGCATAGCGTCCACACATGGTTTGGGGATACACAGCTTTCTCAGGTTAGTGATTACTTTGTTATTGGCTAGGCTATATAATGTCACTGTTGCACTTGTTTTAATATCTTGACAAAGACCTTAGGGTCGAAACGTTGATTTTTTTCACCGAATAAACCACTTCTGAACAAAGACCTCTGGAGTGCTCTATCTACTTTCTGCATATATATATATATATATATATATATATATATATATACATAGATATATCTATATATATATATACACATATATCTATATATATATGTAGTAAGGCCTTTTGGCCTGTGTTTGTGGGAGGGGCGTATGACACACCCCTTCCCTACTTAAGGGACACCCCTTACCTGGCTCCATACCTTCGAGGTCAGCGTTGCATCCTGAATCCACTTCCGGTTCACGGACGGCGCCATCTTGCTTTCAGAAACCCGCGTTTTTCTTCGGTGTCAGCTGTGTCCAGGAAACTCCTTACAGGTCTCTCCACGGCCAGCCACGCACAAAAAACCCGGTCTTCTTCGCTGATCGAGTCCTCTGGACTTCTAAAACGTAAGTCCGTCGCCCGGATCACTTCCCACGGCGTCGCAATAATTTTCAGCCTCACTTTACGGCCACACGCTTTACGGCCAAAGTCTCAGGCAAATTAACCCTCCGGTTTCCGGAAACCAAGTAATAAGTATGTAGCATTCCTATGCTTTATTTTTCCCTCCTTTATTTCAGTTTGTTTCTATTTTGTAAGTTTTAGTACCTGATAGTAGGATTATTCATTTTCATACAGATTATAGTTTATTAAATACCAGTCTGTTTTATATACATATAACGATTTTAGCATGTATTTCATAATTTATGCTGTCACATTAATTATACCTAGGTTAGGGCTCATGTATTATTAGTTCATGATATTATCCTGGTATACATATACATAGTTTTGCTTGAACACTTTACTTTTTGTGTACCTTCCATTTACACTTAGGAATTTGTTTTAAACAAACGTTTTTTTTTTTTTCCTCTCTCTCCTCCCTGTTTAAACACACCATGTACACTTTTCATTACATGGCACTTGTCATATGCTGACTTTTCTTTATGTACTCAAATTACATACACTAGAAACTCAGATAATTAATCAGGAATAGGTATAATGTGTATATATATGTGATAAAGTTTTCTCTAAATTAATTGTGTATATTACGTTGTCACTACCATGTACACCCGTTTACATGGCACCTACATTTCCTGACCTTTCTGCATATACTCAAACGATATATCGTGTATACAGAACACGGTCCCAACATCTCACACTTTCAGGTTTGAATCACACTTTTGGTTTAACCTCTCATACGTCTACCTTTCTGCATATGGTCAATTTTCATAGTTTAAACTCATACTCCCTGCACTACGATTATTACAGTAGCACGGCCATATATATATATTTTAAATTTGGTCACCAGGTATACACATTATATGTAGACACTACAAGCTAATCCTGCGTTACGGTTTTTCTCCATAATAAATCAGGCGGGGTACTTCCTTACTCTAATTGTTCCCCTTCAACACATACGGTTAATAAAATCAACCACAGCATATCTAGTCTACGTTAGTATCACAGGATCCATTTCTCATACTATCATATCTATTTCTACCCTTTTAGGTTTATCCAGGTTTTCTATACCTTACGCACCATATACGTATACATACTAGCAGGTACGTAAGCCTGCTCACGTGTCACATACGTTCTCCCTAAATAGGACGTAGAGTACTGGCAGTTAGGGGTATAGGCCCAAATAGGTATCTCCCCTCTTGGCATACCGCCTATAGTTTAGAGGTCCGCGAGGCCAACACCCCGCCTCAAACGTTTCGGAGGCATACACCCCTCGAGCCACACGTTAGTTAGCCGCCTCGCAAAGTTTAGAGAGGGCGTCACCTGTCACTCCCTTCCCCTGTTTTTCTTTTATTGTCACCGAGAGGCCTACGAATTCCTGCCACTACATGGGTGGCCTCAATATTCCCTCGCGCCAACGCATAGATAGAGCCTCTCATAGCCACTTGGCAAATAGCAGGGCCTCACCTGTCACCAAAGGACAAGATTAATTTTTTCGCCTCACACGGCATAATTAGCCCGCCAGTACATCCCCTGGGTTTCAACACTAACGGTATATTTTCTCATCTAGTATGTCTCAAGAAGGGGTAGAGGATTTCTCCATCCCGAGCACTCCGGCTAGACCAAACTCCCCACCACCGGAAGAAGACATGGCTAGTCCTGCATCATTCAGGTCCTGGACAATCCCTCGCATAACTAACGAACTCAGGAGACGACACATTCCTTTCCCCGCGACTGCCAGGAAAGCGGAACTATACAAACTGTTGCACACCTCAACTGATAACTCTGATGCAGGGGAAGGGACTAGCCAGTCTAACCCGACAGATATACATGGCATGCTTACATCCCTCATGTCATCCATGGGCAAGGTAAACTCCAGGCTGGAGAAACTGGAATCGGTCACCACAGCCCTTACCTTGGCTGGGTCAGTCACTGTGACCCCTCCGCCACTGGTCGAGTTGCCACTAGTTTCTCCAGCCACCACCTCTGACGAGCAGGAGGTTAACCCTGCCCATATGATACCTGAGCACCTTAAGAAAGACATCCTGGAAGGTAAAGATGTCAACTTAGCTGCACTACTAATTGCCTCCCAGGATGTGGTGGAGCATAAAACTTATGCGTATGAGGATATTTCTGTGGTGGTAAAGTCCAGGGATGCACGCCTAAACAGGAAACTCACCATCCCGGAATTTGTGTTGGCTTTTGGCATCTACCGGGATGTCATATGTGCCGTTTACCCACACAGGCGTGAGGAATTTGACATGTATATGCACAAGCTGGTGGACCTGGGCAATAAATATGGTGGATCGGCATTCTACGATTACCATAGATCTTTTTCTGCAAAAGTGTCAGGCGCCTTCTCACAGTACGGGACAAGGTCCAACTGGAGTAAGATAGACACAGTGATTTTCTGCAGACACTTTGCAGGGCTAAGGACACCGGCTTGTGCATACTGCTCCTCCATGTCTCATTCGGCAAATTTTTGTCCCACCACTGCTAACGAGCATACCCACGTGCAAGGACCTAGCTCCGCTGGTCCTACGGAGAAAATAGCTAAAGACAAACTGGGTAGACCTATCAAGTTTCTGGGCAAATCCCAGATATGTAATAACTTTAATGTTGGTACATGTAATTACAGCGGTTGTCGTTTGTTGCATATATGCTCAAAATGTTTCAGGGCACATGCAAAAATCATGTGTCCCAATAAAATGTATCCCAAACAGTACCTAACGTCTATCAACATATCCCTACTTGCGACATTTCTGTCACAGCATCCATCTACACATTTAGTAGATTTCATAATCTCTGGTCTATCAGAAGGATTCCACACAGGTATCATACATATGCCTTCAGGAATCCTGGAATGTCCAAATCTACAATCCGCCCAACACAACCCTACAGCAGTTGACACACTCATAGCTAAAGAAGTGTCAGAAGGTTTTTTATTGGGACCTTTTCAATCCCCTCCTTTCACTACATGGAGGACAAACCCTATCGGGGTTGTCACAGGAAAATCTTCCAACAAGCAGAGACTTATTATCGATTTGTCGGCACCACACACCTCTACCACTCCCAGCCTCAACTCCTTAATACCATCGGAGGAATTCTCCCTGCAATATTCCACTATAGACCACGCCATTACGGCTATCTTACAGGCAGGAGTCGGTGCATGGCTCAGTAAGACCGACATAACAAATGCATTCAAACTACTACCAATCCACCCCACACTGTGGCACCTACATGGCATCAAGTGGGAAGGGAACTACTACTTTTTCTCACGACTAACTTTTGGTTCTAAAAGTAGTCCAGCCATATTTGACACATTTGCCGAAATCCTATGCTGGTTACTACTCAATATATCCAGATGCCCTACAGTCATACATTATCTGGACGATTTCTTAATGGTCGAGGAGAATTCTTCCCCTCCCACTAGCCTGAAAGAGACTGTCAGCCTATTCAACCAGTTGGGGGTCCCAGTCTCCCCTACCAAGACCGAAGGCCCAGATACCATCATCACTTTCCTGGGCATCATGCTAGACTCAGCCAACATGCAAGCTAGCCTACCACGCACCAAGGTAGAAAACATTCTGACAAACATCAACCTCTATATACAACTACGCACTTGCAATCGCAAAGAATTACAATCTTTACTGGGGTCACTCAATTTTGCCATGCGTATTATACCTCAAGGCCGTGCTTTCATATCACGTCTCCTCAGCATGTTCCCACGGTTTCTACATGATGCACACAGATTGACCCTAGATACCCAAGCCACGGCAGACCTTCTCATGTGGAGAAACTTTTTAAACTCCTGGAACGGGAAAAGCATGTTCCTCCCTCAATTGTCTGACACTTCTCCTACTGTTTGGACAGACGCGGCGTCTACCACAGGTTTTGCAGCAATTTTTGGGAACGAATGGCTTTGGGGTAGCTGGCCTTCAGAGGTGCAGGACCTGGAGTGTTTTTTCTCTACCTCAGCTCTTTTCGAGATATATCCCATCGTGGCGGCTGCCGTGGCATGGGGACATCTATGGACAGGTTCATCAGTCAGGTGTTACTCAGACAACCAA
The DNA here is from genome assembly GCF_036172605.1 of Pelobates fuscus. NCBI lineage: Eukaryota > Metazoa > Chordata > Amphibia > Anura > Pelobatidae > Pelobates > Pelobates fuscus. The sequence goes on along the minus strand of NC_086318.1, from coordinate 378,840,623 downwards.
GCAACCTGTTCCATTATCAACAAAGGTCGCTCCAACTCCCTTACTATCATGAGATTTTTGAGGAAACTCACTTGGTTGGCAGCATGTCATAATTTTTTCTTGCACTGTGTTCATATTCCAGGTATTTGTAACGAGGCAGCTGATAATTTGTCTCGTTTTAAATTCCAGGCCTTTCATCAACTTCTCCCATCAGCCGCGCTCACAGCCACGGCCACTCCACTGTTCCATCAGCTAACAATGGACTAGACGTTATCATGCAACATTGCAGAACTTTGTCCCAACTAGCTCTATCTACAAATACCAGGAAAACCTACAACAGAGCTTTCAGTTTATTCAAAAGATTCCTGTTGGAACACAACATATTACAACCATTCATCATGACATCTTTTTTAGGTTTTGCCTCTTTTTGCCACCTCAAACTCAAACTTTCTTACAACACAATCAAACTATATCTTACAGGCATCCAACATCACATGCTGACCTTACAACCCAACAACTCAAGTTTCATGTCATCATACCAAATCAAGAACATCCTTAGGGGTATACAAAGATCCGAACCCCCGCATACAGCACAGAGGCTTCCTATAGATTTTCATATCCTTAAGGAATTATCACAACTACTAGATCTAAAACCCTTCTCCTTCAACACAACACTAGTCATCAAAACAGCTATTTATGTGGCTTTTTATGGGTTTCTGAGACCTAGAGAGTTTACCGCCATCAATACAACACAATCCACTCACCTACTGCTTCATTCGCACTTAACCAAACACATGGACTATTATATCCTGACACTACCTCATTCAAAAAACAGTCAACACGCTCCACCCGTAGAGGTTAAATACTATCCGACTCACAACAGTTGGTGCCCCGTCCAAATACTGGACTCTTATACAGAGAGTCTCAAGGCACCACCATCACAACCACTTTTTGTTCTACGAGGTTCAGTTCTCACTACTACCAACTTCATGACCCACGTTAGGTCATTACTAACACAGCTGGGACTCAAGCCAGCTAACTATTCAGGCCACTCCTTCCGCATAGGAGCGGCCTCCACAGCCTCCAGTGTTAACATACCGGTTCATGTTATCAAGACACTGGGGCGCTGGAAATCATCCGCTTACACACGGTACATTCCTAACCCTGTACAAGAAGTAAGGAATGCTTTTCAGAACATGTCTTGTTAAGTTGTATATTGGTAGTTTGTATTAAAATGTTGAAACTTCTATTTTTGCCCTCTTTATTTTCAGGCCTACCTCATCGTCGGTTTCGGCACACCACAACCGACTTGCTACTTTTATACCATCCTACACTTATTAGGTCTTATTTCTCTTTGCCATCATGAGCCCTTCACACAAGTAGTAAGGCCTTTTGGCCTGTGTTTGTGGGAGGGGCGTATGACACACCCCTTCCCTACTTAAGGGACACCCCTTACCTGGCTCCATACCTTCGAGGTCAGCGTTGCATCACCCTCCCACCCACACCTCTTTATCAACTCCTTTTTCTTACATTTCTTCTTGGTAGGCCCTCTTTATTTTCAGGCCTACCTCATCGTCGGTTTCGGCACACCACAACCGACTTGCTACTTTTATACCATCCTACACTTATTAGGTCTTATTTCTCTTTGCCATCATGAGCCCTTCACACAAATATATATATATATATAGATAGATATTGATATATCTATATATATATCTATACATATATATATATATAGATATATCTATATATATATATATACATACATATATATATATATACTGCTGTAGATGTACCTTGTATTTGCATGTAAAGTGAATGTATGTTTCTGTGTATATTCACTGTAAGTGAATATATGTATGTCTTTGTGTGAGGTATTAGGATTCAAAATATATTTGATTGTATGTGCATGTAAAGTGAATGTATGTTTCTGTGTATACTTACTGTAAGTCGTGTTGGGATATTAGGATTCAAAATATATTTGATTGTATGTGCATGTAAAGTGAATGTATGTTTCTGTGTATACTTACTGTAAGTCGTTTTGGGATATTAGGATTCAAAATATATTTGATGGTATGTGCATGTGAAGTGAATGTATGTTTCTGTGTATATTTACTGTAAGTGAATATATGTATGCCTTTGAATCCTCATATCCTAACACGAAATACAGAGTATCTATGAAGGGACACTATAGGCACCCAGACCACTTCCGCTCATTGAAGTGGTCTAGGTACAGTGTCCCAGGTCCCTTAACCCTGTAAAAGAGAAACTGTAGTGGTTATAGGGGCTGTAGTGGGGGCAGAGGCTGTATTGGGTATAGAGGCTATAGTGGGGGCAGCGAATAATAGGGGCTATAGTGGGGGTAAGGCAAAATAGTGACTATAGAGGGGGCAGGGGTTAATAGAAGCTATAGTGGGGACAAGGGGTAATAGAAGCTACAGTGGAGACAAGGGGTAATAGAGGCTACAGTGGGTGCAGGGGAGTGATAGGGACTGTGGTAGTTGCAGGGGAGGCATAGGGACTGTGGTTGTTTCAGGGGGATAGGGGCTGTAGTAAGTGCAGACAGCAATAAAGGCAGTAGTGGGTGCAGGGAAAAAGGGCAATAGTGGGCATGGGAGCTTTCATGGATATAGGGTTGTAGTGGATGCAGGTGTTTAGGGGCTGTAGTTGGTATATCAGCTGTAGTGGGTGTAGAGGCTGCAGGGGTTATAGTGTTTTTATGGGATACAGGGGCTGTAGTGGGTGCATGGTATATAGAGACTGTAGTGGGTATAGGGACTATAGGAGGTGTAGTGGGGTATTGTACAGCACTACGGAATCTGATGGCGCTATATAAATAATATAATAATGGATAAGGGCTGTAAGGAATATATAGGCATGCGGTTTGTGCATGCGGTAAAGGGGCTGTAGAGTTTGCAGGGAGTAGGGAGTAGGGGGAAGAAGGGAGTAGGGGGGCAGCAGGGCAGTAGAGGGGCAGCATGGTGTAGGAGAGCAGCAGGGGGTTTGCTGGGGCTAGACGGGCAGCAGGGGTAGGGGGACAGCAGGGGGTCTGCTGGGGCTAGAGGGTCGGCAGGGGGTCTGCTGGTGCAGCAGAGGGTAGAGGGGCTGTGGTGGGTATAGGGTTTGTAGTAGGTAGAAGGGCCGCAGGGGTAAGGGCTGCTGGGGGTAGAGGAGTAGCAGGGTGTAGGGGGGCAGCAGGGAGTAGGGGGCCAGCAGGGAGTAAGTGGGTAAAGGGGCAGAAGGGGGTAGGGGGGCCAGCAGGAGGTAGGGGGCAAAGGGGCAGAGGGGCCAGCAGGGAGTAGGAGGCAAAGGGGCAGAGGGGCCAGCAGGAGGTAGGGGGGGCAGCAGGGAGTAGGGGGCAAAGGGGCAGCAGGGTGTAAGGGGGCAAGCAGGGAGTAGGGGGTCGCAGGGGGTTTGCTGGGGCTAGAGGGGCAGCAGGGGGTAAGGGGACAGCGGGGGGTCTGCTGGGGCTAGAGGGTCAGCAGGGGGTCTGCTGGGGTGGTAGAGGGGCTAGAGGGTCAGCAGGGGGTCTGCTGGGGTGGTAGAGGGGCTGTAAGGGATAGGGGCTGTGGTGGGTATAGGGGTTGTAGTAGGTAGAAAGGCTGCAGGGGTAAGGGCTGCTGGGGGTAGAGGAGTACCAGGGAGTATGGGGGGCAGCAGGGAGTAGGGGGCCAGCAGAGAGTAAGTGGGTAGAGGGGCCAGCAGGAGGTAGGGGGACAAGCAGGAGGTAGGGTGGGCAGCACCAAGTAAGGGGACCAGCAGGGAGTAGGGAGCAAAGGGGCAGAAGGGGTAGCAGGGAGTAGGGTGTGTGCTGGGGCTAGAGGGGCAGCAGGGGGTAGAGGGACAGCGGGGGGTCTTCTGGGGCTAGAGGGTCGACAGGGGGTCTGCTAGGGCAGCAGAGGGTAGAGGGGCTGTAAGGGGTAGTGGGCTGGGGTGGGTATAGGGGTTGTAGTAGGTAGAAGGGCTGCTGGGGGTAGAGGAGAAGCAGGGGGTTGAGGGGCAGCGGGGAGTAGAGGGGCAGCAGGGAGTAAGTGGGAAGAGGGGCAGAAGGAGGTAGAGGGGACAGCAGGGGGTAGGGGGTGCCAGCAGGGGGCAGGGGGGTGCCAGCAGGGGGTAAGGGGCAGCAGGGAGTAGGGGGCAGCCAGCAGGGAGTAGGGGGCAAAGGGGCCAGCAGGGAGTAGTAGGTAAAGGGGCAGCAGGGGGTAGAGGGGTAGCAGGGAGTAGGGGTGCCAGTATAAGGTAGAGGGGCGGCAGGGGGGCCAGCATGAGGTGGAGGGGCAGCAGGGAGTATGGGGCAAAGGGGCAGTAGAAGGTATAGGGGCTGTAGGGGTAGGTGCTGTGGTAGGTATAGGGGTTGTAGTGGGCTGCTGGGGGTAGAGGAGTAGCAGGGGGTAGAGGGGCAGTAGGGAGGCGGCAGGAGGTAGAGGGTTGAGGGGCAGCAGAGGGTAGAGGGGCAGTATGGGGTGAGGAGCAGCAGCATGGAACAGCAGAGGGTCTACTGGGGGTAGAGGGGCAGTAGGGAGGCAGCAGGGGGTAGAGGGGTGGGGGTAGAGAGGCAGTAGGAAGGCAACAGGAGGTAGAGGGGTGGGGGGCAGTAGGGGGTAGAGGGGCAGTATGGGGTGAGGAGCAGCAGGGGGACAGCATAGGGTCTACTGGGGGTAGAGGGGCAGTAGGGAGGCAGAGGGGTGGGAGGCAGCAGGGGGTAGAGGGGCAGTATGGGGTGAGAAGCAGCAGAGGGTCTACTGTGGGTAGAGGGGCAGCAGGGAGTAGGGTGCAAAGGGGCAGCAGAGGGTAGAGGGGCTGTAGGGGTAGGGGCAGTAGGGGGTAGAAGCAAGAGGAGCTGCTGGATGAAGAGGAGCCTTACCTTTGGCCAGAGGGGTTAATCCTTCTCCCAGCAGCACTGGAGCATGCTGTCTCTCCCTGAAGTGCTGCCTCTAACACAGATCAGGCAGCTCCGCACGGCTCCCTGACCTTTTGACACATGATGTCATTTCCTCTATCAGGAGCCGCACGGAGCTGCCTGATCAGCACTAGAGACAGCTCTCCTGCTCTGCTCACCAGTCAGGCACAGTGAGACACAGCATAGTGGGTCTTTAGGAGGGCCCTTTAGCTGTCTCTTACTGTGCCTGCCCGAACATGGGGGATATGTATTTTGTAACAGGGGCCCGCGGAGTGCCGTGCGGGCCCCTGACTGACTGCATGCAGGCTGGGGAGATTGTTTAACTCCCCAGCCCAGCTATTACTTTACTGCATGGCAGGCAAGCGGGCGGGCCCCCTAGAGCCTCGGGCCCTCGGTCCATGACCGATTTGCCCGAGTGCTCAGTCCGTCCCTGTCCGGAAGTATGGGTCTCAGACACTCGGCCTTTAGTCTTGCGCGTACTTCTCTTTCCATTGGCTGCCGTAGCCAAAAATGAATGAATTGGGCCAGATGGTCCGGGAGGCCCCACTCTGATGACCTTGGGTGGCGTATTGTGCGTGGGTCAAACATCGGTGTGCCCTGGGGGTCCAGGAACGCACCCTCTTCCGATCCGTCTGTCCGGATGCGGGGTTTCCTCTGTCCATGACGGGTGTCTCTGTCTTCATCTGGGTCCGACCCAGAATCATCTTGGCGTGCCCGCCAGTCTTCCTCCTCGGACGGTGAATCCTCCACCTTCCATTCGTCCATAACCTCTAGTGCCGGAGGTGGGTTATGTTCTTCCTCATCAGAAGAAGATAGTGGAAGGGTAGAAGGGTCTTGGCGTTCCGCCTGGCAGCTCCTTTTCAGTGGAGCTTTGCCCTTCGATTTCCAATGTCTCTTGGATGAAACCAAGTCTCCTGTAGACCGTTCCAGGTCTTTAGTCTCAGGATCCTCGCCTGAATTATGGGACCATAATTTTGCTATAGCCTTTTCCATGGAGGCCGCTACTGCGGAGTTAATCATTGAGTGAAAGTCGGGTTGTGTGGGTTGAGAGGATTCGCTCATGATGCCACGGTCTGTCTGTGGGAGATAGGACAGGGTCAGTTACCGAAATACTGAGTAAACGGTAATGAGTATTGTGGCCTTCCACTTACGACTGGGGTTTACGACAGTGTATGAGAATGGACCCAAGCGGTTCGTAGACCGGTCCTGTAAGTGTTGCACCGTTGCTGCAATTATCGGCTGGTGAGGGGGTCACCCTCTGTGAGACCGGGGTAAGCGGTCATTAATTGACAGGTGAACTTCGTTCAGCCTGTGTCGTCCAATAATAAGTTTGTAGGACATGTTCCAATAATGATAGCCCAATGGAAATATATTATCATAGATTTTGCCTCCGATGTCTGGAGGATTGTTACGGGTCACCCGAGTCGTGGAGGGTGCCGGTGTCAATATCTGCAGCTTATGTATAGGGGGGTCACCCCAATGATTGTATAGCTTGGTGCAGTGGCAGCACACGCCTGGGGGCAGTGGCGTACGTACCGCGGTCGCAGGGGTCGCAGCTGCGACCGGGCCCGGCACTCCAGGGGGCCCGGCCGCCCTGCGGACCCCCGCGACCGGGTAGCAGCTGCCACGCTTTGCGGCCCCGGCCCGTGCGGCAAACCGCCGTGGCCGCATGTTAAGGGGTTCATCGGGTGGCCCATGATGTCAGGGCCACCCGATGGACATGGATTGTAAGGGGGCCCGGTCTGCGCTGGGCACTTCAAGAGCGCGACCGGGCCCCCTGTGATTACATCATCACGGCTGGGAGGAAGTGACCGCACGTCACTCCTCCCAGCATACTGAGAGCCCGTGCGGGAGGAAACCGAAAGGAGGAGGGAGTCAGAGTGGGAACTCTGACTCCCATCAGGCTGAGCCACCACTGGACCCCAGGGAAAGTCACACATGGTAGGAAACATTTTGTGTATTTGTGTGTATGTGTGTCTGTGTCTCTGTATGTGTGTGTGTCTGTGTCTCTGTATGTGTGTGTGTCTGTGTCTCTGTATGTGTGTATGTATGTGTCTCTGTATGTGTGTATGTATGTGTCTCTGTATGTGTGTATGTATGTGCCTCTGTATGTGTGTATGTATGTGTGTATGTCTGTGTCTCTGTATGTGTGTATGTATGTGTGTGTCTGTGTCTCTGAATGTGTGTATGTGTCTGTCTCTGTATGTATGTGTGTCTGTGTCTCTGTGTGTGTGTATCCATGTGTGTGTCTGTCTGTGTCTCTGTGTGTATGTATGTCTGTGTCTTTGTCTCTGTGTGTGTGTGTGTGTGTGTGTATCTGTACGTATGTCTGTGTATGTATGTTTGTGTCTCTGTGTGTGTGTGTGTATGATTGTGTGTCTGTGTCTCTGTATGTGTGTGTCTGTCTCTGTATGTGTGTATCTGTATGTATGTCTGTGTGTGTCTGTGTCTCTGTATGTGTGTGTGTGTCTCTGTATGTATGTGTCTGCGTGTGTGTCTCTGTATGTATGTGTCTGCATGTGTGTATGTATGTATGTGTCTGTCGGGGGTGTGTGTATGTGTTTGTGTCTGTATGTATGTGTCGAGGGGGCACAGTCAGGGGGGAGTGGGTCAGGGTAGGGGGGGCCCACGGATCGCACCGGGGCCCCATGGAGTGTGTGTACGCCACTGCCTGGGGGTCACCCAGTGCAGGGGGGTCACCCCTTTAATAAAAATAATCAGTGTGCTAGTGGAGGGTCACCCCACTCAGAGGGGTCACCTCTGGAGAGTACACTTATGCTGATAAAATCAGTGTGTCTCTTTAAATTGTATATTTAATTAAATTCCAATATTTTATCTCCACAGACTTGTTTGAATATGTAGCAGTTGACTGTTCCTTTAAATCCAAATCTGTTGTTAATAATTTATTTCCACAGATTTATTTGCACAGTTGAAATCCAACACTTTTAGGTAAGTATGAGCTTAACTGGATGGCTGGGTGTATTGGGAGTAAGTGGCCGACCGTTTGAATGACGGTTTGCCAGAATCCAAGATGGCCGACTTGGATTTCGCGGTCTTCCGCGAGATCCAAGATGGCCGCCGTTCGCGCCAAAATACTGAGCGGTCCGCGGTAGCGGTGTTAGCCGCAATCACGGCTGCCAGTACAAAACTACAGAAAATATTTCGGGTCTCCCTGCTCCCACCTCCCCACACGAATCCCCCCCCCAGAGGTAATCCTCGCACCTAATGTAAAGCGCGATCGCGGTAGCTACCCGCGATCGTGCCATGGGAAAATGATAGGAAACCGGGAGGGGAGTGACAGGGAGGGAAAGCAGGGGAAAACCTGAAAGGGAAAGAACTCAATCTATGGAACGAAAAATTTGTTTAGACACTAAGATAAAACAAATGAAGAAGTAGCTATGGTTTAAATAAAATTATGAATAATAGCAATAGGGAATAGAATAAAACAATATGACAAACAGAAAAAAACTGAAAAAAACGTTTAGAACTAGATAAAACAAAATAAGAAGAGCTATGCTTAAATAAAATTATGAATAATAATAATAGGATATGAATGAATATTATGACTAGCAGAAAAAATCAATACTCTGACCTGTGCCTTGGCTGGAGCAGCAAAGAAAGAGGAAATTGAGAGTCTGTCAGGGACTTATATACTGTATGTGCTGGACTCTGATTGGTTAAAACTTTTTTCATTTTGAGGGCGGAGCCTGACCGTTCAGGAAGATGGCAGCATAATCCTGTAGCTCCCTCTTCCCAGCATTTTCAATCCGCCGACATCCACACGCACGACCCGCAAATCCCCTTCAGAGAACCCTCACCGCTTACCCCGCTCGCTCAGCAACAACCCGGTGAGATGGGGGGTGGCAAACAAAAGAAAGATCAGACGCCTTCGGTCGCCACAATATTCCGCCCGCAACAAGAACAACGGCGGCCATCTTGCCGCCAACAGACGGAAGAACACGGAACAGATTCCGAAGGTAGCGAATGCACAACCACATCTGATGCCCCTCTGACACTGCACGATATGAAAAGCATGCTACAAGAAGCCACTATGGACATAAAAACTCACATGGCGACGGAGCTGGATAAACGGCTCTCAGGCCTGAAAGAAGACATCGAGGCCTTGACGAGCAGGTCCACCCACACGGAGACATGCATTAAAGAGCTCACAGCCTCCACCCAGTCACACTCCCAGGATATCACATACCTCCACGCAAAAATCGAAGCCATGGAGGAAAGCCTGGAAGACTTAAATAATAGATCCAGAAGGAACAATATCCGGATCCGGGGCCTACCCGAATCGGTCACAGCTGAGAGTCTCCACACCACACTCACTGACCTGTTCACAACTATTCTGCCCAACGCCTCAGCGCAAGACCTCCTCATCGACCGGGCACACAGGGCACTCCGGCCGCCTGCCATGAACCCAGACACCCCCAGAGATGTCATCATCAGACTACACTTCTTCGCGATTAAAGAAAGAATCCTCAACCTTGCCAGAACCACCCCGCCACAATACCAGGGGACCCGCCTGGCACTCTACCAAGATCTTGCCCCATCCACCCTGAAGAAACGGAGGGACCTCCGACAGCTGACCCTCACCTTAAACCACCACGGCATTCGATACATGTGGGGGCACCCGTTTAAACTAATAGTGCGCAAAGAAAACCAAACCTACATTCTGACGAACCCGGCAGAGATGACCCCGTTTGCAGAATCACTGGGCATCACTCTACTACCACCACCACCGATGACAGGCCGGAACGCAGGCGGCAGAACCCGGCCCCAGAGAGAGAGATATGCCAGGTCTCCACGCCGCACATCGCGCAAAAGAACGCCCTCACAAACCGAAGACAGAGACTAGACACTGGGACTGGGCCCGCACCCTGAGACCCCGAGACGGCTCATCCTGACGCTCCAAAACAGGGCAAGTAAACTCAAGCTCTCCCACACCACCCATTGCCCCGCTTACCCGGATGGGGGGCCCCTCCAGGGGCAACTGTCCCGGCCACGGCCTATAGACACATCTTCCCACTTCCCAGGGCCCCGCCTGCCCACTACGCCTATCCTGAGCCTAGAAACTGCTGAATACATACCCCCCATGTAAGGAAGGGACATCGCAAAGAGGCCCACACGTTCGAGCAACCAGCCGGTCACCCCAACGCAGAGAGACTTAGCCCACTAGGCACACACACCCTGACGGGTACTTGGCATCCATCCTGCCTATAGCACGGCCACCGAGACACTCCAAAAAACCCCTGCGGCCTGTGGGCACTGGCGATGGCGACTGGGGACTGAAGGAAAACCATTGCCATCTCTTGAACAAGCTACCGACCTCACAGATATAATGTGCCCTAACTTTCTCCCTTTTCTTTTCTCTTCTAATGTGTGGGGTATGGGACACAAATATGCTGTATAATGTTGTTATTTAGTAAATTAAGGGGTTACCATAACACGACAAGACCAGAGACATGGACTCCCCGGAACACCCAGCCCCACACCATGCCTAGTCGCCTACCCACGACATAAGTCGAGTCAGGACAAAATGGAGGGACTTCACACGCTGATACCAGCAGGACATAGCTTAGCCCCCCCCTGGATACCCACTCTGACTTACCGGCAGCCCACTACACATCATGGCATATCCCGGTACCAGCCTAAACCCCTACCGCTCGACGACACACGGGGGGGAACCTATAGGGATCTGGGAGTATAGCGGGCGACATAAAAACTTAGCAGCTCCACTGACGAGGGGCCCCCGCCCCTGACCGACCCACATAGAAGGGCCACACCATCCACAACATACCGGGCACTCATAACCAGGTGATCCCGAACCCTGACAGCCCAGCCGCCCCCAGTTGCAGCCCTCGTGGACCGGGCAACAACACATTACCGGCCCAAAAACACACGCTGGGCCGCGCCACACAACCGAACCGGACGGTACCCCCAGACGGGAGGCGGGCCAAGGAGACGAACCCAAGTGCAGACACTAGACTACAACAACCAGCACCTAAGGTTTGGGAGACAAGCTCCTGTACTACCGCCACAGCCTCTCACTTCCTCACACACCCCCAAAACGTTACCTGTCTCGGCACACCTCACCAGGTGTGGGCCCCCGACCAACTAGTCCAGACCGACGCAGTCGCCCTCCACCTTAGACCATGACACGACCCCTATCGCACCGGAGTCAGGGCGACAAAGGACAACAGTGTTAGGCAAAATGTTATTAATGTTATTAATGGTGTTAAAGTTATTGATGTTGATATTGTTGTTATTAATGCAGATTAACTCTCTCTCTTCTTTGAAGATCATTGCTTCCTGACATGCAACTCTATCTAGCACACCTGCTATATATATATCGATCTAGCTATGTATAACTATCTATGTATAACCATCTATGTATAACCATCTATATACCCACCCCACCACAACCCGCATGAACACATTGACACCCTACTTATCTAACAAATGTTCTCTACCCGCAGATACTGATTTAGTGCGTATTCAAGTACGCTGATGCTGGGAGAGAAGGGAGACGTGGACACGGACGAACCACCTCTTCCTTCCCTCTTCCCTGTTCACCACACTTCCTCGTTAGACCAGCGAGAAAAGGACTGACCACTCCGACCCCCAGGACGACCTGGCAACACCAAAGTAAGACCAGGTTTACTCACACTACACCCAACCACCACTCCTCCCACCCCTCTCCCCCCCCTTCCCCTTCCCCTCCCACCCACACTCAACCCCCCTGGGCACACCACAATGCCACCACAACCCCAGAGACCACCCCCCACAGGAACAGAAGGCCGGGGAAACACCGGCCCTGCACAACTCACATGCATCTCCATTAATTGTAAAGGCCTAAACAACCCGGCCAAACGACACCGCCTTCTCCGGTGGGCCAACCGCACCTCAGCGGATGTCATCCTACTCCAGGAAACCCATTACGAACACACACGGGCATTCCCGCTCATGAGTAGACACTACAAGGACTGCTACATGGCAAACTCCCCCAAAGGGAAGATTAATGGTGTGGCAATCATGGTTAGGAAAACATGCCCTCTAACCATTACACGATCAATCCCAGACCCTCAAGGCAGATATGTAACGATCTTGGGCCAGGTAGGAACACACAGATACGCCATCTCCTCCATCTATGCCCCTAACGACCCCAACACCCAATTCTGGAACTCCTTCCAGGCGCACCTCCGCCTATTCTCCGCACACCACCTGATAACAGGCGGGGACTACAACGCCACCCTGTCACCAGCGATTGACAGACGGAGACCTCAAACACCACACACACGACCCCAACCCCCCACTCGGAACGACAAATTACTACAGGCATTCGTCTCCCGCACCCAACTGGTCGATGCATGGAGAATACTCTACCCTTCCACTGCGGACTACACCTTCTATTCTAACCCACACTCCTCTTATTCCCGCATAGACATGTTCCTCATATCCCCTTCCCTACTCCCCCAAGTCACAAGCGCAGCCATAGGCCCGATCACCTGGTCGGACCACGCAGAAACCTCCCTCACCATCACTATCCCACAAACAGCAAAGACATGGTCCTGGAGACTCAACCCCATACACCTTCATGATAAAACAATCCGGGAGAAGATCCGAACAGAGATCACTGAGTACTTCACTACTAATAAAGGCTCAGTCCCATCCGCATGTACCCTGTGGGCCGCCCACAAGACGGTCATAAGGGGCAAGTTGATAGCAGTGGCCACGGCACATAAGAAACAACAGCTACAGCAGCTGGAAACACATCTAACCGCACTCAGAGCACTAGAACCCCAACACAAAACAAATCCAACCCCCACCCTCACGGCACAACTGCAAACACACAGACAGGAAATACAAAAATTCATGGCACAAGACTCAAAAAAGGCCCTCCAGTGGACCAGACAGATGTTCTACGAGAAGTCGAACAAAGCCGACACACTCCTGGCACACAGGCTCCGTAAACGGACCCGCACCAAACACATAACCCAAATCCGAACCCCTGAAGGCACCACATGCAACACCCCGGAACAAATAGCAGCAACCTTTCAAAAGTACTACTCCTCCCTTTATGACCACAACCCAGAAGCACGACAAAACCCAAACCACATTCAGGCCACGATAAAGACCTTCCTAGACCGAATCCCCATGCCCACCCTCACGGACGCGGGACAACAGGCCATAGACGCACCCATAACAATAGAGGAAATCGCACTAGCTATGAAAACTCTAAAACCCAACAAATGCCCAGGACCTGACGGATTCTCAGGACTGTATTACAAGACCTTCTCGACGAACCTTCTACCACACCTCCTAGACCTATTCACATCCCTACAGGGAGGGGAAACCCCACCCCCGGACATGCTCAGAGCCAATATATGCCTACTCCCTAAACCTCACAAGGACCTCCAAGACCCAGGCCACTTCCGACCGATATCCCTATTAAACACAGATATAAAGCTATTCACAAAAATCTTGGCAAACCGACTCCACCCCTTCCTCCCCAAGCTGATCCACCCAGACCAGGTCGGATTTATCCCACACCGACAGGCATGCGACAACACCAGAAGGATATACGACCTGATCTGGACGGCCAACCACCGACGCCAACCCACACTCCTCCTCTCCCTGGATGCCGAAAAGGCGTTCGACCAAATCCTCTGGCCCTACTTATTCGCGACCCTCCAACGGATGGGTTTCCCTGAATCCTTTTTAGACACCATAAAAGGCATATACTCCCACCCTACAGCGAACCTCCTAATCCACAATGCCCAACCCCCCTCCTTCACGATCCACAACGGCACAAGACAGGGCTGCCCTCTGTCCCCCCTCCTCTTCGCCCTATCCCTGGAACCCCTCCTCCAAAAAATCAGACAGACAACGACCATAAGCGGCATCACTGTACGCACAACAGAATATAAAATAGCGGCTTACGCAGACGACCTACTGCTAACACTGACGAACCCCGACACTTCCCTGCCACCACTACTCACCCTCCTAGACGAATATGCAGTAATATCAGGATACAAACTGAACCTCAGCAAAACCGAGGCTCTACCAATACATATCCCCAACGACATGTTACCAACATTAAAAGAATTATACCCGTTTCGCTACGAAACACAAAGCATACAATATCTGGGTACACACATGCCACGAGACCTACAACTCACTTACCGACTTAACTACCTCCCACTACTAGAACGCGCTAGCCTAGACCTGGAAACATGGCAAAACCTATCAATATCCTGGCTGGGACGCTTAGCGTCAGTCAAAATGAATCTACTCCCACGGTTCTTATACTTGTTCCAGGCCCTACCTATACCCATTTCCAGACCAGACTTCAAAACCTTACAGACCCAAATAGACCGATTCATATGGGCAGGCAAAAAATCCAGGATCAAAAGGGCAACCCTCTACATCCCACATAAGAAAGGAGGACTAGGACTCCCAAACTTCTGGGACTATCACCAAGCGGCACAACTAGCCCAGATCCAAAACCTCCACGCCCCAGCGGGACTCAAACTATGGGTGGACATAGAACATGACCTCTTTGGCCGCGACTTCCCTTCCTTGTACCTATGGCTACCCAAACAAGACAGACCAAACCCCCCCCCCCCCACAACACCAGCAATCACCCACTCAATCCAACTCTGGGACAGAATAACCAGAAAACACGCCCTAATCAACACCCCTTCCCCATTAACACCAATCCTCCGCAACAAAAGTTTCCTCCCCGGGATGACCCCTCAACACTTTGCAAGATACGAGGACAACAACCTAACCCGATTCTATCACTATTTTCAAGGACAAACCCTCCTACCCTTCACACACCTCCCAAACACCACCCCATTCACCACCTTCGACCACTTCCGCTTCCTACAAATCCGGAGCTTCCTATCCCACCCAACTAACCAAGCCACAGCCACCACCAAACATACACTGTTTGAAAAGATGTGCATGACCACACCAATACAAAGGGGACAAATCTCCACTATCTATGGGATCTTACACCTCACCAACACCCCCAACGCACTAACGTACACCACAGCCTGGGAAAGGGACATAGGCCCACCCGGGGACCCATCCGACTGGCAGAGCATATGGGAAGCCACTGCGGCCGTCTCCATATGCGTAACACACAAAGAACAAGCGTACAAAACCATGTTCCGATGGTACCTCACTCCCCTACGATTGAAGCAAATGCACGCTGCCACCTCTGACCAGTGCTGGAAAGGCTGTGGCGCACAGGGCACATACATACACCTGTGGTGGCAATGCCCACCAATAGCCCAACTATGGCACGACATAGCCCACACAGTCAACAGAATATTACACAGCAACCTTCCACTTGACCCCTGGATATGGCTCCTGTCAAAACCCCACGACTCACTCACCAGAGCCCAAAACAAACTGTCGGCGAGAGTCGCCCTGGCCACCCGGAGAACCATAGCCCAACACTGGGGTAGGAACACGCACCCATCCATGCCGGAGGTACTGAGAAAAGTTAAAGACGCGATGGAAATGGATAAGCTTTCCGCCCTCGCCCACGACACCACAAGATCCTACCACAAGATATGGGACCCGTGGCTCATCGGGACCATACTAGCACCCTGAACCCACTAGGCCCGCTACTGCCCTTGCCCACCTGGACCCCCCTCCCCTTACACCTCCACAGTACCCTCCCCGCATCCTCTCCTCTACCCACCCCCACAACCAGCCCTCCCCCCCTACAAATATGCTCCGAACATATAAATTAGGATAGAAAGGAAAATCCCCCTTATCTCGCTAACAGAATGGTCCCATGAACCCAAACCTCTGAGCGCCGGCCCTTCCACCAGACCCCCAATTGGGGGTGGAAGGGCCCGCGCCTAGTAAAGACACACAGACAAGCATGCCAACCAATTACGAAGGAACTCCGCGGCCAACACGCCTTAAGGAACACCATTCGCATACCCTAGAAACCCCACTGCCCACCCCCCATGGCATCAGACCCCTACAAACCCCACAACATGGACCTACGAGGCATCATCCTTGTAAAGAGCTAATGCTCCTCCACGATGTAAAAGCTCACTACCATACAACCCACCACACCCACACACCCCTCAACATGGCACTATGTACAGACCTCACACCCCAAGTTACACACTTACCCCAAGTTCTCCCTCACCTAATTCTCCCCTCGGATACACACCACAAAAGAACGACATAGCAAAAGGCCCTTAGGGCAATGACCGTGCGCGTCTACGATAACGCTCACAACACTAGACCCTGTACGCCCAACCTGAAAGAACCACTATACCAGATCACCTATACCAGGGCAATCAGCAGCGCACACACTCCTGTACCCCTCTTGGTGTAGATTAATACACGAACCCTAAACTATACGAAACCCTATCACAACAAACACCACCTGTACTTCACCGAGATGATGAAAATATTTGTATGCAATTTTTGTTACCCCTCTTCTTTTCTGTAACCCTCCCTGCATTTTACCGAACTTGAAAAATTTGAAATAAATAAAGAATTTAAAAAAAAACAAAACTTTTTTCATTTGATTGATTGACTTGTGCTGCTGGAGGCATAAAGTAAAGAAAGTTTATGCAAAATAGGAAGCCTCCTGTCATGTAATAAAATTCCTGGATGCGCAGCATAATGAAATGTGCTGAGCACACCTATGGCTGTAGTGGTTATGTGTTTGCAGTGTTACTTTCCAAGCCATGTCTGTGCTAATGTCTGTGCTAATATCTGTGCCTCCGCCAATACCTGACCAATACCTGTAATATGACTTAGATTGGTTTTTAAAACTGGACCCTGTGGAAGGTCGAAATACACCTGCACAGACTGGGACTCTTAAATGTTATGATGTTTCCAGCAGTGAGCTTGTCTTTTATGGACATTAGCTATATACACTGTCACTGCTTAATATTAGGTACTCCTGACATATTGTTTCATAATACCTTTGTTTATTTTATTTACTTTCCTTATTATTAGAATACCATGTTTTTTTATTCTTTATGACCAAATTGATATTTTTATCACTACATCGAAGTACCTGTGTCCTAACTCTGAGGAACATCTATCCAAGCCTGTATAGGCACCTTTGGTTATTTTGTGCAGAGCGTAATACGGCTCTAGGCCATGTGAGTGTGATTCCATCCCTTATTCAGGATTATATTTTATTTAAATATATTTATTTTATTATACAGTTTTACTCTGTGTATTTTTTTTTTGTATTTCTTTTAGCTATACTATACTCTGTTTGTGGATCTGCATTGCTCGTACTATTGGATTTTTTCAATATTTTATATATATTATTACACACTCTGCATGAACAACCAGCTTCAAACCTCTTGCCTGACAAACATCTCAACTAAAACCGAAAACTGTGCATGTTCCTGGAAATTCTCAAAGCTTCAAGCTAAAATGGTATTTGGTGGTAATTCTTTGTGTGTTGTATAAACTTTGACTACATTTGAATATTATAATATGAGCCAATAAATGAACTTATTTTTTTTGTAAACTCATCTAAGCCCACATTATCTGACTACTGCCTTATACTTTATAAACCAGATCCTTGTTTACTCATTCAGATTAAAGGCTGCTAATTTCAGCCAATATTGGATTCTGTTTTATCTTTTGCTACTAACTTTATCAAATCCATATATATATATAAAACTCTGTCTGACTGTCTAGCTATCTTCATAAACACCACTCTGTCACTCCCAACACCAATGGTCCATGTTTTATCATTATTCCTGATCGAAATTGCACAGGGGAATAGCTACATCCTGGACTGCTAGTGTGCTTTGAAGACCAACTTGAGAACTACTCTAAAATATTATGTAACTCTGTCTATGGTTACATAATGTGAAGCCTTTCGTACTAAATTTGGAATTCCAGTCCAGACTATATAATTACTTTTAGACCTTTATACATTATGATGTCTGACAATAAATTAATTCAACCCTGTGTATTGTTTCCTTAGAATTGGTTCTGATGCTGCATCATTTTAAACAGCATCCATTTAATTACAGTTTATGATTCAACAAAAGTCTATTTCCACTCAAGACTTTTAAACACTTAATTAATGAATGTAAGAATTATTGCTTCCTTCTCAGAAAGCCTATCACCTACCAAGTATATTACCATATGTCTATTCCTGTAATAAAATGAATTTTATTCATGATAATTCATTGTCCTGTGACAATTTTTTTGAGCCATCTTTGACAGGATACGCAGTCTGAAAAGCTCAGTTTTCTTCCTGTCCTACCTCAGCAGAGACTTTGAGCTTTAATCACCAAATTCCAAGTTGTAGAAAGAAATCATAATGGCAAAATAGAGGTTAGTATAGCTGATTTTGGAGATATTGTCAAACACAAATATAGTCACTGCTTGGCTAGTTTAGCCTCAGTTTTGTCATTGTGTTTGAATTTCCTACTATTTGGAATTTAGGGATAAAAACTCCTTTGTTCCTCAAGTAGCTGTTCAACCTAATAGGGGTGTAGCGGAATGGGCTTTGCTACAGTTCCCTTTTTATAATAGAGGCTGTCCATAACCTTTTTTTGCTTTATTTTATTGGGATTGCAACTGTTCGTTACTTGTAAAAACAAGTAACAAGTTATTATTTTGTATCGTTCGTCTGGTTGTTCGATAATACCCCTTTTTCAGCTATTTCTGCTATATAGTTTGGCAAACGAACTAAATACCTGTAACGAATATATACCCCAACACGCAGGATTCAACTTAACAAAGGATAACACAGAGGAGAGATACGTCTATCGGACCTTAGAATGGCCGGACTCGACGTAATAAGAGGAGACAGAGTCAGGAACGATCCGAGGTCAAGGGCAGAGAGAGACAGCGTAAACTAGGACTAGTCGGGGTCTGGTACACAGTAAACAGCAAGCCGGCAAACAGAACAGATAAGGATAAAGAGATAACATAGTCAGAAACAAAGCCAAGGTCAAAACGAAGGAATATAACTGAACACAACAAGCGCTAAAGGGAACTGAAACAGAAACCACGATAGGGCAGGGAGTAAAGGGAGAGGTAAGTTTAAATAGCGTCTAAACTAATTTGATTGGCTCCTCTCATATCCACACCCCCAAAAGGTAAGTGTATGGGGAGTGTGGCATGACAGGGGCCAATGGGAGCCTTTTGACAATTTAGGCTCCCACTGTCTCTTTAAGAGCGCGCCCAAGACCCGCGGCGCGCTCTTAGATTCAGGCGGGACACGTGACCGCTTCTCGCGGTCACTGCCCACCTTCCTAGTGAAGCCGTCGGGTGAGCCGTGCGCGGCTCGTGCAGCAGGACCGCGCACGGCTCGAAGAGAGGACCGCGACCGGCCCCTGGATAAGGTAAGTAACGCTACAGTACCCCCCCCCTGAAGACACGCCCTCCGGGCGGGTAGGGCCAGGCCTGGCAGGAAAACGAGAATGGTATGAACGGACAAGGCGGGGAGCGTGAACAGCATCAGCTGAAATCCAACTGCGCTCCTCAGGCCCATAGCCCTTCCAATGCACCAAGTACTGAAGCCGACTCCTAAGGAAACGAGAGTCAAGATCAGCAGAAACCTCGAATTCCTCATGACCCTCCACCGAGACAGGAGGGGGAGGGGGAGTATGCCGGGTATAGCGGTTGCGTGCGTAAGGCTTCAACAACGAGGTATGAAAGACATTAGGAATACGCAAATTCTTAGGCAGACCCAAGGCATACGAAACAGGATTCACTTTATGTAGAATACTATAAGAACCAATGAAGCGGGGAGCCAATTTCATAGAAGGCACCCGGAGGCGAATATTCCACGTGGAAAGCAAAACCCTGTCCCCCACAACATAAGAAGGAGCCGCTCTGCGATGCTTGTCAGCCTGAGCCTTCTGGCGAGCAGCGGAGTCCACCAAAGAACGCTGAACCTGCTCCCAAGTATCACGCAAACAAGCCAAATGCTTATCCAGAACTGGCATGCCCTGTGTGGAGAATGCAGCCGGAAGAACAACGGGATGCTGGCCATAGACAACGTAAAAAGGGCTTTTGCCGGAAGAATCATGAGTGGCGTTATTCCGAGCAAACTCAGCCCAAGGAAGCAGGTCAGACCAATTGTCCTGATGGTGAGATACAAAACAACGAAGGTACTGCTCCAGAGACTGGTTGGCACGTTCAGCAGCTCCATTAGACTGGGGATGGTAAGCAGAAGAAAATGAGAGAGAAATACCCATTTCCGAACAAAAGGCTTTCCAGAACCTGGAAATAAATTGGCTACCCCTATCGGACACAATAGATACGGGAATACCAGGTAACCGGAATACTTCTCTAGCGAAGATAAGAGCCAGTTCCTTGGATGTGGGCAACTTGTGAAGAGACACAAAGTGAGCCATTTTGGAAAACCGATCTACTATCATCAGGATGACTGTGTTACCATTCGAAGGGGGTAATTCAACAATAAAATCCATGGATAGGTTAGACCAAGGTCTCTCTGGCACGGGTAACGGGTGCAAAAGCCCACAAGGAACTATACGAGAAGATTTCATACATGCACAAGTAGTACAAGCACCTATATAGTCAGTGACATCCTTGCGTAAGGAACCCCACCAAAAATATCGAGAAACAGCTGACATCGTTTTGGTAATACCAGGATGTCCAGCAGTCTTAGTATTATGATATAATGACAGAATCTCCCGTCTCTCGGGAACGTCAACAAACAACTTATCAATAGGCCTCTCGCTAGGTGCCATGCTTTGTTTCGCCTGTATGGTCTGCAAGAGGGATGAAGAAATAGACAACATAGTAGTAGCTATTATCCTGTCTGGGGGAATGACAGGAGTAACATCAAACTCCTGTTTGTCAGCAGTTTCGAACTGTCTGGACAGAGCGTCTGCTTTAACGTTGCGATCACCTGGCCTATAGGTGATAATATAATTGAAACGGGACAAAAATAGTGACCACCTAGCCTGCCTAGAAGATAATCTTTTAGCTTCACCAAGGTAGGATAGATTATTGTGATCCGTAAAACGGAGGATAGGATCCTTAGTTCCCTCTAACAAGTGTCTCCATTCTTTAAGAGCTAAGATAATAGCAAGGAGTTCACAATTACCCACATCATAATTCTTTTCAGCTTTGGACATTTGTCTAGAAAAGAAGCCACAAGGATGCAATGGCTTTTCAGGCGATTCTCTTTGGGACAAAACAGTACCTACCCCGATATCAGAAGCATCAACTTCAAGAATATAAGGTAGTGAGGGGATAGGATGCTGTAAAATAGGTGCAGAGGCGAATGTAGGTTTAAGAAAGTCGAAAGCCTGAAGTGCCTCGGGAGACCAGGCACGAGTATTACCACCCTTTTTTGTCATACGGGTGATAGGCGCTACAATAGAAGAAAAACCCTTAATAAAGCGTCTGTAATAGTTAGAGAAACCAAGAAAACGCTGAATTGCTTTCAAACCTTGTGGTAGGGGCCACTCTATGACAGCAGAAAGCTTCTGGGGATCCATACCTTTCTTAATACGTATTAAATTGTATGCACCTCTAAGGTCCAATTTGGTGAATACAGTAGCATGTTTCAGCCTGTCAAACAATTCTGTAATTAAAGGTATAGGGTATCCATTTTTGATAGTGATTTTGTTTAGACCTCTGTAATCGATACACGGTCTTTAATCACCCTCTTTCTTAGATACGAAGAAAAACCCCGCTCCAGACGGAGAAGAGGATCTCCTAATGAAACCCTTTTCTAGTGACTCCTTAACATACTCTTCCATGATACGGTTTTCTTGAATAGATAAAGGGTACACCCTGCCCTTTGGAGGTATAGTGCCAGGCAATAAATCAATAGCACAATCATAGTGTCTGTGAGGCGGTAATTTATCAGCCTCCCTTTTATCGAATACAGTCTTGAGAAACAAGTACTGAGGAGGTATAACAGTAGACAAAGGAGGAGTAGTAGGAACATTAATAGAATTTAAAGGGGTGACTTTAATCATACAAGATTCGTGGCAGGTTTTGCTCAATGATTTTAATTGTCCCGACTCCCAGTCGAAAATGGGATTGTGAGAACATAACCATGGGTACCCTAACACGATATGAGAAGAGGGAGAGGTGATAACCTGGAACTGAATGGTCTCAAAGTGTAAAACCCCTGTGTACATGAATAATGGTACTGTTTCATGGGTAACGACTGGAGTACTTAAAGGTCTACCATCTATGGCCTCAATGGCCAAGGGTATCTTCCTCTCTCTGATGGGAATGTTGTATTTCGTAACAAACCCAGAGTCTATGAAGTTCTCAGCAGCCCCGGAATCAACCAAGGCTAGTATGCTTTCAGCTATACAACTCTCTCCCATATGAAGAGAAACAGAGAGAATCAAAAGGTTAGGAGGCATTTTAGGAGACTTAGATATCACACCCAAGGCCAGTCCCCTATATAGTCTTAGGTGCGGGAGTTTTCCGGAAGCAAAGGACATTCCTTTACCATATGGTCTCTTCTACCACAGTATAGGCAGAGTCCGTCCCTTCTTCTAAGTAATTTTTCAGTATCTGAGAGTTTGGCAACCCCTAATTGCATGGGTCCCTCCTCAGATACTTTAACACTCTCAGGTTTATCAACTCTGGGATTAATAGGCGTAACCAAACGTCTATTCCTATTTTTAGTATAGAGCCTGTCACAAATCCTATTATCTCTATCAATGAGATAGTCAATAAGGTCCTCTAATGGTATAGGAAGCTCCCTTGCCGCTACCTCATCCAATATGGTGTCAGATAACCCTTCCATGAACGCAGAAGTTAACCCATTATTGGTCCAATCTACCTGTGAAGCAAGGGTACGAAACTGAATAGCATAATCCGCCACAGATCTAAAACCCTGTTTAATCCTCATCAATGCCCTTGCGGCATTCTTTGACCTTTTCGTTGTGTCAAAAGTTCTACGAAAAGCCGTAAGAAACTATTGAAATCATGCACCATAGGTCCATTGGCCTCCCAAATAGTATTTGCCCATTCAAGTGCTTTGTCAGTTAGTTGATGCATCAAAAACCCCACTTTAGACCTATCAGTGGGAAAGGAACGTGGATACATCTCAAAGTGAAATTCAATTTGATTAATGAAACCTCTGCATGTCTTAGCTTCCCCTCCATACCTGGGAGGGGGTGTTAAATGAGGTGAAGTATTAGGTAAATTAGATACTTCGGGAATAAGAGGTGTAGGAGGGTTAGGTGCGGTTGCAGGAATAGTTCTAGACAAAAGCGTCTGGAGAGCCTGAGCTATCTGATCCATTCGGTGATCCTGCTCTACAAACCTTGCCTCATGAGAAGCCATTTGCTGAGCCAAATCTGCGGGGTCCATGGCCCTATCGTAATGTAACGAATATATACCCCAACACGCAGGATTCAACTTAACAAAGGATAACACAGAGGAGAGATACATCTACCGGACCTTAGAATGGCCGGACTCGACGTAATAAGAGGAGACAGAGTCAGGAACGATCCGAGGTCAAGGGCACAGAGAGACAGCGTAAACTAGGACTAGCCGGGGTCTGGTACACAGTAAACAGCAAGCCGGCAAACAGAACAGATAAGGATAAAGAGATAACATAGTCAGAAACAAAGCCAAGGTCAAAACGAAGGAATACAACTGAACACAACAAGCGCTAAAGGGAACTGAAACAGAAACCACGATAGGGCAGGGAGTAAAGGGAGAGGTAAGTTTAAATAGCTTCTAAACTAATTTGATTGGCTCCTGTCATATCCACACCCCCAAAAGGTAAGTGTATGGGGAGTGTGGCATGACAGGGGCCAATGGGAGCCTTTTGACAATTTAGGCTCCCACTGTCTCTTTAAGAGCGCACCCGAGACCCGCGGCGCGCTCTTAGATTCAGGCGGGACACGTGACCGCTTCTCGCGGTCACTGCCTGCCTTCCTAGTGAAGCCGTCGGATGAGCCGTGCGCGGCTCGTGCAGCAGGACCGCGCACGGCTCGAAGAGAGGACCGCGACTGGCCCCTGGATAAGGTAAGTAACGCTACAATACCGAACAACCAAGCCACCCATGAGAGGAGCATGGCACCAATTAACCTCCCTAACCTGGTTCACACTCACACTAACCTGGTTGCAAACACACAAACAAACTGGGTGATCTCCTGGGTGGCCGCCATTGGTCATACGAACACATGACGGCGGCCATCTTAGCATACGAATTACACAAGCGGTGTTTGGTCGTCGAGTGTCTGGAACCCAAATTGGACACTCAACCGCACGAACACCGCAGAGACTTCCAGCCTCGTATAAGTTCATGTGAATTCAAGGGAACAAAGCGACGTTCGGTAAAATTAATCACACGAACGAGATGAGTTGAACGAACCAAGGCACGAACCATAGTTTTATGTACTTTCATGCATTTCATACACTCGAATGGAGACTGACCGCACAGCCCAAACTTATGGAACTATTTTCAGATTACACCTCGTGTGCGGTCGGTAGAACTAAGACCTCCATAAAACTGTCGAACCACTGAACCGATCTGGCTGATTTTTGGCTGAGTATGTTGCTCTCCCAGATCGGGGTTTCAGGGGATGTGAATTGTAGGAATATGATATGTTTTCGGTGTACTTCCAGAAATATATAAAATGTATAAAAATTTTGATTTTTCTGTTTGGAGACAATTGAGTTGATACAGTAATTAACTAAATTATCTCCTAAGCAGAGGGGAAGGATTGTGTGTAATGTATGGGAGTGACTGATTAACTGACTCTGTAAGCATTGGTTGTTTAATGTTTTTGCCTGTGCCCCACAAGGTCCACCTGGGTGGTAACCTTTTGGGCAAATCCTGCATAAAAGGCCAGCCTGGTCATTAAAGTTTCAGTTCAGCTCCTAATACTGAGTGTCGTCCAGTTATTGGGAAGGGTGATGGGATATTCATGGATTATCTTATGCTTATGCCTGCTGTCTTGAAGTTTCCTGTTTTTTCCTGAGTAGCTGTTGGAGTAACCAGTGGAGAAGAAGCCCTGCTACCATTACTCCCCGCTACAAGGGGTAGGCAACCTTTGTCAAGCCAGATGTTGTGGACTACACCTCCCATGATGCTTTGATAGCATTATTGCTGCAAGAGCATCATGGGAGATGTAGTCCACCACATCTGGAGTGACAAAGGTTGCCTACCCCTTCCCTAAAATAAGGTTTTCCTTTGTTTCATTAGCCATTAGCATTCCTCATGGGCAGTGCCAGACTGGCCCACCGGGATACCGGGAAATTTCCTTAACAGCCCTAATAATCAGCATGATGAAGCCATTTAAATATTTCCCCTCAGACTGTGCCAGCCCGTCAGTCCGAAGGGAGTAAGGAGGGAGGAGCTGGGGGTTGGTGCGGCGGCTGGAGAGAGACCTGTCAGTCTCCCTGCACAGCATAAATCAATTTTGGCTGCATGCCCCGCCCCCCACATCTAAGCTCCGCCTCCTGAACCAAAGCGCCTCCTCCTGCACACAAGCTTCGCCCCCACGCACGTTGCTGACCTCGCTGGAAAGCTGCCCACTGGACCACCAGGAAATAATTACAGAAAACTAAAAGGTATTTACATGGCGCAGTGACTTATGGGGCTGGCATAGATTTTTTTCCAGGTCTGCTTTGTATCCCCAGTCCGGCCCTGCTCATGGGCAGGAATTCTTGAGATATCCATTTGGGTCCAGTCAGACCACAGGGGAATTGATCTGCACCTGGAACTCTGTCACTATCTCTTGCACAGATCATGATGGACTAATATTCATTAGTAACACATGAACATCTTAATCCTGAATTCCTCCACTCTTCTCTCTTCTTGTAAAAGTCAATTCGGAGGCATACTGGGATTTCAGTTATTAAGCCCTATATACCCTGAATGAAAACATGCATGCAGTTAATTATGCATTTATTTACTGGGGATATCTCTAAAAACAGCGTGCAAAAGTTGCAGAACTTGTCTACAGCCTTTGCAAGTCCTCCCCTTCTTCCCAGTTCAGATTGTTTTGTGTCACAGACTTCCCAATCCAGCTCAATGCTCTGATCAGTTGCCTGCCACTTAAAGGGACACTCCAGGCACCCAGACCACTTCTGCTCATTGGAGTGGTCTGGGTGCCAACTCCCACTACCCTTAACCCTGCAAGTGTAATTATTGCAGTTTTTCATAAACTGCAATAATTACATTGCAGGGTTAACTCCACCTCTAGTGGCTGTCTACTAGACAGCCACTAGAGGTCACTTCCTAGTTTCTAGCACAGGAAACCTGTGCTAGAGCGTCGCTGGACGTCCTCACGCTGTGTGAGGACCTCCAGCGTCGCTCAAAACCCCATAGGAAAGCATTGAAATGATTTTTCAATGCTTTCCTATGGGGAGACGTAATGCGCATGCGCGGCATTTCCGCGCATGCGCATTAGGTCTCCTCGGCCGGTGGGCGAGATTAGTCTCGCCCACCGGCCGACGTAATCACAAGGAGGAGCGTCGCGGAGGCAGAGACAGCAGTGAGGGACATCGCCGCTGTCCCAGGTAAGTCACTGAAGGGGTTTTCACCCCTTCAGTAACCAGGGATTGGGGGGTGGGAGGGAGAGGGACCCTCCAGAGCCAGAAAAACAGGACTTGCCTGCTTGAAATCTATTAAAATCTGCACTTGTAAAATGTAAAAAAGGACACACCCCTCATACATACAGCATTTCATCAAGCTAAAGTTTTTTTAGGGGTCTTGAGTGTCCTTTTAAGTTAACAACACATTTCCCTTGGCTTATAAAACATTCTATACTGCACTACTAAATAAGAAGTAATTTTAAATGACATGGTAGTTCTTGAATCATTTATTATAATGTATCGATATACAGGTTTCCTACTTTTACTTGTGTACAATTAGTGCACTTGAAATACCTTAAAGGGACTCTCTTCACATAAAACAAGGTCACCTTAAGTAAGTTATTTTGATGGCAGCAGCTCCTGGGCGTCAGCTTACCTTAAAGAACAATTGTCACCGCAAAACTACTTTCTAATATAAAAATCATGTTTCAAAAATGAAATAGATTTTTTTTAAATGTATTATTTGTACACACACACACACACACAAAAAAATTACCTTTAATATGTGACAGGATCCTTCAGCCATATATATTGTCAGACAGACAGTATTTGAAAACCACCAGTTAGTCTCTATGGTCATTCCTGCTTCACTTCCTGCACAGAAGCAGAGAAGACCATAGAGACTAGCTGGTGGTTTCCAAACCCTGTCTGACCCAAGGTGCATGTATATGGCTGAAGGAAACTGTCATATACTAAAGGAAGGAATGTTTTTTCATGTTTTTTTTTCTTGCATATACTTCATTAAAAAATGTAACAAATCTATTTCCTTTCACTGGTTTAACACCAGAGACTATTTCCTTCTTTGCTGCCGTACTGAGTAGAGAAGGGAAGAATTGTGTGTCTGTGATTGGCTGAGATTGTCAGCTATCGGTCTGAGCATATCGCTGACCACCCTAGCCGAGTAACAGTTCAACTGCCATACAAATAGAGAATTGTAAAAAAAACAGTGTGGACAGACACCCATAGGAGCACCTTAGGTGTTAAACCATTCAAAAATAGTGTAACACCTTAAGGTAAGATGGCACCCAGGGACTCCAGCCTTTAAGGGTAGAAGTTTTATTTTAACCGGTAAAGTGGTAATGAAACAGTTTTGGTGTATAGATCTTGCCCATACAATCTCACTGCCCAATTCTCTGCCATTTAGGAGTTAATTCACTTTTGTTTCTGTTTATGCATCCCTAGCCGCACCTCCCCTGGCTGTGACTGACACCGTCTGATGATACAACTGGTTTAATTTACAATGAGATCTGAGGGCACAGAGCTTTAAAGGTTTTTACCCTTCACTTTTGTAAACTGAATATAATCACACGCAGGAGATTTCTGCAGGATCTAGAAGGCTATTAACAGAGTAGGAGATAAGAAATTCTAAATTAAACAAACTGTTATGTGTATGTGTGTGTCAGTATCCTCTGTGTGTAACTGTGTGTGTCAGTGTCAATGTCCTCTGTGTGTAACTATGTGTCAGTGTTGTCTGTGTGCAGATGTGTGTGTGTCACTGTCCTCTGTGTCTAAATGTGTGTCAGTGTTTTCTGCATGTGTCAGTGTCCTCTGTGTGTAGATGTGTATGTGTCAGTGTCCTCTGTGTGTAAATGTGTGTCAGTGTTTTCTGCATGTGTCAGTGTCCTCTCTGTGTGTAACTATTATGTGTGTATTATATTTTCAATTTTGTGACTTTTGTACATCAGATTAATAGTTTATACACTCCTCCTTACATACACAATATTCACGTTATGTCATTTATTTTCAAATTATTATTTACTACCTTTAATCCTTGTTCTTCAAAATAGGATTAATTTAAATATCAGTGTCTACACACTTCAATTGGAATATAATTCTGCAGAAATTTCTCGAGGCAGGAGTACTTAGGATTTTTTTTTTTAAACCTGCAGGGGTACTTCTCCGTAAAAGGTTGAGAAACACTGACATACGGTAGATTACCCTGAAAAAGGAACAAATCATTACCACGTATACAATACTTCGGTTCTTGGTATTAAATCATACAGCAGAAAGCAACCCACTAAGAGGTAAATACAAGTAGCTAACAGCAGGATACAAAAAACAACAGCCCCTCTCCCAAAACCAAACATTCTCCTAATGTTACATAGTTAGCGAATCAACAATAAAAGATTAAAAAAGGACAAGGTCCCCTCTATCGCTACTTCTGGCCATGTGCTCAGACCCTGCCCGTGTTCTGGTTCCATCACTGGTTGTATTAATTCTAATGTACTCTATGTGGTCCTTATGATGACATGTTATGATTAATGTTTTCACTTATTATGTACCTTTTTTTTTTGCCTAAATTTAGTAATTATTTTATCATTAAACTGCACATTAATAAATGCCAAGTACTCTACATCTTTAGAGGGTTGAAAGTTTAATACCTAAACGATACCTTGGCATTTGAAGAAGGCGACTAAAATCCTTTATTTGATTAAAGGACCACATTTGATTGAAGGAGCCTGGCGCTGGAGAAAGGGTAGTGTTTTAACCCCTTCATCCCCCTTCAGCCCAGCGGGAGTGGGACCCTGAGGGTGGGGGGGGACCTAAAGACCCTATGGTGCCAGGAAGACAAGTTTGTGTGCTGGCACTATAGTGGTCCTTAAGTTTAACATAAAAGGGGCACAATAATAACATTAGGAATAAAGATTTGTATTAACCACTTAAGAACAGCGGGTGTTCTATGCTGTCCTTTTTAGAGTGGCTCTAAACGCCGGCGGACGGCCTAGAACATCCCCGTCCTCCTTATTACTTACCCGATCACCGCCGTTCCCCCACCGGCGATCAGCGTTGCTCCCGGTCTGGGGGGACTGCCCAGACACTTGCCCCTCTGCAAATTAGGCTCTGAAAGAGCGATCACATGGCCGCAATAGGTGTCCAAGCACCTGCCTGCAGGGGGACTGCCTGGGCTGTAAAATAAAATAAAAATATATTAGTAGATTTTACAAAGATATATATATGTATATCTTCATGAGTTGTGTTTCAAAGCTGTTGTATGCAGCAGACACATACTCCATGGAATCCATGTATAAAGTGGAATTATGAGGCAAAAATGAGGTTCTTTGTTGAGCTCATTTGCATACGCCTACCCAGAATCCCTTGCAGTAGAGAGAGTACTGTTAGATTTCTGCGTTGTTTGTGTTTAGCTGTAATTTTCCTCATTTACTGTACCCACACATATTATATACCGTTTTTCTCGCGATTAAATGGTCTTTATAAAGATACCATTAATTACATCATATCATATAATTTACTATAAAAAATTATAAAATATTATGAAAAAAAATAACAAAAACTTTTTCTAACTTTTACCCCCAAAATCTGTTGCGCATCTACAACCGCCAAAAAACACCCATGCTAAATAGTTTCTACATTTTGTCCTGAGTTTAGAAATACCCAATGTTAACATGTTCTTAGCTTTTTATTTTTTGCAAGTTGTAGGGCTATAAGTACAAGTCACACTTTGCTATTTCCAAACCATTTTTTTTTTCAAAATTAACCAAAGTCACATTGTAATACTAATATATATCGTGAATCCCTATTAACCCCTTCACATGTATATATTTTTTTAAAGTAGACAACCTAAGGTATTAAACTTGGGGTATTTTGACTCTTTTCATGCAACTGTTTTACCACCAATCTATGCTAAATGTAAAAAAAAAAATATTAGTGATTTTTTTTTTTTACACATAGCAATTTAAGAATACATGTACTGAGAACTTTAGGGATTACTGCCAAAGAACACCCCAATATGTGTTCAGCAACATCCCCTGAGTACAGTGATACCACCCATGTATAGGTGTGTCGGGGGGCTAAAAGACCTTATTTGGAGGGTGCGCAGTCCAGTTTTCCAACTTAGAATTTTCACAGCTGGTCAACATGCACCCAATGTCCTATTTGGGAAATTTTTAAAGCCGGCCAATATAATTTACCCCCATCAAACCAGATATTTTTGAGAAGAAGACAACCCAAGGTATTGCAAATGGGGTATGTTCAGTATTTTCTATCTTTGGGCAGTGTTTGTGACTAAGTGGCTACTAAAAAAGACTGAACATTTCAAATACCTTGGATTGTCTTATTTTGCAAATGGTATGCCACCATGGGGTTAATTCATATTCCTGGACTACCATACGCTCTCAAAGGCAACATAACCAATACAGCAAATTTCAATGTGAAAAAAACTGCCTTATATTTGAACCTGTGATTTTCAAAAACACTATAAAACCTGTACATGGGGGTACTGTTATACTCGGGAGACTTTGCTGAACACAAATATTAGTGTTTTCAAAACTGTAATACGTATCACAACAATGATATCATCAATGAAATTGCAGTTTGTTTGTGAATAATGCAAAAAACTTCACTTTCACTGAACATATCAACGCTATCATATGTTTTACTGTTTTGAAACACTAATATTTGTGTTCAGCGAAGTCTACCAAGTAAAACAGTACCCCCCATGTACAGCTCTTAGGGTGTCTTGGAAAGCTACAGGGTTAAATATAGTGCTAGCAAATGAAATTCTCTGGACTTTTGGCCTGGGTTGTCAGGCAGGTACCCCAAATTGCAATCAATAAAATTACTTAATTGTGTAAAAATATTACATAAATATGCAAATAGAATTTAAATATATATATACATATATAAGTCTATATTTATGAAATTATTTATGTAATTATGTATATTTTATATTATTTATATATATTTATATATACATAGATATATATATAATTTTATTCTAAGTGCATTTTGATATATATATATATATATTAATATCAAAATACAGTTAGAATAAAATGACATATATATATATATATAATTTTTGTAAAACATTTTTAGTATTTTTACATTTTTGGAATTTATTTTTAATTAATTATTATTTATTTTTTATAATAATATATATATATATACACACAATATATATAGTTATTATATATATATACACGTGTGTAATTTTACTCTAAGTGAATTTTTTTTTTAAATTCTTTATTTTAGACGTGCAGTGTTGAATACAAGCTTTGTCAAGATGTGCTGCACATTTTTTTTTAACTAGCTTTTCGCAGAAAGCTTGAACATAGTGAGGTAATAGAAACATGCAAGTTGTCAATGCATTAGTCTAGATGCATATAAAAGTTAACCATTTAGTCGACATACGGATGCAGTAATATGACATAATTAACATAACGTCTAAGCATTTGCTGGCCGTTCATCCGGCGTGATTATAGCAGAGTAAATGCTACTAGTAAGTGAATTAGACAAGTAAGGAAAAGATCTCTACGTCATATTCGCCTTCTTTTCTGGTATGGTGGACTAAGTTTAAATTCTCACTGTGAGGCCCTACTTTATATATATTGTTCAAGCTAGACCATGCCGTTAGGACTGTAAAGTGAGAATGAATGTAACTAGCACATAGTGTTAACAAGCTATAGGACATTCACAGTAAGTATTAAGTATTAAGTATGCTAGGACTTGAGGTTAAGAAGCCGTTAGACTTCAGTGAGATTATAGTGAGTAGTTAATTAGGCCCATATACTGGCTAATCAGTCAAGTCTAGCTCCCATCTATTGGTACCTATGCTGGTATAAAATGTTTAACAAGCGAGATACATCTGCGGTATTGTTGATTGCCTGACTAGTAATGCATGAACAAACGTAGATAAACATTTTGCAGAGGGACAGAGAATTTAAAATAAAGATTGCTAGCTAGGGCTTCCGGGCATGTAAAAGATCAGGGTAAGTCCAGTGCAAGTTCAGCCAACCCCTGACACCGGGAAACACTGGTGCTCTGTTAGGCAGTTCCTCATGTCGTCGGTGTTTCTGTATTGGGAGTCTGCCCTTGTAGTAGCCTGTATGTTGTGCAGCCGCTGGATTGCTGGTGTGCAGCGCTGGTTAGAATGAGCTGGGTCGTGCTGCGCTTGATGCATAACTTCAGGTGAGGTGGGGTGCTTGTGTGGTAGGCTTGGTGGGCTATGCCACTTATGTGAATGTGGGAGCATCGTGGTACCTTTTCCCGCCGTGGGGATCGCAAGTATCTGCGTCGCCGGATGGCTGTACTGGGAGCTTGAGGCAGGTATCTGTAGCAGCGGCGTCTCGTTGTGGGTCGGACCCATGATGCCACAGTTTTCACCGCCCGTTGGAGAGTCATTCCGCGGCTGTGTAGTGTGGCCCAAAAGCTTGTGCAGATCTGGTCCAAGGCCCCCAGGAGGTATGTGGGTGGCTGGTCGCAGGTACTCTGCTCGTTAGGTCGGCGCTGGGCGGCCATTTTGGATGCGTCTTGGCAGTTTGGTGCCCTTGCCCGCTGTGCGGTCTGTTCAGCTGTCCTCTGTGCCAGTAGATTGTCCAGTGTGGACCGGGATGTCCCCCACCGGTCCGCGGGGGGGGGGTTGGGAGATGCAAGGTCTCGTAAGGGTTCCGGTGTCGGGGAGAGCGGCCGCCTCTCCCCGGCCCTAGTCCCAGTAGGCCGCACTTGGATTCCCGCTCCCGTAGCTCCGACAGGCTCCGGGGTGGTCTCGATCGGGTCCGTGGGACACCCCCGACGTGGATGGTGTACCCTCGGTGGCCCTCTGGCAGAATTGCCGTCGCTTTGACCCCGGTTTCGGCCCGCCAGGCAGGAGCTCGTGCTTTGCGTGTCTGCATGGCTTGGCGGTCAGGCTCCGCCCCAGTGAATTTTTAGATTAGAAATATACAATGTCAGTAGAAGAGAGAAAAGACATTCACCGGAGTTGTAGTGGTTGTAGGGTACTGTGGGCATAACCCAATATGGTAATGATAGGAAAGACTGGAAAGGACTTGCGGAAAAAGCAAGCCCGATATCAGTCCTACTACCCTGATAGAGGCTTTTTAGTTCCAGTGATAGGCGTAAAGTGCCTTATTTTATAAAAGCCAAAGAAAAATATTAAATAACTTTATTTAATCCCTAACTGGGTATACATATATAGAACTTAAAAAGAAATAGTGTGAATACAAAGTGTAGAAAAGAAAAGAAAAAAAATATTAAATTGTTAACATAGGACCATCAACTGAAGCCTGTTGGTGCAGGTTTTTGTTACACCTGATACAATGTTGCCAACAGATTGCCGATCTAAGCTATTTGTAGATCGGATGTTATCAGAGAAATATAATGTAACACGAGTAATTGATATGATAGAGGATACCCTGTAAATACAGTTTCAAATGACTTAATATCTCTAAATCTAAATAGGAACTCGAGACACTATGTATATATACATCTCTAAAAGGGACTTCTGACAAGCCAGGTCAGGCGAAATGCGCGCCTCAAGGGCTCCTAGTTGTGCTATCCTTATGACTCAGAACTAGCACATGGACGGGCAACCGCACTACTGATTTTATGCTTAATTATTTTTAATTTTTTCACTCACTTTGGTTTTACATTATTAGCTTGCAGTCATTAGATGTACTAGCCTAGCGGGAATAGCGGCAGGTGCTCTTGGAGGCACGGGAGGGAAACAGTCTAATATTAGGTTTCTGTTGGTGAGATCTGGGAGCTGTGCTTCGTTTACTTGATACTTTGTTAGTTTAGTATTACCTGGTATTAGAGCTTAGTAGGTTTGCATACTTTTGGCTATCCTACTATCTAGACTGGCTTTTAGCTACAATATGCAGGCACTCTGTCTTTATCATTAATCTTGGGAAGGTTTGTAAGGTTATTAGTTCTCCTCTCTACCTTACCTATAGAAATCAACACTATTTGACAATCCTTATAGGCACCACAGATCTACAGGATCATAGTGAGGAACTATACCCCTCTTCATAGATCTATGGTTATTATATAGGATTATTGCTTATTTTTGTTATTTTCCTTGCAAACCGCTCCCTTCCCCATTACCTTTGTGTGATGTTTTATCACCTCCCCACCATCCCCTATAGAGCTCCGATTTGGGGCTCAGACGTGTGCTAATCTATTCAGCCATCAGGCCAGGTCTACTATCTACCACTATACCGTGACTGATCAGGCTAGTTTCCTAACCTCCACTGCTCTTATATTTAGTATCTATTGATATTTACCCTGCATACTACTTAAGGCAGTAGATCAGAGTTATATAGACTTAGATCTATCTTAGGACTATTAGTGACATCTTACCCCATGCAGGCTATATAGGTATCATACCTGGACAAGTCTATTAAGATAATCCATGGACACGTCTTCTACATATACTACTTAAGTCTCTTATCAGAGCTGTACAGACCCTGGGTAGTCTTTAGAATTTCCAGTGTCAATAGGGACCTCTCTAGATATTGTTACTGGTCCAATACCTATCATTTTGTTCACTTTTCACTTCTTTGTACACGAGCACGTATTGTTATATAGTTGTATTTTAGATCTAATAAAATTTATTTATTTTTTGATTTTATTATTATTAGTTCCTAGTCTGGTAGTTACCTCGTGGTCATTCAGTACTCATATTTGAGTATCCTAGTTATCCCAGTTCCTTACCAGTACACTTCTCTTGTTTTGATAATTAAGTAAAGTTTCTAATACTTGTTTGACATGTTTGTGGTGAGTCTGAAGGTCAGGGGAATACATAAGCATATCATCTAGATAAACATAGTAGTAATAACAGTTGTATAGCTAACATATCATGAGGCTTAACGAGTGAAAAAGACATTATGCTGGCAAAGCTGTACTGTATATAAAAGTAAACTTAAGAGCAAGGCATGCATATAGAAATTAGTGATACTGTTTGGTAGAAGTGATATACTGGTATTAACTGCTAAATTAGCCCTCTCGTTTTTGGGTCTGCTAATACTATTGGAACATTGTGGGCATATTCATAGGCAATTATAAGCAAGACCGGAATTAAACTATAAAGATCATAGAAAACGGTAGACACAACAAAGAAAAGGCAAAGAAAGTAAAGCCGTGGGGTTTCATAATACTGAAAGTCCATGTTGTTACTCAGGACCTTCTCCTCTGCTTGGGCGAGGTGTCTCGGCCCCAGTCCATCGTGGTGACCGTAGTCAGCCAACACCTCTTCTGCTTGTTCGCTGGAGTTGTGTGTAGGCCCCTTGGTCTTGTATGGTCCTCGCCTCGTCGGAGGCCTGAGGTGGTACTTCCAGGCCCCTAGGTCCTCAGGCTGACCTCAGTCCCAGTGGGTTTGTGGGCCGTTTAGGACCTATGTGCACTTTTCGTACCCTTCTGCCCTGGTACCTCTTGAGAGCTGATGCCCTTGTGCCACGAGCTCGGGGTCCTTTGTGGCCCGAGTTCTCCCCTGTCGGGGTTGCGCGGTGGGTTTTATTCTGTGTTCGCCGTCGCTGAGGTTCTGCCACCCTCCGCCTGTGTGGCTGGCACCTGTGGGGTACATCCCCTCTTGCTCTCGGACCAGGAGGGCCTCCAGTTTGGGAGGATGTGGTTCGGGAGTCTCCAGCCCTAAATGGCGATGGTCTAGAGCCCTTCTTTGCCGGGGCCACACGCGTTGCGGGCTTCTTGTGACTCGGCCCAGCAGCTTGCATGCGGTTGGTTAGTTGGGTCCAAAAGTTCTCAAAGATTACGTCTATCGGATCCTTCTCGGTTTCTCCAGCGCCCGGCTGGGTAGATTGAGGTTTGTCTCGCTGTGTTCGAGGCGCTTTATCCGCCATTTTGGAGGTGCCGCTCCCCACATTGCTTGTATACGTCGCTTGCTGGATCGGGGGTTGTGTGGTGGAAGGCACTCCGCCTGGTGGGGACCGGGATCTCCCCCACCGGTCCATAGGGGGGGGGGGAAAGCCGTACACATACTTGTGTTGTCGTTTGCGGCTGGCGGGAAAGCGGCCGCCATTCCCCGCCGCCTCTCGCGGTAGGCCTCACTTCGCCATTGCGTTTCCCTGCGGTCCCGGGTGTCGGTTTTGGCATCGCCAGGTTCAGGTAATGCTTCTTAACGCAGTGGTGCAGTTTGCCAAGAGTTAGTGTCGCTTTAGTTCGGGTTAAACCGAGGATTGTGCGTTCTTCGGCGGGAGCTCAGGCAAAACACGACCTGGCCGCTCGCTGGTTAGGCTCCGCCCCCCTGGATAATCCTTTTTTAAATGCAGAAAATAATCCGCTATTAGTCAAGTCTACCTCAGAAGCCAAGGTGCGAAATTCTGTGGCATAATCTGAGATAGACCGGTTACCTTGTTTGATATGCATTAGGGCAGTGGAGGCGTCATCCTCCCTGCCTAATGGTTCGAATGTCAATTTGAATTCCGTATGGAATTCCTGGTAATTATGTGCAATACTCCTATTACTGCCCCATAACGGATTAGCCCAAGCTAAGGCTTTACCTTTAAGTTGGTTCATTAGGTAACCAATCTTAGCTCTGTCCGAGGGAAAAGATCCCGGTGAGGCCTCAAAGTGGTACTCAATTTGATTCAGAAATCCCCGGCATTCTTGAATATTACCATCAAAATGCGGGGGAGGAGATAGGGAGATAGTAGGTGCCTTATGTACTATAGGCTGAGGTACTTTAGGCAGAGGTGACATACACCCTGTTCAAATTTATTATGCAATTTCTATTTAAGTTTTACAAAGATTAAATATTTTGTTTTTCAGTTTAACTCATGGATGGCATTGTGTCTCCGGGCTCTTTTGATCACTGAAAACAATCTCGGACACCTGTGATAATTAGTTTGCCAGGTGAGCCCAATTTAAGGAAAAACTACTAAAGGAGGGTGTTCCACATTATTAAGCAGAAAAAGGATCTCTCTGCTGCCGAAAAGAGTGAAATAGTTCAATACCTTGGACGAGGTATGAAAACATTAGATATTTCACGAAAACTTTAGCGTGATCATCGCACTATTAAGAGATTTGTAGCTGATTCAGAGCACAGACGGGTTCGTGCAGATAAAGGCACATTGAGGACGATTTCTGCCAGATCCATGCATCGGATCAAGAGAGCAGCTGCTAAAATACCATTACATAGCAGCAAACAGATATTTGAAGCTGCTGGTGCCTCTGGAGTCCCACGGACATCAAGGTGTAGAGTCCTCCAGAGTCTTGCAACTGTGCATAAACCTTCTATTCACCCACCACTAACCAATGCTCCCAAGCAGAAACGCCTGCATTGGGCAGAACAATACATAAAGACTAATTTTTAAACAGTCCTGTTCACTGATGAGTGCCGTGCAACCCTGGATGGTCCAGGTGGATGGCATAGTGGATGGTTGGTGGACGGCCACCCTGTTCCAACAAGGCTGTGATATCAGCAAGGCGGTGGTGGAGTCATGTTTTGGGCCAGAATCATGGGAAGAGAGCTGGTCGGCCGCTTTGCGGTTCCCGAAGGTGTAAAGATGACCTCTGCAAAGTATGTGGAGTTTCTGACTGACCACTTTCTTCCCTGGTACAGAAGGAAGAACTATGCTTTCCGTAATAAAATCATCTACATGCATGACAATGCACCATCTCATGTTGCAAAGAATACCTCTGCATCAATGGCTGCTATGGGGATTAAAGGAGAGAAAGTCATGGTGTGGCCTCCATCCTCCCCTGACCTCAATCCTATTGAGAACCTTTGGAGCATCCTCAAGCAAAAGATCTATGAGGGTGGGAGGCAGCTTACATCCAAACAGCAGCTCTTGGAGGCTATTCTGACATCTTGCAAACAAATTCAAGCAGAAACTGTCCAAAAACTCACAAGTTCAATGGATGCAAGACTTGTGAAGCTGCTATCAAATAAGGGGTCCTATGTTAAAAGGTAATTTTTAAAAAGTTAAAATGTTGTTATAAGTTTGATTGAAATAGCTTTTTTTCAGTAAATATGCTGCAAACACAACAAATGACAATTTTCAGTTCTTTACAACCTATAAAGTGTTTTGAAACTTACTGTGCGTAATAATTTGGAACAGTGCATTGTAAGTTTTTTATGTTTAAAATAAATACTGTTATCATTAGGAGGTTTGTTCAATAACATTTGAATTGTACTCTTAATAGTTGATAACATAAGAATTATGCTGACTGTTATTTACATCAATTATTTAGGTAAATGAAAAAAATAGAATTTGCATGATAATTTGGAACAGGGTGTAATTGGAGAAACCTCAGGCTGTAAATGCGCTGTTCGGGTAAGAAGTGTACTAAAAACCTGGGCAAAGTTATCCATACGATGGTCATTCTCCTCTAGCTTTCTCTCGCAAGCTGCTATGTGCTGACACAATTCTACAGGATCTATGGCCCTGTCGTAATGTCAGGATTACAAGTTGATCCAGCACGTAGAACTGTATCACACCTAGGACTAACAGGTAACGTCTTACCGGCCTTAGAATGGCCAGACTTAACGTACCACAGAATAGTCAGAATACTTGTCAAGGTTGGGACACAGAATGAGACGCAACGATGAGGGAAAGCCAAAAGTCAAGGATACCAGAATACAGGGAAGTCAAACGAAGCCAAAGTCAATAACCAGAAATAAAAGCTCAGAAATACACTCTTGGACAACCCCTAGGGAAGCCACAACAGGGCAATGAGCAGTGGTGTATCCTGGTTTTGTGCTGCCCTAGGCAGGACAAAACTCAGGCGCCTCCCTCCCGCCCGAGCCACCCCCACCCAACCCTTCCCCCGCCACCCCCACCCAACCCTTCCCCCGCCTTCTAAATACACACACACACACACACATTCGCTGACAGATACGCATACACTAGCTAACAGAAACACACACACTAACAGACACACACACTAACAGACACACACATACACTAACAGACACACACACACACTAACAGACACACACACTAACAGACACACACACACTAACAGACACATACACACACACACTAACAGACATACATACACACACTAACAGACACACACACTAACAGACAGACATACCTACACACTAGCAGACACACACACTAACAGACATACATACACACTAGCAGACACACAC
Source organism: Pelobates fuscus (assembly GCF_036172605.1). NCBI lineage: Eukaryota > Metazoa > Chordata > Amphibia > Anura > Pelobatidae > Pelobates > Pelobates fuscus. The sequence goes on along the minus strand of NC_086318.1, from coordinate 378,801,306 downwards.
ACACTAACAGACACATACACACACTAACAGATACACACACACTAACAGACATACATACACACACTAACAGACACGCACACTAACAGACACACATACTAACAGACACACACACTAACAGACACACACACACACACTAACAGACATACATACACACACACACTAACAGACATACATACACACTAGTAGACACACACACACACACTAACAGACATACACACACACTCACATTTTTAACACATTTTTTTTTTAAATGTAACCCCCCCAGCCTCCTTACCTTTGGAAATGCTGGGGGGGGGGGGGGGTTCTCTTCCTCCCTGGTGGTCCAGTGGCTGCTGGGCGGCGGGATTGGCGGGCGGCAGGCTGGCGAGGGAGCACTTCCCCATAGCTGTCTGCTCAGCTCCCTCGCGCGTCGCAGAGTGAGGCTGGGAGCCGGAATATGACGTCATATTCCGGCTCTCAGCCTCACTCTGAGGCGCGCGAGGGAGCTGAGCAGACAGCTCAGAGGAAGTGCTCCCTCGCCAGCTGCCCACCAGCGCCGCCTGCCCAGCCCAGCAGCCCGCCGGCATGTCTGTTAGCCGCAAGGCTAACAAGACATTTGCCTTGGGCATTTGGGGGTGGCTTTTTTTGCCGCCCCCTGGAAAATGCCGCCCAAGGCAAATGCCTTGTTTGCCTCGCGGCTAATACGCCCCTGGCAATGAGGGAAAGTAAAAATGCGTTTAAATAAGCCTTTTACACTTCTGATTGGCTGAAATCGGCCTTTGACCCCAGAACGTACGTGCGCGCGCGTCTCCTGCGTGAATTCACACTCACGCCAACGTCATCATCGCCGTGGGCGGACATGGGGCTATAATTTGGCGTGGATACGCAGCGGCCGGCGTCCACCAACATGTTGCAGGAGTATTGAGGGTATTGTTATACTCGGGAGACTTCGCTGAACATAAATATGAGTATTTAAAACAGTAAAACTTATCACGACGAAGATGTCACCAGTAAAAAACATACAAAACATACAAAAAACAAACAAGAACGCTATCTTTGGCCAGCGTTTGTGACTAAGTGGCTACTACAAAAGACTGGACATACCCCATTTTGAATACCTTTGGTTATAAACTTTTTAAAATGGTATGTCATGGTGGGATTAATTTTCATTTATGGGCTGCCATACCGTCTCAAAGGCAACATAGCCAATCTGGCAAATAGCAAAAACAGAAATGGGCAAATCTTATATTTGACCCTGTAACTTTCTAAATCACCATAAAATCTCTACTTGAGGTGTACTGTTTTACTCATGAGACATTAGTCGACACAAATATGAGTGTTTTAGAGCTGTAAAATGTATTATATTGACAATATCATCGGTGACAGGGCAGTTTATTTGTGAAAAATGCAAAAAAAACAAATATAAACGCCAAGTTTTGTTACTAAGTGGCTACTAAAAAAGACTGGACATACCCCATTTTGAATTCCCTGGGTTGTCTACGTTTACAAATGGTATGCCATGATAGGGATAATTTTCATTCCTGGGCTGCCATATGGTCTCAAAGGCAACATAGGACCAGCAAACTTATCTGGCAAATTTTAATGTGCAAACATGGAAAAGGGGAAAGCCCTACATTTGACCCCTGTAAGTAAAAAAAAAACATAAAACCTGGCGGGCACTGTTGTACTCGTGAGACATTTCTGAATACAAATATGTGTATTTTATTTCAGTAAAAGCCACTCACAGTTAAAATGTCTTGCAGAATTTGAAAATTAACAAAATTTCTCATACTTTTTTTTTTAGATTTTTTTCATATTAAATTATGTTTCATACAGAAATATTTGATATGAAATGAAAGCCCTGTTTCTCCTGAGCAAAATGATTTATAATAAGTGTGGGTGCACATAATATGAAAAAGGTGAATTACGGTTGAACAACATATAGCGCAAATTCCAGGTTTTGTTTACATTTTGTTTTGATCACAACTTGTACAACTGGCTCAGTCAGTTAAATTCTTCCGAAGGAAAAAAAAAGGCAAATAACGTGTATGAACCTTCCCATAGCTGTCTACAGACACAGAGACCCGGAAGGTACATTATGTCACACGGTACAGGGGAGACATCAACAGAGCGAGGCAGGTGAGCGGAGATAGAGAGAAGATAGCCCTTGCTGCACTCAGCCGCTCTTCACAGCGCCACTCCTGGCTCGGAGGTACAAAACTCATGCTGACGTCTCCACGAGTTATCAGAGGTAGGGGGGCGGGGCCTTCCATTCCGAACGGTTCCGGAAACATCCGACGAGAGCCGAGCATCCCCAACCAAAATGGCGGCGGCGGCGGCTGTGGTGATGATGATGGGTCGGCAGTGAGTGACTCTGCTCGTGGCCGCCGCAGACAGCAGTGCCGAGTGGGGACCCGCCGGGCTCTCTCTAGTTTTCGTTTTAATTTTTTTTATTTTCTCCCCCGCGGTGTTTTACCACAGAGGAGGCCCCCCCGCTCTCCCTCCCCCCCCCGGGTGTATCTAACCGTCTCCGGGCCTCGCAGCTCCACAGACACCGGCTGGCGGGGCCGCACTCAGCGCCATCCATGCTCAGCAAGCGGCGGCCCTGTATGAACGATGTGTGAGATCTGCACGGACCTGGTGGAGGTGTTAAACGAGAGTAAGTCCCGGATCGGACCGGGCCGGGAGGGGTCCTGGAGGGAGGGGGGGAGAGGGAGACCCAGTCCCCGGGATGATGGAAGGAGAGAGCCAGCAGGGCAGCGCTAGGCCGCGGGCAAGCGGTCCTCACCCTGCAACAGGCCCTGCCAGACCCGGGACAGCCTGGACACCCGATATCTCCCATTAAACTACATCTCCCATGATGCTCAGTCATCCAGAATGCTGACTGAGCATCGTGGGAATCGTAGTTTCAGAAAAAAATAAAAATAAACAAGAACCAATTCTGAGCCTCCAAGGTTAGGCAGAGCCAGGCTAGCTGCAGATTCCGCATGACAGCTCTGCTGGGAGAGGACACTCAGAGGGTGACAGTGCAGGGCCCGATCACTGCACCCAAATTAAAACAGACCCCCACCCCCCCATTCCTGGCTGACACCTGGCTAATACCAAGGGGACACACTGAGGCCATATTTCAAGAGTTTGGGTCCCAATTTTATTTATTACAATTTTGGATGTTCACCCCACTTGGTTGGTTGTTTTGTTGACAAGAACATTGGCCTTTGAGTGTGGTTATAATGTTTATAAAATGGCATTTGCTTTATGAGATTGATTACATGGTGTGTGTGTGTGTGTGTATATGTAAAGTTAAGAAAATTAAAATGGAGCTGGGCAATGCAGGCTGTGGGATACATGGATTATGTGACAATGTTGCAGGTTTGATCAATATTGTAGTTGTTTTTTTTGAGTCGAGCACAGTTAAGAGAGCAATCCTGCTTGATTTTAATATATTAAAAAAAAATACATAGCTCTAACTTTCCACTTGTGCACTAGCCATGAGCTGTGAAAAATGCAGCCCTGCTGAGCGTATCAGAAACCCTCCAGGCTTTTCAGTGTCAAGTAGGCCTGTCTAGTAGTGTAGGACTGATAGTGATCCCTTTGTAATAGTGAGCTCTGTATGATGAGTTGTATGTTTTTATTTGTGCATGTATAACATGGAAGAAATATAGAATTGTTAATATAAAGCTTAGTTACATGAATACTTGTACAGTCTATAATCTAACGAGTTCATCTGGATTGCTGGGAATCACTAGAAAATGGAAAATTTTCAGACAAACTATCAGAATTTTGAGGGGGAGGGGGGGACTGATTAAGCTGTTTTTCTAACTGGGCTGTTATGACCCAAATGTGCAATTACCTGGTATATTCTTGACATTTCACATTTTGGTGAAAAAACATAATCCTATTATGAATCTATATGAAAAGACATGTAGATTTCTTTTTTCTTCATCTTAATGCTGCATAGCTCCCAGCATATAAACTTAGCCTGAGCATGACCCAACACTATTCGGTTTAGCTGGAAGCATTTTGGGACAGACAGCAAAGAATATTTCAGTTCAGTAACCAAATGAATGTCTGTGCACTACCTGCTTGATTTAGGACTCAATATATTTATAATAATAAAAAATAGACCTGTGTTGTACACGTGAGCATTACATGTATGTGAAATTAGTAGAATATTAAAACAGGATAACAGTCCATTCTTTCTCTGGTATTTAATCTGTTGCCATATTGCAGAATTATAAAAATCATGGTAAATCTACTAGCTGCTTAAGTATTATCTGTTATAAAATGCTTACAAACATTCACATCTAATGGATTACACTACTGTAAATAAATGTGTGTGAGGTTTTCAGTAGATGTAATTATTGAAATAATCCCTGGTATATTTAATGTTGCAAACATCTTTTGACATTTAATATTTGAGTATTGGCAATTTTGAAAATAGTTTTTAAAGGTTTTGCTCGTGGCATATAAGGGATGAAAAGTGAGGATCTGCCTAAGTTGTTTTGTGCTAAAATGGCTTACTAAACTACAAAGCAATGGGGAATTCTTTCAAGCTTTTAACTCCTGCTACACCAGCTTCTTATACAATCCTCCCTTCGGTCATTGTCCTGTTGTATTAGTTTGCTGAATCTTTAGTGGTTTCCTGTCACCTGACATTAGTTTTTGGTTGCATATTGACCAGGTTTTTGATGTGCATATTAGCAGCCGTTCCTGTTCTTCATTGTTTGAAATCTGTTCTATGATCATAAGTAATGAAGGAATGTTTCCATATGCTCTAATAAGACTAAACAGTGTGTTATTTATATTATTTTATTGAAACGTGATCACATCTACTTTGCCTCTCATATTTGCATGACCGTAATTTAGAGCTATAATTCAGTACACCGATTAATTCCTTGCCATTTACATAGTTAATGTTTTCTTTACTAAATATTTTTATCTGTATCTCATCTCGGACCAAAATCATCCAAAATGCGTTAATGTACCATGGCCACCTCTGTTTTAAAAATGGTGCATGGGGTCTGTATGTACGTTGCACATGCAAAATTGAACCCCTTTGCTGTCAGAGGTGTAATTATATATCTGGAAGTGTCCTCTGGTGGTTACTAGCCAGCCTATCTTGTTTTGGGCTCTCATATGTCAGTTCTATGCACAGTGGGGCATTTGTTGGCTAAGAGCACTCAGCTGACGCTCTCAACAAATGAATTGCCGACAGGATTGGCTTATGGCCTTTGCAGTTCTGCATGAGCCAGATGCATTTCACTGGCCATTAGAGGACCCTCTGTGCGACATGGAACCAAGTAAGATGACAGTTGCAAAAAGTTTTTTTTTTCTAATCACTTGGGAAGATGCCCAAGGTACTCTTCACATCATAACCACTACAGCCCTTGGTTTGCTTGAAGTGTAACTAATTACCTTGGCTGTTTTTAACTGTTGTGCTGTTCTCTACTAACCATTTTACAAAATTTGCAGCGCCCTCCTTTCTTTGCTCAATAGTTGGTGTGACAAGACTGAGGGGCTCTGGGCACATTTTAGTAGTTACCTCTCTTCATTCCCCTATAGGTATCTTGATAATAGTTGTTACTGCTTTGTGTCCTCATCTGTCTATTTGTTTGTGCCACCTTCCACAGTGTAACATGTGGTATGGTGGGTTTACCCGATGTTTGGATCCTTAGGATCCAGTTCAGACCAGAGGAGTGCAAAAGCATACTCTTCCCTTCGCCATATGTAGCATATGGGTCCTAGTAATACAAGTCCACTGGTCCCTGGGAGTATTTATGGAATACATTATGTGCTCAGTTTGTTGAGCCAAGGTGAAATCTGATTGCCATTATGGATTTAAGAAGGATTTTGCCCCCCCTCGTTTTGTGGCATAATTGGAAAAGGCCACAACAGCTTTAAATAATGGATATTGAGGTTGAACCAGTAGAATTTAGTCATTTTTTTTCTCCTTTTCTTTTCACAGCCTATACTAGTATGTAACTGTGAATGAGCACTAGTGTCCCATTCACAATCTTTCCTCATAGAACAGGGCTATCTATGTATTGCTAATGGCAGAGTCAAGTATTAAATGTGCAGTTCACAGCTTGTCTCTCTTCAGGGAGAAGAAACATCCTTTCCTATGGTGCATACACAATGTGGGCAAAGCTGATATGAGAAAATCTGGAATGAAGTGTTTTGGGTGCCTAAATGACCGTTCTAGTGGGTTGTCCAATGGCAGCAGCAATTATCACAACCTTTTTTAAGCGACTCTCAGATATAAGTGGGATTGTGGAACTCTATGGAAGGAACTGAAAAACACAACACATTTAGAAATGAACAGCATTTTTCTGTCATTGAAGTATGTTGTGGTTAAAAAAGGTCTGGAACCACTGTTCTAACTAATCCCAGGGCTTCATTTAGTAAGCAAGTAGTAGTAGACATAGTATGGGGATAGAGAGTCTTCCTATCACTGTTATCTTTTGTGCAAGTTAGTGGTGGCTTATTTTTTTTAAATTTAATATATAAAGTGTATTTTAAAAAAAAAAATTTTTACAAGTATATTTGTGGGAACAAACCATTTTCATGTGCATTCATAGACCTTTACCATGTTTTTTTTTTTTTTGCTGATTGAACATACATTGTTTATGCCTCATGTGAGTGACTCATTGTTGAATAATTCTAATACATGTCTTTTATTTGATATTCTTTATTTTTTCTGTGCATGAAAATAACAAGTATTTGTAATGTGCCACAACAGCACGCATATTTTATCCGTCAGGTTTTGCAAGTTGGCACTAAAGAACTGCACATTTTTCTTTTTTGTTGTCGTTTGGTACAAACTATAAACATTTTTAAACATATGTGGATTAATATTGTGAATATCTTAAATGTATTACATAGAGAGAATATATCAGATTAATTAAATAGCTGCAAACTTGAGCGTGTGGGTGGTTGGCTAGTTTGACTTAACAGAGTGAAGCGGTATATTCCCCCAAGGTACTCAGGATGACACCGTTATTTATTCTTATTAAGGTATGTGGCCCTGCAATTGGTGAGAGGGAAGGCGTTACATAAGATGGCCTTGCATCAGTTAAGGTTCTCGCGTAGGTAGTCATATTTGACTTTGTATGTCGTATTGCAATGTGGTTGTGTTGCGCTTGTTTGTGTATTGCTGGTAGGGTGGTAACATCTATGTGAGTGCATGTTTGTGGGTACCAAGCGATCTTCGTGTACATAAGGTTACGGTATAAAATACACTTTGAAATAAACATAATACGAAATACACATAGGGATAGTCAGGATAGGTATACCTATGGGTCCCCAGGTAAACAATATGGTCATGCTTTTCTATCAGGTATAACAGTGGCTTAAATCTAGGTAATATGAGCATGCAATCAGGCAAACAAGACATAGTAACTGAATAACCGTTGGGGTGCCCTTCTGCAGCTATATCTTGACAGTGTTGCTCGGGTTTCAATGGCTGGCATATAGCGTTAAGTCCTGAGGGGGGCACGGGTACCTCGCTCGGGAGCATGTGGCACTGTCAGCCGATGCCCCGGCTTGGTAGGTCCGTACCTTCCCTGGGGGTCATCCGTCGCTGCCCTCGCTGCCTCGCTTTGTTGAGTCTCGCATGTCTGCTGTGGATGAGGACATCCAGGCCGTCACTGAAGACCGCATGGGTAAGGAGGGAGATCTTCCTTTGAGCTTGTACCAGGATGAGAGTCTTGTCGCTGTAGGCCCGGCGGCCCCCTGTGATCGGCTGCTTTCCAGACTTGGGCCTCATGCCTGCGATCCATCCCCTCAGTGCTGCGCTGCGGTGTCTTGGCTGCGGGATTCCTCTCTTGCCCCGGAGCCTTGAGAGAGCTGGCGCTCGTATGCCACGAGCCTGGGAACCATCTTGGTCCAGGGTCGGCCCTTTCGGGTTGGTGCGGGGAGTGTGATCGAGTCTGTTGGGTATTTGCCTTGCCTCTCTCCGCATGTGTGGCCCGCGCCTCTGGGGTATACCCCTTCTTGCTCTCAGCTCGGGAGGGCCTACGATGTGGGGATTTAATGTGAGGGTCTTGATGTTGCCCTGAGGAGGACTCCCATGCATCCGTCCGCCTTTTGCTCTTACCCGCGTGGGTGATGATTGGCAGGGTGCTGCAGGCTGTAGTCGTGCCTGCAATGTAGCCCAGAAGCGGTCAAAGATTATTGTGATGGGATCTCTTGCGTGGTCCCCGGTGTTCTTTGCGCCTGGAGGTCGCTGTCGCTTGTCGGGTTCTGTCGCTTCTAAGTGATCCGCCATCTTGGGCCTTCCCGTCTCCTCGATTCTTATGGAGATCGTAAGGTTTGTCTGTCGGTGTGGGGTTCGGGGTAGCCCATCAGGCGGGGACCGGGATATCCCCCACCGGTCCAGAGGGGGGGGGGTGCATGTTTTGTTCTCGTGCACCGCAGTTGGAATCCGGCGGGAAGGCGGCCGTCCTTCCCCCCTACTTCCAGTAGGCCTCATTGCACCGCCGCGGTTCCCGGTCGAGTCAGGCTTCAAGTCAGGTACCGGCATGTTCGTGGTTGCTTCCCCCAGCTCACAGGCAGGTTTGTGGGGAAATTGCGGCAGTTAAGCTAGAGATTTCTGCAAAATTTGGGCCTACACTGCAGGAGCTCAAGCAATGTGCTTCTAGCCAGCTTGCCTGTTCGGCTCCGCCCCCCTTTTATTTGATATTTTAAGCTGACTTTTACTGGCAAGGGATTTTCATTTAGTGTGTTTTTTACTTTTTAAGTTTCATTTAATTTTTTTTTGCCTCTTTCCAAGTATTTTTATTTGCCCTTGTTTGCTGCACGTACCCAGAGTCTGCAGAAAGAAAGAAGTGACTGGAATGTTTATGCCAGTCCTGATCCTGCTATTTTTATTGATATTGCCCATAGATCCTTGTGTAAAAGTGTGGCTATGATTTAAAATTATTATTTTTTTTTTACATTACTTTCCTCAGCACGTGGGAGCAAGGGTGAGTAGAAGAGACCTCCCCCAGGTCGTCCTTCTGTTCTCCATGTATAGTAACCACAGTGCATGTGCTGTGATTGCTATGGTAACTCCCCAGCTGGCGCTGCTATTAAATTGTCCCACAAGCAGGGCAAATTAGAGATTACTGGAGGAGCGAGGGTAATGGTTATTGGTGACACTGACACTCATTTATTTTTATTAAAACTTTTATAGTTCCTTTTGGCATCCCAATGCAAACACAAGCAAGGGAATACTTTTGTCTCACATACTAAACAGATTTTGGAGCTATGTAGATTCTGCTTTCCCATTTCCTCTAGACCTTTACTATCTTCCATAGACCATGCAGCAGAGAACACAAGAGAAAAGGATTCGTGGCACAAAGAAAATTTTTCCCAAGGAGACAGATCATCTGTGAGGATTATTGCCCTTATTGCCCTTCACACACTTGGACTCCCCAGTGCTGCTGCTATCGTTTTAATTTTTTTACTTTTACCAAGGCAGTTATGGTAGTGATTAGTGCAAAGTAAAATTAGAGGTGTCAGAAAGTTGGATATTTAAAAGAAGGAAAAAATCCACGATGTTGACTAGTACAAGGTGAAAGGATGTGGATTAATACTTTTGTTATATTATGGACTTAATCATTCTCTCTCTCTGGTTATATATCTGAAGGATACAACAGGTTTGCTGGCAAGTGATCTTTTCACACTTACAGCAGCAGTACCAAATAGCAGCATTTTTCCATCCTCTCCATGAAAGCTGATACCACACAAAGCTAAAAAAAAAAATCTGGTTAAAGGACCACTATAGAGCCAGGAAAACAAACTCGTTTTCCTGGCACTATATGGTCTCTGGGTCCCCCTCCCGCCGGGCTCTAGGGTGAGGAAGGGGTTAAATATATACCTTTTCTCCACTGCCGGGCTCCCTCAGCGGTGGGGATTCTCTATCTCCTTTCCCCGTCATTGGCTGCATGCGCGGCAAGAGCCGCGCACGCATTCAGCCAGTCCACCGGAAAGCGTTCTCAATGCTTTCCTATGGACGCTGGCGTCTTCTCACTGTGAGAATCACAGAAGCGCCTCTAGCGGCTGCTTAAATTCACACTGCTTAAATTCACACTGCTTAAATTCTGGCAAAAAAAAGCATCTCCAGACTCTGCCTGTCTCCCCACGACTATGCAGCATTTACATTTTCCTTTATATTTATATATATATATCTCTATCTCTATCTCTATCTCTCTTCACACAAATATTCTGGAAGCATTTCTAGAATTTTGAATGAACACCGAATGCTGGCTTTCCATATAGACATCCTTCGTCCAGTATTCTGCCAGACATTTGAGTAATGCAGCCATGTGCGTATACTGGACAGGCTTTAAGGTAAAATGTATGGGTTATAATACATGCCAGTGAGATCCCAAAATGCCACAGCCTTCTTAGATTCTCTACTCCAAAATTCAAATGATGAGTGCTGTTCTCTTTAGTTCATATGTAACATCACCTTCTGCTCTGCGCATACTCCAAGGCTTTGATGTAGCAACTCTTTTCCTTTCATTGATTGCTTTTGATTTGGTAAGTATCTATACCTACCTAGTTTGCCTTTAATTAAGAAGATTTTATTAATTTTGAGGATGTCTATTCTGCATGAATCCCTGGAAAAGACAGAACATCAAGGCTAGGACTAAAACAAACCATTTTGGAAAAACCCCACTATCAGATTGCTGTAAGAAAAAAAAGCATTGCAGCCCTTGACCCATATAAGCTGCCCAGACTTCTAAAAGGAAAGTATGTCTGCCTTTATAAATTGGGTCCAGTCTGCAACAAATATGTATGTATGACATGATGTGCTCCGGTACATTTCTGAGGTAAGAGGGTGAAAACCAAATAGGAAAAGTAACAGGAGTATGTCAAAATGTGAATTTGACTCCTCTGCAGCAGCATCATCATCCAGTCTTTCAGGACGTTATGGCAATTTGATTCAAGAGAACAATCTACAGAAACTAAAGGGACGTTGCAGTTTTTTGAAAATGGCAATGTTTACATTGCAGGGTTTAGACTGCTCTGGTGGCTGTCTCCCAGAGTCAGAGGAATATGTAGTATTAGGATTACAGTTTTGTATTCCTATCTTTATAGTGTTCTTTTAAAGAATCACTATAGTGTCAGGAAAACAAACTTGTTTTCCTGACACTATATAACCCTTATGTCCCCCCACCCTCAGGATCCCCCTCCCGCTAGGTTGAAGGGGTTAAAACCCCTTCAGCCGCTTACCTTGATCCGGCGCTGGTGACCTCTCTTCCCCTGCCGATGTCAGCTCCTGAGTGGAGCAAGAGCCGCGCGCGCATTCAAACAGTCCATAGGAAAGCAAACCATAATGATGGTATTGGGGAATTTTGAGAGAAGAAATAAAGAAAATCTCTTTATCCAGACTTTTCCTTTATAAGGAAACATGCCTAGGCCACATTCTGGGCTCTGCTGAAATGATTAGGAACCCATTTATTTTCTCTAGAGTTTTTTTTTTTTATTCAGGAACAAAAAAAATCATTACAGATGCCTCCAATTGGGAAACCTGTCAGAACTTACCATGGGATCCTTCATTGACTAACTCGTGTGATAGGCTTGAAGATGCCTCTTTCACAGCTGTCGTTAATGATGGCTTGGGGAACCTAAAAAAGTGATGGTTGGAGCCTGACCTTTTGTGTGCTTTTGTCACAAAAATGTGACCTTATAGAGACTACTGACAGATGAGAAGATTTAGCTTGCAGACCAGACAACCCTAAATTTCATATAATTTTACCTAAACTATGTATACCCCATTGTCTGAAAAGCCAAGAATTTTGAGGAAGAATTTAAAAACATTATTTTTTTTAAATTCTTTCTTTTTCTTTTTTTTGTAAATCTTTCTTTTATTATGGCATATGCGTCATGGGGTACAGAATAGAAAAAGGAGGTATTAAGGGATAACATACGTTAATGATAACAAGATGGTTTATGTTACACTCCTATGAGAGACTGCCATATTTTTTCTTTTTTAAAACATGAATAAACATAGCGAACCAGGCTTAGTTAAGAGAAACAAAATAAAATGGCATATAATAAGGTAGATGAATGCTTATTCCAACGAGTTAGGCTAAGTTGTAGCTTTGGAACAGACAGATATTACTTGAACTCAGCTTATCATAGTACCAACGCGGGCAAAGTTACATGCTGAATGTGAAACTATCTTGTTCTAGTAGTCATGCTTAAAGGCTAGGTATGCAGGGGAATTGTTTGCGGCCTGCCCCCCTATAATCGTGGTGCAGATTTGGTTTTCTGATAGATTAAACATGCAATACAAAAATAACATATGAGTAAGTTGCGTGTATAACAACATGTAAAAAGAACATGTGAAATAAGATTGTACTTTAGCAGTTAGCCAAGCCTAGGCTGAGATGTAGCAGGTGGGGTCATAGCTTAAAACTTATCAGTGGTGTGAACAGTGAGATTCTGTCAGCAGTATACAGGGAAAGGCAAATACATATTGCTTAGACACTATACTGCTCACGGTTTGTCAAATGGTAAATTGCACGATGGGGTTCAGTCTTGCCTCCGCAGTGCTATCTGCAGGGTTATCGTACATACAGTCCGATTTGCTTAGCCTATGCCGGCTCTGAGTGCTGGATGGACGGGCCAAACATCGTGTTCGGATTGTTGCTTCTGTGAGCCGTCCTTTCCGACTGATCTTGGGGAGAAGCTCAGTCCAGGTCTGCTGCCCGTGAGGGGCTGTGGTCGTCGAGTGTGGGGGGGGCGTGAGGGCGGTCGGGTCTCCCCGTGGCCCCAGGCTTCTAGTGGGGTCTGCATCCTGGCTCCACGAACTTGGGTGCTACAAGAGGCCCAGTTCTTCCCTGTGAGGGCGCGTCGGAAAGCCCTGGTGTTACGGCGCCGCCAGCGGCGGTTAGGCTTCCGGCGATGTGGCTGATGCTGTGGAGTTATCCTCCTGGTGACCCCCGGCCCGGGTGGGCAGTCGGAGCTCAGCTTTGGCGCTAAAGGGTGTGTAGTGCCCGTAGTAGGCCCTTTCCGCCCCTGTTTCCCCGGCCCACATGCTGTACCTCCGTATTGTACGCGGGGTGTTGCAAAGAGTCTGTCCAGCTTTTCCATGAATTGTTGGAAGATTAGATCCAGGCTTGTGGCTTGTACGGGTACCGGTTCTGTAAGGCAAGGGGCTTCTGCAGTAGTGCTAGGCCCGGAGCCCGAACCCGTGTGGGCAGATGCCGTCTGTGTAGCCATGTGTGTCGCTTCAGTGGGGACCGGGATAACCCCCGCCGGTCCATAGGGGGGGGAACGGGGTTTCCAGCTGTGCCTTGCCGTGTTCGTCTGCAGCGGGAGAGCGGCTGCCTCTCCCACCACCACCATACTTGTAGGCTGCAAACCTGCGTGGGTCGGGCCCGGAACATAGATCCACTCGCTTGGTGTCAACATGTCGGGCTCGATGTCCTCTCTCACTTGGGAGCACCGGGTCATCGGTTTGCTGCCTCCGGTTAACGGGAATCGGCTTTAGGTAAGTTGAAACGCGGGAGCAACAGCGACATGCGTCTGCTCCCCTCCGCAGTCAGGCCCCGCCCCCCTTTCTTTTTCACGCGGTGAATTACAAACTGGTATGCGGTGCCACAACAGCAAAACAAACTGACATAATCAAAACAAATATCCAGTGTCATGGCATACAAGAGAATGCACTATTTTTTTTTTAATTTTATTTATAGTAGGCATGCTTATACCAGAGATTTATATAGGAGCCCTGAACACTAATAGTGATAACAAATTATAACAAGAAAACTTAAAGGGACACTATAGTCACCAGTGCAACTACATGTATTCCTGACCCTATAGTGTTAACACGACCATCTAGCCCACCTGGGTCTCTCATGCCTCCATAAATATAGTAAAAATCTTACTGTATTCAAGCCAGAAGCTGTAAATCTACATGCTGTTAGACTGCTGTTTGCAGTCTGCTGATATGTGATAGCCTGATCCAATCACAGTGCTTCCCCATAGGATTGGCTGAGACTGACAAGGAGGCAGATCAGGGGCAGAGCCAGCATGATTCAAACACATCCCTGGCCAATCAGCATCTTCTCATAGAGATGAATTGAATCAATGAATCTCTGAGGAAAGTTCAGTGTCTGCATGCAGAGGGAGGAGATACAGAATCACAGGATGCTCGTGCACAGCAGATCTGAGTGGATGGAGGCATATTATGCCTCCATCCACTCCGAAGTCCCGCTGGTTAACTCTGAGTGACTGCAACTGGAGGTGTTCCTAGCTTTCAATGTAAACACTGTATTTTCTCAGAAAATACAGTGTTTACATGATAGGCTGCAGGGAGCTATAGTTCACCTGAACAACCTCATTAAGCTGAAGTTGTTCAGGTGACTATAGTGTCCCTTTAATGCGAAGAATTAGTGGTCAGGCTAGTGGTAAGGTATTAAGAAAGGCAAAATGGCTATCACAGTGTAGAGTAAGTCAGCTGTAACGACAGGAAATATGCAAACTATATAAACTAAGCTTGGTCATTGGAGATTGATCCCCCCCCCCCACCCCGCGACAGAGCAATTAGAAAGATAATGAGTTAGGGCCATATTAACTCAAGACTAAACAAGTTACAAGGTTAGACTTTTAAGAATGGCTCAGTCCCCTCACGTGCCCCTCAAATATTGGAAAAGGTTGGTAGTCCTGGGCTATGGATTAGACCGTCCTGGAGCTGGATTCATCCTATGCCCTCCTTGGGCAAAACAAAGTCCCACATCAGAGAGGAAGATTACTGGCTTCTATGGTCAGAAGTGGGCAGGCTGGTGTATGCAAAGAATGCTGAGAACTGGTTCTTCCCATACCGCAGCTATGGACCGCCATAAGGACTGTCTCTGTGCCGCTTTGATAAGTAGTGGTGTGCTCTCCGCCGCTGTTTTAGGGCTCTCTGCGCTGCTTGCGACTCCAAAGTGAGTCGTTCGGGCTAGTAGCCACTCTTTTGTATCGGAGCAGATGGTTGTAGTTTGCTCTCCAGCTTCTGCCAAAAGTCGGCAAATACTCTGTCCAGTTGTGCCATGATGTCGAGGTGGCCCACACTGGAGCCTGTGCTGCTCTTGCCATGCGCCATATTGGGTGAGTCTTCCTGCTCTTTGTCCGCCTGTATAGCTGCTCTTTGGGCTCTTGCCACCTCAGAGATACCTCCCATGGGGGGGAGGGGGCACCGGGATCACCCCTGCTGGTCCAAGGGGGGGGGGGGTTAACGGGGCTTGTGTGTGTCTTCCACCACTTCTGGGCACCTGGGGGACAGGAGAGTGGCCGCCTTTCCTGCCCAATGCGCAACAGGCCGGTAAGGATCGATTTAGCTTCAAGATTGTGCGGACGCCAGTGTAAAACACGTCTCGTTGCCGTGCTTGTCAGGCCCCACCCTAGCTCAAAGAAGACTACAATTTTGGCCTTGAAGTTTATAGTAAACTGATCTTCTGGATTTTTTTTTTTGTGAGGAAGGACATCTTCCTGGATTATCTACTTGTGTCAGGACTAGTATCTCTTCCAAAACACAGAGATCTTTTAATATATCCTGTTATATCCACATCTTTACAGCTTCAGGCTTCCAGCCTTGCTTCTGACCAGATAATGGAAAAGGCCAGATGCATATATTCTGATGTGGACATTCTTGTTCAAAATAACATTTTGTACATCCTAACAGTCCTCCAGCGTTTCTCTCCAAAGACCTTTGCCCTGCTACAATGAAAGTACAGATTTAATCTATAAGTTATTTACCAATTGAACTTAAGATGCACATCCTCATGTTAAAATATTGCTTTTTGCTTTCTCTCATAGAAGAACAGTTTATGAAATTCTTTATTTTTCTGAGCAAAAGAATGACAAGCATATATGGAGTGCCACAACAGCACGCAAATATACAACATCAAGGAGTTTGACTTGGCACGGAGAGAGCTGCACATTTTTATTTTAAGGATACGTGTACACAAGCTAGGCTGGCACGTCTACATTTATTATCAGCAGTGTGGAAATAATTCGACCAAAAGGGGTAGACGTGCTCAGTATTCTGTGTGATGTAGGTCGCTTAGTCAACCTGGCATGTTAGTCTGCTGTATAGCTGAGGATAGAAGAACAATTTAAACCCATTCAAGAATGTTCCTTCTGTCTTGGAAAAGCTGTATTCCTCTTTGCTATCAATCAGCCAAATGATACCTTGGTTGCACATTCTGCTTTCTTGGTGTTATGAGGAAAATGTCCTAAAGCTAGCAATGTTTCCAACTTCAACCAATAAATTATTTTGCCAACTTAAGCCCTGCAGTGTAGATATAGTTTTTTGGATTGTAACGGACCGTTTTAATCACCAGAGGTTAAAACCCGTTTAGGCGATATTCCCCTTTTCGGATGCCCAGACAGCTACTGCAAACTACACGAATCCTCCAACTCTCGACCAGGAAACACACGAACACTGGAAACAGCCGAACAGGAAAAACAATACGAACAGTTTACACTCCTGGCAGTCAGCATACAGTCGAATTCAATCGATTACAATCGAATAACGAGACGACACTTCCTTTTGAGGGTCAAGCAGCATCTGGTTTACTGGGGCTAACTGCCCGGCATTTATGCAGGTCTCCCACCTGGTGGACACTCCCCCAGGGGACCAGATGGGAGACTGGGACACAAAGGGTAAAAGAACCAATCACAGACTTACACATTTCCACAATGCATCACAATCCCTCCTCTCTGCCCTGGAGATAATTGGGAAGTAATCCAATTATCTCCAAGGACAGAGGCAAAACTCCATTGCACACATTTTCAGTAAAAAGACATAAAAGGACATACGGTTACATTTAACACATAAAACATTCACATTCTACATATCCCCAGATAGCTTAGATCTGAGCGCACATTACTACCGAATGGAGCTCAGATCACATACATACAATTCAATCGCCATGGAGCCAAAGTCTTTCCCATAGTCTTTCGTTACACGAATAGGCTCCATGGCATGGCTATCTGGGGTGATGCTGTTCATACGGTCAAACTAGCGAATGAACAGTCAGTCGGTTCCACTACCGAATGCAGAGGTAATGAGGCTGGCGGCTCAGCAGTGTTCACCGCTGGCCGTTCGGGAGCTAAAATAGCCGCTGCCACGTGTTCGGTAAACTAACAAAGGCCACCCAGCGTTCGTCAATTAAGCTGCGGTTAACCGCAGCTTCTGGGCGGTCAATTGACGGCACACTCCAGTTCCCAGGTGGTCCATCGATCGGTACTTTGTTCGGTAGATTGAATCTACCAAACACCCCGGCAGAAAGGCACAAATACGCCTTTCTGCAGGGAAAATAAAAGGTTTTAACTGCCGGGCCATAGTCTAAAGGGAGCAGGCGAGCATGTCTACTAGACCGCCACTAGAGGGCACTTCCTGGTCCATAGCACAGGTTTTCTGTGCTATAGCGTTGCTGGACGTCCTCACGCTGTGTGAGGACCTCCAGCGTTGCTAATTTTCAATGCTTTCCTATGGAGAGGTCTAGGTCTCCCCAGAGGAGGGCGGGATCAGTCTCCCCCTGCCGGCTGATGTAATGAAGGGGAGGAGCGGCGGAAGAAGCAGCGACGAGGGACATCGTCGCTGCCTTTGGTAAGTGACTGAAGGAGTTTTCACCCCTTCAACAACCGGGGATGGAAGGTGGGAGGGAGAGGGGACCTGCAGTGCCAGGAAAACGGATTGTTTTCCTGGCACTGGAGTGTCCCTTTAATTTTCTTAGGAAGAGGCAACTAGTTACTTAGACATGCATCCAAAATTACCAATGCTATCCAACGTCTTAAAGTGGAGGATAAGGCTGCTTCACCATTGCGAGGACCTGAAGGTAGAACAAATAACCTGAAGGATTTTCAGAATTTTTGCATGATAAACAGTCGTGCATTGGACGATCCACTCCCTGGCGTCCACTTCATGAAATCTTTTTTCTCTTCTGGTTAGAAGGGGATGGAAAGAAGTATGGTAGTATAACTTCTTGGACAAGATGAAAGTTTGAGATGATTTTTGGAAGCAAATCTTCTCTAGGCTTGTTAAAACCTATTGTGGAAGATGAGAGTATGAGAATGTTCACTTAAAAAAGGCCTGGCCTTCTGAAATACGTTTTGCTGTTGAAATGGCAACCAAAACACAGCTTTGTGAGTTAGGTGTTGCTTTTTAGTCTGACCTAAATGGCGGTAACATTAAGGTGTCTAAGACCAGAGGTAAGTTCCAAGTAAGAGTTGAGTTCCTAATTGATGGATGGATTTTAAGTTGCCTTAAAGAATCTTGCTATGAAGGGATTGGTGGCCATGAAAAAGGGGTGACACTGCTGACAATTGAACTTTTAGTGTGCTGAGGCGAAGGCCTTTGTTTAGGCCTGCCTGAAGAAATTCCAGAACCTGTAGATATGTGGGATCAAAGGATTTCTCCTTAGCCCAGTATTTGTAGGTGTTACAAATGTGATAATTGCATGAGGAGGTAGGTTTTCTTGCCTTAGAAGAGTATCAATGACATGCTGATTGACCTCCTTTAAAAATCCACACCTCAAAGTGTCAGCTGGAATGGTTGGGATGGGTTGCTGGTCCTTGAAGGTCTGTTCTTAACGGTAGTCTCCAAAGGGGCATTGAAACAGAATGAGAGGATACCATGGCTTCCTGGGACAAATTGGAATAATGGCTATGACTCGTCTTCTCCATCCAAATGTTCTTTAAAACTCTGGTTATTAGAGGTAGGAGAGGGAACACATACCCCAAATCGAATTCCCAATTTTGTAGTAGGGCGAGTAGGTCTCGAGGATTTTAAATCTTTTAAACATCTATCAGATTCCAAAGATTCTGCATTTTTCTTAAAAATTTTTTCACAGACTTTTGAATCCAACAACTTTGGACCATAATCCACTGAAATGTTTTTCAAATAGTTTGGTTCTAAATCTGAAGAAAAGGAAATGGTGTCAATTTTAGGACTTAAGAGCATTATATGGAGTAATGCATTGTGTATTCCATGTTTTAAGCTCTTACTGAGGTGAGCATTTACTAGGATGTGCCTCTGCAACTTCCATCATACAAGTGAGACATTGGTTTTTCCTCTCATGTGCAATTTTGTTGCAACCTAAGCAACAATTAGATTTATCTCTGTTTCCTTGGTAACAGGACTGCTGTATGGAAGGAGGAGGGACCTATACACAGTCTCTTATTTATTTATTTTTTATTTCCTGTCCTGATCTGGGTGGGGGAGAAGCTACCCATAAGTGATGTTGCCATCATTAGCCAGGAAAGAAAGATTTAAACATGTGAGCTCAAAGTTCAAATCTAAAAATCCACTTAACTGCATCAAATCCTCGTCTGTTTCATAAATGGGAAAATCCCTAGTATTTTTTTTTTTTAATTCTTTATTTTTGCACACGATAGGCAATGCAAGAATAATACAACTTGAAGGCTTGCGCAGAAGCCAAAATATAAAAGAACACACATAGAAATATAAATATATCGATATTAGCACATACGACAAGCCACTTTATGAATTCTGTACCACTTGCCCCCTATCGAGGATTTTAAAATCTCTTGTATTTAACAAATTGTTAAATACACTAACTGTAGGATTTAAAAGAATAAAGTCTATCAGGCTCTACTTCTACCCTCGCCTGATAAGATGTAAAACTGAAAATTGATGAATGCAGTTTCCCAAAACCACTTCACAAAAAGTTTTTTTTTTTTTTTTTTATATTTTCGTAGCTAAAATTCTTCTAAAATTAAGAATTTAATTAATTGAGGTGAATAGGAGCGAGACATTTGGGTTAATATAATCTAGTAATTGTCCTATTTATTGTTGCATCCCCCCTCTCAAAATATTGTAAAGTGCTACGGAATCTGTTGGCGCTATATAAATGGTAATAATAATAATAATAGTAACCTTCTCTTTGTTAGCGCATCTTATCAGACTACCAGACTAGAAGAAAATAAAAGCGCTAAAAAAAATCCCTATTTGTATGGCAATATATTTTTTAGTAATAAACCCATTCACTTAGAGAGATGCTTAACCTGCAGTTTATGATAATTGTTACCAGTTCTGTGAAGCCAGAAATTCAACTCTAGTAATAGTACCGAATTTGTGTGGTTTATAGACTAAAAAACTTTTAAATATGGCATCACTATCGATTAGTAAATGACCTCTCCCATGAATCTTTGCTCCCCAAAAATAGCAAGCATCTGTTCATAAGTACTATAGTTGAACGAAGTTAAAATGCTGAAGATGAAGCTTATAGTAGAACTGTCACATGCAATCCACACCTCTATCCACACCTCCCCTGACAGGCAGTCACACAGCCTACATGAAAAAACATGGTTTAGTTTTCAATCAGATGTGACCGCACATTGTTTACTTTAGAAGTGTTTATTTCCTGCTGGCTATTAACTCCTTAAAGTCCGCGGACGTACTAGATACGACAGACAAAAAATGTCAATCTGCCTGCAGGAGGACTTCCTGAACTGACAGTCTCCCTGCTTCTGGAAAATAAATGTTAATAAATAAAAAAATGAGTTATATATACATATATTATATCTATATGGTTAATATATGTAAATGTCATACTAAAGGTACACTGTAGGCACCCAGACCACTACATGTCATTGAAGTGGTCTGGGTGCCAACTCCCATCACCCTTAACCCTGCAAGTGTAATTATTGCAGGTTTTATAAAGGGTTAAGTCCTCCTGTTGGTCTAACAGACATCCACTAGAGGGACTTCAGGCTTCTTAGACTACTTTTGGTTGTCTAAACAACGCTGGACGTTCTTGCGCTATACGTGAGGACCTAAAGCGCCAACGGAATCACTTTCCTATGGGGAAGTGTAATGCGCGCATGCGGCCATTGCCAGCCGGCGGGGGAGGAGCCTGACCCAGCGCCGGGAGACATCGTTTTAACACCTTTAGCAATGTGGGATGGGGGGGCACTACAAGATCCTGTAGTGCAGGGGTTCTCAACCCAGTCATCAAGGACCCCCTACCAGTCCAGGATTTAGGGATTACCTGGGTGTGTCTAAGGTGTTTAGAAAAAGAAAAAAAGAAAGTGTAGAAACTATTTAGCACGGGTGGTTTTTGGCGGTTGTAGATGCGCAACAGATTTTGGGGGTGAGATTTCAAAATTTATTTTATAGTAAATTGTGATATGATGAAAACAATGGTATCTTTAGAAAGACCATTTAATGGCGCAAAAAACGGTATATGATATATGTTGGTACAGTAAATGAGTAAGAGGAAAATTACAGCGAAACACAAACACTGCAGAAATATAAAAACAGCCCTGGTCCTTAATGGTAAGAAAATTGAAAAACAGTCTAATCACTAAGGGGTTAACAGAGCAGAAGATAAATATCTAAATTAAACAGATTGTACAATAGAAGTTGTTTAAACTGTGTATCTCTTTGAAGTAAATGCTCAGGGAGATTATTCTTCTTTACACCAATTCCACTCCATTCAGCTAAAGATGTTTTGGTGCTTATAGTGTCCCTTAACCCTTTAAGGACACGTGACATGTCATGATTACCTTTTATACCAGAAGTTTGGTCCATAAGGTGTTAAAATCAGTTGCATTTTGAAGTGAGAACGCAGCGCATGGCATTTGTCTGTTAGATGCCCATCTAGGTTCGCTCATTATGGGGCAACACTCAGAAGAACACTGAAGTGTAAATGAGAGGTATTTTATGTCTGTTGCATTCACCCCCAGTAAACGCTGTAATAGTGTTTATTGGGGTGAAGGAGCAAGGTATTGTCTCATCTCTTTTTAAGTTTGAAATTGTTTAGTAGATGCATTTTTAATTATCAATCAGAATAGTACAATGCACCCTCTAGTACTACTTTATTAATTTCATTTTACATGTATATCAAAGAAGATAACTTACATTGCTCTAAAGGGGAACAGTCCCTTTTCTGTAATATATATCATTGAATAAAACATTGGAAATCACCTATAGATTAACCTTTTTTTTTCATGGATGTTTTTACATATTTTTTTTTTAAATTATTTCAGATTTAGAGAATTTACCTCATAAATGTGAAATCAACACAAATGAGAGAGCCATTGACCAAAATTCTTTCACCTTTTCACAATTCCTCCCATATATGCAAAAAGGACCCTTCATCTTTATTGAGAGCTAGAGTTATAAATTTTTGCCATCTTTGGTACCAGATACCACCTATTCAGTACTTTAAATACCACTTCTAGAATGTTCAAACAGTGTATATTTTTACTGGTTTGAAAACACCTGGCACCACTCTTCATTTGAAATTTAAATTTTCAGGTCTTTCTCCTATTTTTTAACTGTCAGGTTATTAGTGGGAGCTTCTATTTTTAGCAAACTGCTCCTAGTTTTAAAAGAGACCTGTTTTACCGTCTCATTGTTTAGTAATGCACTTAAAATTTCTATACCCTCTGAGGGGTTATAAAGAATGTTCTGTTTTATAAAAAAATTTTATCCTCATATGATTAAACCATTCCTTTAATGAATAATTGAAATTCCTGAGTAACTCGAATGGATTGATTTTATAATTTAACAATAATTGATTGATATACTTTATGCCCTTTCAGGTCCACTCTTCAATATCTAGATCCATCACACGTAGAGTAATGTTAGAACTTTATTTCCTAACCCACTCATATGTTTCAGGCTGTCCCATTCATACCATAATGAATCCAGACACCTGTTGGAAGCCCTAGCCTTTTTGACCCTCTCTACCCTTTTGCTCAACCACACCATCTGGTTCAGATCTTCTTCTTCCCTGCTCATTTCTGTTTCTAGTATATATCAGCTTTCTTCTTTAGAACTGTATAATTGTGTTTTATACAAATGGAAAACAATATTTGAAAGGTATGTATGATGCACATTAGGGAAGCGTATTCCACCTTTTTTTTTTTTTCTGCATCAGTTGTTTTTTGTTAATTCTGGGCATTTTACCTTTCCAAATAAAATTAACAAAATCACTTTGTACCATATCCAACCACGGTTGGGCCATTTTTAAAGGGATCATACGAAATAAATAAGTCTATTTAGGCATTAATCAGGTTGATTCTCACCCACCAAGATAATTCAATGTGTCTCCATTTTTTCAGGGAGGCATGAGTATATCTAAAGATAGTTAAAAAAAATAAAAATAAAAAAATAATAATTTGAAATCCCCTATAATTTCTGTTAACCTTTTTCATGGCTTTTTTTTTTTTTAAATAAAAAAATTCTATTAGTTCCGATTTAGAGAATTGCATCATAAATGTGAAATCAACACAAATAAAGAGGAGAAATAAAAATATTTGTTTTCGTTTCTCCTCTTTTTCTGTTTGTTTTCTTTATGCCAACGACTAGATGCCAAGGACAGAGCTTGGCAAAAGATGGCAGCAACCACATGCAGAATAAAGTGTTGATTCTACAAAAAGAGTAAAATGTTACATTGCCCCAGGAAGCACCTCTAATAGCCATAGGAGTGGCCAATGGAGGTATCCCTAGACGTGTACCAGCTACAACTCATCTAAACCCCTTGATGATTGTTCTTTCCAAGATTATAAGCAATCAGGCATGGCTGCTGTTCAGGCTTCCACATAGTCTGTTGGTATAGCAGGAACTAGCGTTCCCGCTCCCAGTAAGTGCATGCCATTCAAGTACTTGAACAGCCAGAAGGAAGTATAAGCTCTAGCCTGTAATATCTGCCATTGTGGGGCTGGGTTTATAGCTGCAGCACCACTAACTGTTGTAATTTGCAGTTTCTGCATAATGGGGAATTCCAGGAAAGCAGAGAAAAGTCTTTGCTTCCAAGTCTTTTTAGCAAACTTGCTTTGTTTTTCAGTTCATTATCTTACAACGCATAGCACAGCAAATGAAGGCTATTCCGTTGTAATTTGGGTTTTTGTGAATAGCCGTATCCCACACATTGTACAGAAATTCAGTTAAATTAAAGTGCAAATTTGTTTTGAATAAGCAAATGCCTTATGTGAATATCAAAATGAATTAAAACAGTGTAATTGTGACTGCTAAACAGCATTCAGCTGATGTTTGGTTGCTATTTGGTATATAGGAAATATACCATTGCATTTTATGTTAATTTTTTTTGCTTGTTGCATTTGATGGATAAAAGACAAAATCATAAACTAAAAAACAAAACAAAAAAACTTAAAGGAGCATTCTTAGCACCAAATCAACTTTTGATTAATTATGTATTTTTTGTGTATAAGATCATGCCCCTGCTGTCTCTATGGATTATGCACTTACGTAAGAATTCAAAGTGAATTTAAAATTTAAGGCCATAGTAGCTGAACTGAAAGTATACTTGACTTAGACAATTTTCCTAGTTTAACAAATTGTTTTTTTTTCATCTTAAATTTTTAAATTGACTTTGAATTCTCACTTTGGTAAATAGTCATGTCACTGTCTCGCTGCTCAATTCTCTGCAATTTAGGATTTAACCAAGCACTATAAGCAATACAGCCTGAAGTGGCTATGGTTCCAAGAGTGCTGTGGTGACCCCTCTTTGACACAGTTCAATGTTTATTGGTATTTTCTTAGGCAGGATTGGAGTTAGGGTAGCTGGTTGTGCGCAGGACTTTGGAGAGACTACTCCCAGGTATATCTAACAGAGCTCCTATAACCGTATCCAGTCGGTGTTTGTCTTCATTTGTGTTTTTATGAAGTTCAGCAGAAGCAATGGTTTGCTACTTTTCATGCCACAATGCTTTCATTTGGAAATATTCTATACAAATTGTCCCATGACATCAGACATGTGCAAGAGCAGTATGTGCTTGAAATTTCAGGAACTTTCCAGTTTCTGCATAATGGGGAATTCCAGGAAAGCAGAGAAAAGTCTTTGCTTCCAAGTCTTTTTAGCAAACTTGCTTTGTTTTTCAGTTCATTATCTTACAACGCATAGCACAGCATTGGGCTACCCCTTACTCCAGTATAGAAAACCAAAACAATATGCACCTAATGCTAGACTGTGTGTATATACTTATAAGGTTAAAGTTAATGGGGCTTGGTGTAGGAATAGGATGCCTTAGTATTAGGGAGGCATTTAGAATTTTAGGTGCAGCTCCTCTGGTATGTGTTAATGTATATAGACCAACCAAATGAAGGCTATTCCGTTGTAATTTGGGTTTTTGTGAATAGCCGTATCCCACACATTGTACAGAAATTCAGTTAAATTAAAGTGCAAATTTGTTTTGAATAAGCAAATGCCTTATGTGAATATCAAAATGAATTAAAACAGTGTAATTGTGACTGCTAAACAGCATTCAGCTGATGTTTGGTTGCTATTTGGTATATAGGAAATATACCATTGCATTTTATGTTAATTTTTTTTGCTTGTTGCATTTGATGGATAAAAGACAAAATCATAAACTAAAAAACAAAACAAAAAAACTTAAAGGAGCATTCTTAGCACCAAATCAACTTTTGATTAATTATGTATTTTTTGTGTATAAGATCATGCCCCTGCTGTCTCTATGGATTATGCACTTACGTAAGAATTCAAAGTGAATTTAAAATTTAAGGCCATAGTAGCTGAACTGAAAGTATACTTGACTTAGACAATTTTCCTAGTTTAACAAATTGTTTTTTTTTCATCTTAAATTTTTAAATTGACTTTGAATTCTCACTTTGGTAAATAGTCATGTCACTGTCTCGCTGCTCAATTCTCTGCAATTTAGGATTTAACCAAGCACTATAAGCAATACAGCCTGAAGTGGCTATGGTTCCAAGAGTGCTGTGGTGACCCCTCTTTGACACAGTTCAATGTTTATTGGTATTTTCTTAGGCAGGATTGGAGTTAGGGTAGCTGGTTGTGCGCAGGACTTTGGAGAGACTACTCCCAGGTATATCTAACAGAGCTCCTATAACCGTATCCAGTCGGTGTTTGGAGAACTTACACCCAATATAGTAGTTATTCGAATTGTGCAGATTACTAGAAGCTTTGCCTCTGTTTCCTTTCCATTAGGCCTTGTTAAATGGGAGGTTGAGGAGAGGATTGTGCATAGGGTGTATTGTTTGACACGTTCTGTATTTATTACGCAGAGTGGATAGTGGGAACCACACTCAATCCCAACGGCTAAGGGTGCTCCGGATCAGGACCAGCAATCCCAGGATAATGTATAAAAGAGTAGACCACAGGCACTCCAAATTAAAGTCGTATGCAGATTTATTGGGAAAAAAATGCAACGCCTAGCAATGTTTCGACCAACAGAAGTCTTTTTCAAGCTTGAAAAAGTCCTCTGTTGGTCGAAACGTTGCTTGGCGTTGCATTTTTTCCCCAATAAATCTGCATACGACTTTAACCCCTTAAGGACCAAACTTCTGGAATAAAAGGGAATCATGACATGTGACACGTGTCATGTGTCCTTAAGGGGTTAATTTGGAGTGCCTGTGGTCTTCTCTTTTTTGTACGTTCTGTATTTATGTCCAGCTTCACTTTCCACTTACCAAAGACTGCATTGAGCTCTATTCTGTTCTTTGGACACCTTTTGATATTTTCGAGTGTTGCTACATTTTAGAAATTGACTACATAGTATTACTTTTCACTTCAGTGTCTTTGAAAGCATGATTTGAACATTGTCTTATTGTAAAATTAACAATAGTGTAGCTGCTGCTATCTAGTTGTGCGCCCTATTTCTGATTACTCTCTTTTATAGATGGCTGTATGACTGCTATTAGCTTTGCTTCCACTAACTGTTTTTTTTTTTTTTTTTTTTTTTTTTTTTAATTCTTTATTTTATTTGTGCATGGAAATTCACATATAGCACACCGTACCACAATAGCCAGAGTATGCAGAGTTGAACAAAGGTTTACGTTAGTTAGGCAGTGGAAAAAACTTTGCACATTTTTTTTTTTTTTTAAATTCTTTATTTTGAAATATTTTTGTTTTTAAAGGGGGAAGGGTACAGAAGAAAAAACTGGGGGTTAACATTCCTGTTACATAGTGCATATAACATGTGCAAACACGTACTGATGTGCTCATGGTAGGTTTCTTTGTAAGTCTGGGTTGGGTGGGTGTTGGAGCTGGCAGTCTCGCTTCTTTTATCGTCTTGAATTATACTATTTTGCTGCTCCAGGACTAGGGGGGGGGGGAAAGGGTACAGAACTCAAAGGGGTGGGGTACAGGAGGCCTTAGTGTGCTAGTCCTCTATCTTGTGTCTCATTTGACCTAGTTTCTGCGTCTGTTACCTTGTGATGTTCTGGTGAGTCTTTGTGGTGGTCTGTGGGCGCTGTTGGTGTAGGGTAGCGGAGTGTAGGGTGGTGGTTCCTTTCCCCCTTTCAGGGGTCGGTGGTGAAGGAGCTGTAGTGCTTGGTGGTCTTCGTCGGGGGTTGTGGTTTGGTGGTGGAGTTAAGGTGTTTGAGTGCTAGTGGTCGTGGTCGGTCGCCTGGGGTAGGAGGGGTGTATGTCTTTGGTTGTATTCTTTCTTTGGGAGTGGTTATAGGGGGTTTAGGCTTGGTGGAGGAGGGAGGAGTGAGTGGGCTGGGTGACAGAGAAAGAGAGAAAGAAGAAGAGAAAAAAAAAAGAGGGGGGGGGAGGAGGGTGGGTTTCTTCTCTCCCTTTCCTTTCTTTCCCCTTTCCCTTCCCTTTTTTTTCTTTTTTGGGGGGGGTCGTTGCCCCGAAGTAGGTGAGGGGTGGGCTGTCTACGGCCTTCTAGGGGTGCACTTTGCACATTTTTTAACGCTTAACAATGAGTTATATCGAGGCTGATTGTTAATAAAAATAAGAAACTGGATTAGCGTAAGACAGGTTATAATGGTGATAGAGAACATTGCAGGCTAGTTGTTCAAGCTTACGTTACTATGTTCACAGGCTAGGAAGTCCTGCAGAGAGTAGCTTAGGCAGGCTAAGTAGACTGGTATTGTTAGAGAGACGGACCACAATATGCCTTCATTGAGAGAGGGCAAAAAAGTAAAATAAAAGGTCACAGGCAATATAACAAATACAAAAAGCGAATGCCATGTCAAAAAGTGTTGTGGCTGCAGGATTGTGCACAATTTTTGTATTTAGAGATAGTTTAGGTAATTAACAGTAGGTGGTCTAACAGCTGATTCTGTCTTATAACTGACTGCACTGTATCAGGCTAAGCTTGAAGTACTAAAACTAACAACTTAAGCATTATAAATTATGTGAGCATGCTAGAGTAATCTGCTTAGGATAGGACCAATAAATCCCAGGAAGATAAAAAGTGATGACTCGTAGCTGATAAAGCCACTGGGCCCGGCAACTCTGCCAGATCACTGTCACTAGTTGCACATATAAAACAGAGTAAAGAAAGACAAAATAGTGCACTGTGAGCAATTCCCCTGCGTGGATGCTGTTGTGCAGGGTGTTGTGCTGGATCGAAATTGCCGGTAGTGCGTGCTTCGTGGTCTTGTGTATTCGGGTAGTGTGCCGTTCATAGAAGAGTCAGTCATATAAGGCTGCTGGGTGAGTAGGCGTGTCAATGCCATGTTCCTCTCATGTGGGGCCCCCTGGTTGCTCCAGAGGAGTGTATTGTGTGGAAGCAATGTTTCATACCTACGGGGGAGACAATATATATAGTGTAAACGAGGCAAAACAACCCATTGTGGTATACCTCTGGTGTCCTCTTTGATTCGGTCGTATTGCGGTATTTAGTGTCTCTATTAAGAGGAACGGGGATAGCAGGTGTTGGTGTACCTCCGACTGGCAATCTCAGGTGGGCGGTATGCTCATTTCTAGCCCATTTAACCCCTGGGCCAGAGAAAAGGGGGGGGGGGGAGAGAGAAACAGTGGCGAATACCTTCCTCCAGTCTGAGGGAGGTTAATGAGCGGTTATATGCTCAACGTGTTTTTTTTAAACCAGTTATAGGTAGACTGTTCTTAAGCCATTGGATTTGGATAGGTTTTTATTTTTTTTATAATTGGATTAAATAAATTGGGACTCTATTGTGAGCTATGTCTAGCCTAAGATTGATGGCCTTTTTTCTCCATTTTTTTTTTGTTTTTTTTGTTTAACCCCTTAAGGACACATGGCATGTGTGGCATGTCATGATTCCCTTTTATTCCAGAAGTTTGGTCCTTAAGGGGTTAATGTGTGTGAACCAATAAAATTAGATGTAATTTTTAACAAATTCCTTTTTTTCCCCCCTTCTGTTAGGATTTTTTCCCCCTACTCCTTGCACCATAGCCCTCACAATAACATGCAGTGGTTATGATGCCAAGTCTTGTCCTACTGTAAACGGTCAAACGTGGTCCTTCCCTTTTGTGCTGGTGTGGTATAGCTAAAATTCAAACATCTGCATAATGGTACGAACTCATAGCAAGTTAATACAGATACAAAGAAACTAGTCCTGCGCTTAAACTCCCATTACTCCTGGGTGGCAGCAACGACCATAGTACACATCAGCCAAAATACATATAGTAAAAACCAAAGGAAAAAAGTTACCTGCGCTCTTTCCACATCCCTATGTATTTTTAAACAAATGGAGGTTTTTAGTTGCCTTCAGTGGCCATGAGAGGGTATGCCCACCTGCCACGTCAAGGCAAACCTCTTAGGTGGGTCCTTACTCTAACCATTCGCCTTGTTTCTTTGAGCTTCTCGCAAAAATATCTCTGAGACAGAAAGGGGTATTTTTTTTTTAATATACATCCCTACATGCTTATTAACCCTTAATAGGGAACACATGGGATGGGCAACAGCATTGCAACCTAGCTGTATGATACAAAAGTTGCATAGTTACATAGCTGAACAGAGACTTGCGTCCATCAAGTTCAGCCTTCCTCAGATATGCTTTTGCTGTTGATCCAAAAGAAGGCAAAAAACCCAGTCTGAAGCGCTTCCAATTTTGCAACAAACTAGGAAAAAATTCCTTCTTGACCCCAGAATAGCAGTCAGATGTCTCCTTGGATCAAGCAGCTATTACCCCACTAATTAGAAATTATATCCCTGTATGTTATGTTTTTGCAAGTATTTATCCAATTGCAGTTTAAACATCTGTATAGACTCTGACAAAACCACCTCTTCAGGCAATGAATTCCATATCCTTATTGCTCTTACTGTAAAAAAACCTTTGCCTTAGATGAAATCTCCTTTCTTCAAGCCTAAATTTTGTGAAATCGTGTCCTATGTATAGCCCTGTTTATGAATAGATTTCCAGATAATGGTTTGTACTGGCCCCGAATATATTTGTACAATGTTATCATATCCCCTCTCAAGTGCCGTTTTTCCAAACTGAAGAGATTTAAATTTAACCTTTCTTCATAACTAAAATGCTCCATTCATTTTATTAATTTTGTAGCTCGTCTCTGCACCTTTTCTAGTGCCATGATATCTTTCTTTAGAACAGGTGCCCAAAATTGCACAGCATATTCAAGGTGTGGTCTTACCAGCGATTTTATAAAGAGGCAAAATTATATTTTCATCTCGAATTTATGCCCCTATTTATACATGACAAAACCTTACTGGCCTTAGCAACGGCAGATTGACATTGCATATTGCTACCTAATTTGTTGTTTATAACAATTCCCAAATCCTTCTCGTGTGTGGTTATCCCTAGTTCTCTACCATTTAGGGTGTAAATTGCTTGTGCATTTTTAACCCCGAAGTGCATAACTTTGCATTTTTCTACGTTAAATTCCATCTACCATTTTAGTGCCCAGTCCCCCAATCTATCCAAATCCCTCTGCAGCAAGGCAATATCCTCCTCACATTTTATTACTTTACAAAGTTTTGTGTCATCTGCAAACACTGATACATGGCTTTCAATGCCCATTTCAAGATCATTTATAAATTTGTTAAATTGAAGCGGTCCCAAAACAGAACCCTGAGGGACACCACTTACCACTTTTGCCAGCTTGAAAATGTACCATTTATGACAACTCGTTGTAATCTATCCTTAAGCCAATGTTCTACCCAAGAACAAGAATATTCATCTAGACCAATTTCTTTTAGTTTGAAGACTAACCTATTGTGAGGAACCGTATCAAATGCCTTGGCAAAATCCAAGTAGATCACATCCACTGCAACACCCTGATCTATATTTCTACTTCTTCATAGAATGCAATTAGGTTAGTTTGACATGACCTATGTTTCATAAAACCATGCTGATTATTGCTAATAACACAGTTCTTCCCAATGAATTCCTGAATATTATCCCGTAATAGCAGTTCAAATAATTTCCCAGTCACAGAAGTTAAGCTCACAGGTCTATAATTTCCAGGCAAGGATTTTGAACCCTTTTTAAATATAGGAACAACATCTGACTTCCTCCAATCCTCCGGTACAATACCTGAAACAAAAGAATCTTGACAAATTAAATACAGAGGTTCACTTATTTCCTCACTTAGCTCCTTAAGTACTCGTGGGTGGATACCGTCAGGCCCCGGAGCTTTATTTACATAAATTTTGTTTAATAGCTGTAGCACCTTGTCTCGAGTTATCCAATCACAAGTTATCTGCAAGTTTGTTGCAGCAATCATTTGCATATCTCTTACCATAGGATCCTCATTAATATACACTGAAGAAAAATTGTTATTTAAAATGTCTGCCTTTTCCTGGTCTTCATTGACTAACAGACGCATCTCTGTTTTCAGTGTACCTACACTTTCATTTTTTGTTTTTTTGGAATTAATGTACTTGAAAAAATTTTGGGGGTTGGTTTTGCATTCTTTGGCTATCAATTTCTCATTTTCTAGTTTAGCCACGTAAATACAAAGAAACCAGTCTTGCGCTCAAACTCCCATTACTCCTGGGCGGCAGCAACGACCATAGTACACATCAGCCAAAGAAAAAGTTACCTGAGTTCATACCAAGTTGAGACTTCTGCCTTTCCATACCATCTCAGACTGGAAGGACTGCTGACACCTGACAGAAACAGGGAGATGTCAGACCTTTCTTAAACAGTTTCACAGTTTACCATGGCACTGTGCCAGAAGGACTCCTGACACCATAACCACTGTAGAGCATAGTAGGGATTCTAATACTTGTAGGCCACTAATATAAACTATATTTATTAGAAAATTGGTTTCCAGGCTAAATTCTGTGTATACATGATCTGAGCCCCTTTCAAAGGTTATGGGCAATTGTGCATTGTATAGAGTGATTTATGAGTACCCCAGTGTTTATCTGATGCCTTGGTTCCCTTTTACTTTTCTTTTAAAGAGTTGTTACCAGCACTTACAATAGATCTAGTGTTTATAAATTACATAAAATCAGTTATACGTTTTCATATCAACTATGACATGTGTATATTTAGACACTGTTTTCATTTGTCCCAATACCTCCTCTTGGGTTTATTATCACAAGGGGATGTCATGCAGTCTCATGTCAGCTGGGAACCGTTGTACCGTAGTTTTTGATTTGACATTTTTGGATGGTTGTACCATAGAAACCATTTACTGGCTCTTGTCCTCTTGGTAATTTCATCATCTTGCATACCTATTTTAAAGGGAAACTCCAGTGCCAGGAAAACAATCCGTTTTCCTGGCACTGGAGGGTCCCTCTCCCTCCCACCCCCCAATCCCCGGTTACAGAAGGGGTGAAAACCCCTTCAGTCACTTACCTCAGGCAGCGACATGTCCCACGTCGCTGCCTGCTCCTCCCCCGCCGCTCCACCTTCTTCCTCCGTCGGCCGGTGGGCGAGACTGATCCCGCCCACCGGCCGAGGAGTCCCAATGCGCATGCGCGGCAATGCCGCGCATGCGCATTGGCGCACCCCATAGGAATGCATTGAAAATGAATTTCAATGCTTCAATATGGGGATTAGAGTGACGCTGGAGGTCCTCACACAGCGTGAGGACGTCCAGCGACGCTCTAGCACAGATAATCTGTGCTAGGGACCAGGAAGTTCCCTCTAGTGGCTGTCTAGTAGACAGCCACTAGGGGAGGACTTAACCCTGCAAGGTAATTATTGCAGTTTATAAAAAACTGCAATAATTACACTTGCAGGGTTAAGGGTAGTGGGAGTTGGCACCCAGACCACTCCAATGAGCAGAAGTGGTCTGGGTGCCTGGAGTGTCCCTTTAAGGTAAAAAAAAATGCATGTTCTCCATTATGCTCTTTGACCTCAAGTATATCAGTCTTCCAATCGGAACATTTTCAATGCATGGAATTTTCAGTCATCCAAATGTTTCAATATTAAGTTGTTTTGACTTATATATAATTTTTTCATTTTTTTTTTTGTGTGTATTTTTTAGTATCGGATGCAGAAGGCAGTGATGGATTACAGCTTAGAAAAGAACATGCTCTTAAGATATTTGCCTACATTAATTCCTGGACACAAAGGTAATATTCATGTTTCTTGTTATGTATTTTTGTTTTATTGTGTTGAATCAAAATCTTTGATGTTTACAGCCTCTCCAACACCACGCTACACTGAACAGTATTATTAATGGAGAACATTCTATTAACTTGATGCTTAGTTCCTCATTTTATATAACTTTAATTTGTTTAATTTAGTATGGTGATATTATGCATGCATTAAATGTTTTGTTGAGATGTAAGGTTGGTTGCTCCTGCAGCCAGATTGATTGTACATATTTGAAAGTTTCATGTATGTACATCAAGTTGAATAGAGGACAGGGACACTGGTTTTGAAATTCTACAATACATCTTATTGTCTGTATTTTATAAAGCATGACAGAGGCATGCTTATTGGTTTCCTGGTTGATGATTCCGGAGCATACTTAGTGACCCATGGTTGCTTACCATTTAAAACAAAACCAGGTTAATCATATTCAAAGTAGCTCTGTTACTGCCCCCCTCGAATGGTTTAACCACAAAAGTTTCCAGTTCCCACAGGTGGCATCCGGCTTCGAAATCTGATTTACAGGAAGTGCGGAGTGCCGCCGGGCAGGGGCCGCCACTGTTTGGCTAGAGGCCCCATCAGCGAATGCTTTTGACCAAAGAATGAGCTGCAGGATCAGCATCTGGCTTTTGCAGCTCTGCAAAAGTCAGATGTCAAACTTGCCTACATCAGAGACCCAGCGACCAGCAGGACTAAGTAAAAGGGCTAACCGTTTTGAAACAGTTGGTACTGGTGATGACTGGCAAAACCCTTTAAAGGGACACTATAGTCACCCAACAACATAAGCTTAATTAAGCAGTTTTGGTGTGTAGATCATGCCACTGCAGTCTCACTGCTCAATTCTCTGCCATGTAGGAGTTAAACAACTTTGTTTATGCAGCCCTAGTCACACCTACCTGCATGTGACTTGTACAGCTTTCCAACACTTCCTGCAAAGAGTCATCTAATATTTACACTTCCTGTATTGAAAATACTGTTTAATACTGTTTAGAATTTATTATATCCTGCTCTGTTAATAGCTTTCTAGACTCTTCAGGAGCCTCTTGTATGTAATTAAAGTTCAATTTACATTTAAAGTAAGTTACATCTGATTGAAAGTGAAACCATTTCTTTTCATGCAGGCTATGTGAGTCACAGTCAGTGGAGGTGTGGCTGCGCCTGCATAAACAGAAACAACAAACAAAATATACACAAGGTGTATAGTTGTGTAGGCGCTTCCAACTTAAAATAGACAATAAAAGTAAGTGTGACCGAAAGGTGTAATCCCTTAACACCTAAAGGTAAAGTGAAACAATTAAAATAATTCACACCCACTTAGAAAAATATACAGAGTAAAAAGGATATACCACCTATTGCAGATATAGATATGGTGGTTACATCTGTAAAACAAATGAGACATACATAGTGTTTTCCATATAGGTAAAAACAAACAATTGTATCATATGAGGATTGAACTCACAAGGATGGAGCCTCTTAGGCTCTATGTACTTCGCTCTCGGGTGCCTATTCAGGCTTTCGATAATTTTCAGTTGAAGATCCAGACTCCACGAATTCAAGAGTAAATAAGGGTTTATTAATTGATGAAATATTATATTAAAATATTAATAATATAGGACAAAAATAGGCAGATATATGTATAAAATACAGCGTGGTATGGTACTGCAATAATGGCCAAAATTAAAAGCAGCAAAGCACCACAGCATATACACAAAATAACAATACCGCCAAATGAAAGTCCCAGTAAAAAGTCCAGTAAAGTGCAAACGCGTTTCAGCCCTAGATAGGCCCTTCCTCAGTGCTAAATTCCTGGAGAACCTTCAGGGCTTAAGTAGCCCCCTTGATAAGTCCAACTGCATCCAGCTGTGCTTCAGAAATCCCGCCAGCCATATCACTTCCGGTTTTGAAAAAAGAAAAAAAAAAAAAAAAAATTATTTTTTATTTAAAAAACGTGTGACTTCCGGTTGGATGCGGTCATGTGATGTATTTGTGTTCCACCATGCGTTCCACACTCTGGCATGGTGGAATTGACTACAGAGAGTGTTCATATTGAAAGAGGGCATTTGCCCAAACAAATAATACAATAATATCGTAGAATAAATAAACAAATTGAGTAAGCTGTGAATAAATAAATCGGAATAGAAATATAAAATACAAAATATTTGTTAATATAGGTACATAAAAAACATCATATATAAAATAGAAGAAATGTAACTCAGGGGGATGTGGAAGAGAGAGGAAACGTCCTAGAAGAAAAGATATTAATATAAAAATGTAAATATAATATTTAAAAAATATATAAAATATTATATTGTAAAAAATGGACTAACTCAAAATCTATGTTGAGACCTTTAGGGCACATAGTGTCCAAAGTGAAAATCCATTTACCCTCTAACTTACTAAGTTCTCGGACATTATCCTCTCCTCTCCAATTCATCCGCTTCTTCCCAATAACCATAAAACTTAAGAGAGAAGTGTCACCATTATGGAATTCAATAAAATGTGCTGACACACTGTTTAGTGTATCCCCTCCGTATGTTCCCCATGTGCTCCATAATGCGAGTTTTTAGGCTTCTAGTGGTCATGCCGACATACTGGAGCCCACAGGGACACCAGAGGCGATACACCACATTAGTGGAGTGACATGTGACAACATCACGTATTTTAAAACTAGTTCCTGTAACATAGGATTTAAACGTGCTCTGTGTATCTTTCTTAAAAGTAGTATTCTTGCACGGTAAGCACATTTTACATGGATAAAAACCTGGTCTTTGGTTAAAAACATTCTTGTCTCCCTGTATGCAATTAATAAAGCTTTTAACCAAGTGATCTTTAATATTTTTAGCCCCTTTAAAAATAACCTTCGGTTTCTCACCTATGATATCTTTAAGATCCCCATCCGTTTTTAAAATATGCCAGTGTTTATTCACTATGTGTTTAATTTGTTTAGAGTTGGTATTATAATCTAAGATTAAAGGTACATACTCTTTATCCCTACTTATTGTATCTGTCTTTGGTTTAGGTTTTAATACCTCAACTCTATCCATGTTCTTCACCTGTTGAATCTGTTCTTTCAGGACTGTAGGATCATAATGTTTCTCTTTAAAAAATGACGTCAATGTGTTTGCTTGGTTATCAAATTGATGGGGATCTGTACAGTTCCTCAGCATTCTTATATATTGTCCTTTTGGCATGTTGTTGATCCAAGGGGCATAATGGCAACTGGTTGTGTCAATGTAACTATTGACGTCAACCAGTTTAAAAAACGTTTTGGTTTTAATACAAGAATCCTCTATATAGATAACCAGGTCTAAAAAAATTACATGGGAGGTACTATATTCACTGGTGAGAGTGATATTTCTAGAATTGTTATTTAAAAATTGAAAAAATGAAGTAAGGTGCTGTTCTCCCCCCCTCCAAATAAAAAAAATATCATCTATGTACCTGCGAGTCGACTGTCTGAATACATAGACAGATTGTTACAACCTATAGTCACTTCACGTCCTACCTATCTTAAGGACTCCTCCCATCTCATCAGAGAGTTACAAAATATAACATGGGAGGAGGGTCACATATTAGTAACTTGCGATGTTAATAGTTTGTATACTATTATTAAACATGACCTAGGATGTGACTCAGTTAGACACTTTTTATCAGATAGTTTAGTTCCAGA
Source organism: Pelobates fuscus (assembly GCF_036172605.1). Lineage (NCBI taxonomy): Eukaryota > Metazoa > Chordata > Amphibia > Anura > Pelobatidae > Pelobates > Pelobates fuscus. Next base: position 378,764,419 of record NC_086318.1, on the reverse strand, counting down.
AACCCAAAGAGATTTTATTATAGAGGGCATTTTACTCATTTTACAGAATAATTTTTTTTGGTTTGAGGGTTCTTATTTTTTACAACTGATTGGGACTGCGATGGGGACCAAGTTCGCACCGGGTTACGCAAATTTGTTTGTCCTTCTGGGAGGAATCTTTCCTCTCAGGGGATGTACCTTGGAGTGTGAACTTGGTCCTCTATCGCAGGTACATAGATGATATTTTTTTTATTTGGAGGGGGGGAGAACAGCACCTTACTTCATTTTTTCAATTTTTAAATAACAATTCTAGAAATATCACTCTCACCAGTGAATATAGTACCTCCCATGTACATTTTTTAGACCTGGTTATCTATATAGAGGATTCTTGTATTAAAACCAAAACGTTTTTTAAACTGGTTGACGTCAATAGTTACATTGACACAACCAGTTGCCATTATGCCCCTTGGATCAACAACATGCCAAAAGGACAATATATAAGAATGCTGATGAACTGTACAGATCCCCATCAATTTGATAACCAAGCAAACACATTGACGTAATTTTTTAAAGAGAAACATTATGATCCTACAGTCCTGAAAGAACAGATTCAACAGGTGAAGAACATGGATAGAGTTGAGGTATTAAAACCTAAACCAAAGACAGATACAATAAGTAGGGATAAAGAGTATGTACCTTTAATCTTAGATTATAATACCAACTCTAAACAAATTAAACACATAGTGAATAAACACTGGCATATTTTAAAAACGGATGGGGATCTTAAAGATATCATGGGTGAGAAACCGAAGGTTATTTTTAAAGGGGCTAAAAATATTAAAGATCACTTGGTTAAAAGCTTTATTAATTGCAAACAGGGAGACAAGAATGTTTTTAACCAAAGACCAGGTTTTTATCCATGTAAAATGTGCTTACCGTGCAAGAATACTACTTTTAAGAAAGATACACAGAGCACGTTTAAATCCTATGTTACAGGAACTAGTTTTAAAATACGCGATGTTGTCACATGTCACTCCACTAATGTGGTGTATCTCCTCTGGTGTCCCTGTGGGCTCCAGTATGTCGGCATGACCACTAGAAGCCTAAAAACTCGCATTATTGAGCACATGGGGAACATACGGAGGGGATACACTAAACATAGTGTGTCAGCACATTTTATTGAATTCCATAATGGTGACACTTCTCTCAAGTTTATGGTTATTGGGAAGAAGCGGATGAATTGGAGAGGAGAGGATAATGTTAGAGGGTAAATGGATTTTCACTTTGGACACTATGTGCCCTAAAGGTCTCAACATAGATTTTGAGTTAGTCCATTTTTTATAATATAATATTTTATATATTTTTTAAATATTATATTTACATTTTTATATTAATATCTTTTCTTCTAGGACGTTTCCTCTCCCTTCCACATCCCCCTGAGTTACATTTCTTCTATTTTATATATGATGTTTTTTATGTACCTATATTAACATATTTTGTATTTTATATTTCTATTCCGATTTATTTATTCACAGCTTACTCAATTTGTTTATTTATTCTACGATATTATTGTATTATTTGTTTGGGCAAATGCCCTCTTTCAATATGAACACTCTCTGTAGTCAATTCCACCATGCCAGAGTGTGGAACGCATGGTGGAACACAAATACATCACATGACCGCATCCAACCGGAAGTCACATGTTTTTTAAATAAAAAAAAATAAAAAAAAATTTTTTATTTTTTTTTTTCAAAACCGGAAGTGATATGGCTGGCGGGATTTCTGAAGCACAGCTGGATGCAGTTGGACTTATCAAGGGGGCTACTTAAGCCCTGAAGGTTCTCCAGGAATTTAGCACTGAGGAAGGCCCTATCTAGGGCTGAAACGCGTTTGCACTTTACTGGACTTTTTACTGGGACTTTCATTTGGCGGTATTGTTGTTTTGTGTATATGCTGTGGTGCTTTGCTGCTTTTAATTTTGGCCATTATTGCAGTACCATACCACGCTGTATTTTATACATATATCTGCCTATTTTTGTCCTATATTATTATTTTAATATAATATTTCATCAATTAATAAACCCTTATTTACTCTTGAATTCGTGGAGTCTGGGTCTTCAACTGAAAATTATCGAAAGCCTGAATAGGCACCCGAGAGCGAAGTACATAGAGCCTAAGAGGCTCCATCCTTGTGAGTTCAATCCTCATATGATACAATTGTTTGTTTTTACCTATATGGAAAACACTATGTATGTCTCATTTGTTTTACAGATGTAACCACCATATCTATATCTGCAATAGGTGGTATATCCTTTTTACTCTGTATATTTTTCTAAGTGGGTGTGAATTATTTTAATAAACAGAAACAAAAGTGATTTAACTCCTAAATGGTGGAGAATTGAGCAGTGAGACTTCAGGGGCATGATCTATACACCAAAACTGCTTCATTAAACTTAAGTTGTTTTGATGACGATAGTGTCCCTTTAATTAAAAACTGTTAAAAATAAAATCTTGTTATATATATTTTTTTAATACAGCATATTTAAGCAACCCTTCTCTCATAGTTCCTCTTCAGTTGATTAGCTGTTTTGATCCTCATTGATTAAAATCATCTTCATATTTATGTTTCCCTCAGGCAATGTCTGTGCTGCTTTAAGGAGTATAAACATTTGGAGATCTTTAACCAAGTGGTCTGTGCCCTTATTAACTTGGTGATTGGCCAAGTACAAACCTTAAGGGACCAGCTATTGAAAATTTGCACTACTAGCCCAGACCCAAACTGGCAGGATGAGAATAACCCATCCGAGGAGCTGCTGAATGTGGAAAAGGATCCCCAGGAAGAGGAGGAGGAGGTGGATGAGGATGGGGGACATGCAGAACCATGTAATTCCCCTGAGAACAAGTCACAAACCTCAAGGACGTGTAACCTGACAGAAGAGGAGTCGTTGAAAAGCACTGACCTGTCTAATTTATGGAGTACTGACGAAAAAGAAAAACTGTTATTATGTGTGGCAAAAATCTTTCAGATTCAATTTCCTCTCTACACTGCTTATAAGCATAACACACATCCCACAATAGAGGTATTTCTACTTGATACTGTTTATGTAACGCATGTCAGAATCTCAAATTGAATGTTTTTATATATTTGTTATAAAGAATTTGGTTCAATTTGGTGCTCCAGCTGTTGTGGACTGCTTTACTCATGATACAAAGTTATTCTTTTTTTTATTGGCTGAGCATATTAAGAAGAGTAGTTCACAAAAGCTACAGTACCACAAGTTGTTTATCTGTGCATTGGGAGACCGTTGCATGTATGTGTTTAGATCATAGCTAGAGATGAGCAGATGTATATCAGACCACAGTTCATGTGTATAGAAGCAGTTGCCCTCAGAGATCATCTACTTGCAAGATTTGCTTATAGCTTCCAGGGACACTGTCTTTGATGTATCTCTAAGCTTTGGATATATTTTTCAAATACAGAGGGTGAATGTTCTTATCAGTAAATGCACCCAATACCACATTGCCAAGTGCTGTGATGATCATGCGACAGTGCTGACGTGGGATTCAAAATAGTTAGATGCCTGCACAATCAAGGAAATAAAAAATCTAAATCAAACTTCACAGATTTCTCTGAACAATATGGTGCCCTGGCATTCTCTATACCGCACACGTAATGTGCACTTAATTTGGTAGTTGGATTTATTGAATAATCCGCCTAATGTTATAAGCTGTCTACTCCGTAATCAGGATTTATTTTTTCCTTCTTCAATCTGGACTTCTGCTTTATGTTCTCAGATTGTTATCTGAGCAGATTTATATCCATGCAATATGTTTTCTTAAATTGTTTAACTTCTTATTATATGCATCTGAGACATTTTGTAAAGAGAGATTTGTGACGGGATCAGCACTTTCAACTAAGATTAGTTTACAACTAGGCTTTATTGCTCACTACATGTCTTCTCTTAAAATGAAGGCTGTGAATGACGAGAGAAAGCTAGGTGTCAAATACAAGACTGTTAAATAAGGCAGTGAATTATAGAGCATAGTTTTAATGCTGTATTCAACTGAATTGAGTGTAAAAGTAGACTATTAGTTTAACCGCTCGTTAACAGTAATGTAAATTTGTTGCTAAAACTCTGATCTTGCCTGAGTGGGTACAGAATGTGACCCTTCTCTGATGGATGTTTGGGTGTTTGGTAACACTGCCTGATTTCTGGGCATGCAATGCTGGACAAGTTTAGAAAAGTTAGCGCTTTAGGATCCAAATACAATAACTACAGATTACAGTTAAGTGAGTAAACCTTTAGAACTTTTCATTAAATTTAGTGCTTGAATTGCTCACCTCAGGTACACGTAGCTTCCCTTTTGCTGATCTCAAAAACAACTCAAAGCCCCACTATTTGAGCTACAAGAGGAAACTTGGTGGGTGGATTTTGCAGCTCTGAACCCCAGTTAGCAAACATGTTCCTGAAATACGCTACCCAGGAAAATATGAGCTATGGTTTGGGTACTTTTCCTGGAGAACGTTAGTGAGGCACCAGATAGTGTATGATGTCAAACTTTGACTAGCTGTGAGACACTTTATAGGACAACTGTCACCCCAAAACGATTGAGAGAAAAACTCATCCCTATCTCGTAGTATATGACTGGATCCTTCAACCATTTACATACACCTTGGGTCAGACTGTTTGAAAACCAACAATTAGTCTCTATAGTCTTCCCTGCCCGCATGGAATGAAGCGGGAAAGACCATAGAGACTTTTGTTTTTTTTAAACACTGTCTGTCCCACGGTGTATGTATATGGCTGAAGGATCCGGTCATATACGCAAAGGGACTCCAGACTCCTAAAGCACTTTAACTTGCTGGAAAGCTTTATGTGAACAGTGTGTCCTGTTTTTTGCAAAAAGTGCGTATATCAATGGAAACTGGCACATTAACCTGGTTACACTGCCCTGGATTTCACACAGACCGCAGGTTCTGTTACTTCCTGATTTGGTTAGCTTGGTGGAGCTAAACTCAATAGACAGGGTATTGCTCAAAGCACCTGTCTTGTAAAGATTTCTCCTTGTGCTGCATTGGGAAGTCTGTGATTGGACAGCCCCAGAAAGTCTGGGCGAGGATAGAAGGGGAGGGGTGGCTACAGACGAGCTTTTTCAGTTTTTGCATGCTGTGTTTAGATATACCCCCAATGGAAAAATGCATGCTTAAATACATGCATGGTTTAATTTGGGGTATACTTACAAAACAGTGAGTTTTATTTATTTTGTATTTGGGCAGTGGATTGTCCCATTTAAGATAGGCATGTGTTGTTTTTTGTTTAACATATACATCCTTTAGAAAAAAAAAAAAAAAAAAATTTCCTTATGTTAAAACCTGATGAAATTAAATCTTATATTAAAAATAGTTGAGTGTTGTCATTTAAGGGGATCAGTTGTTTATTTTTGCTGTGATAGCAGAGATTGCTTCTGGGAATGCCTTGCTCTTTTGCTTAGCACACTTAGAGCGCTAGGAGGATGTCTCTGTTGCTTCTTCGTGATACTGAATATAAGGAGATGCAGGGTACTTCTGGTGCTCAAAAGATAATTGTCAGGCTTCTAAATTTCTAGGTATATGTGCCAAGCATTACTGGTGTAAACAGTTAGATTTCCAAATCAATAGCATTGTATTGCTTATCTCATGGCAAATAAGGTGTTGAGCCATGCTTTTGATGATTGTGAATGTTTTTTTTTTTTTTGTTTGTTTTTTTGTTTATACATGTATTCATTTAGTTTATCGTTAACCATGTGAGCTTTGAATTTGGACATATAGGCTGTTGAATTTCTCAGCAGTTGTCTTTTTCTGTGGTTGAGTGCTGCTAGCCCTGTGATAAATGTCACAGCTGTGAGATTCCTTCGCAGGTAATCTAAAAGTAGACTCAAGTGTGAACAAAACGGCTCTTGTGTTAATCTGTGTTAAAGTGAATTTCAGACTAACTCTTTATTTTCTTCTTAGTAGGTGAGATGTCTTATATTATGAACTGCAGGCATAATAGCTCTTTAAAGGGGCAGAGTAAGCAGCAACAACCACTACATGTCTGCATTTCCCATGCCCCCCGTTTCATCCACTCTGGATGACATTGATGGGCTTAGAGTGAGCATAACCCTTTTATCACTCTCTGCTAATCACCACCAGAAAGCTGTAGTGCTTGTGTTGCTTACAGGTGTGCACTCTATATTATTTGATGCTAAGGACATGCAGTTCCGGCTGTTGCGAGGAAAGGTTTCCTTTTTTTTTTTTTTTTTTTTTTACATTTATTAAAAAAATATATATTTTTATTTTAGCCCTGCTGAGAGGATTGGTGCTGTGCAGGGCTGAACTGGCCTCTGGTGGGCTGCTGTAGCTCTTGTAGGCAGCTCCTCACAATGCATAGGGCTGCAGGCCGCTGGGATACAGTGTAAAGTCCTATCCCATGACAAAGAGAGCATGGGACAGGCTGCACACCCACTCCTTAACAACCAGTCCGCTGCTGGTAATCTGTGCTGTGTGTTTATTGGTCAGTGAGTGATTGTGTGCTAGTTAGTGTATATCCGTGTGCAGTCAGTTTGTGTATGGGTCAGTGTATGTTTATGACAATTGGATAATCAAAAGCACACACACACACACACCCAGCGCACGCACACACACACACACACACCCAGCACACACTGGCAAAAGGGGAGACTATGGGATGGCAGAGGATGATACAGGCTAATTCACAATTTGCTAAGTAAACCCAAATGGCAAAACTGTGGCTTATTGCCTCTACTGTTCCATCAAATAAAATGTGTGAAAATTCTGACTTTAGCAAATAACTGTCAATGTGTAGGGCTATTGGCAATGACTCCATCTTGTAATTGATATTATTTGTGTCAGGACAAGTAAATTGCCATGATGAACAAGTAGTTTGAGCTACCGCTTTAATTTCTTGGACAAGTAGATTAACAAAATATCCACACCCATGTTATTATTTTGCCAAGTCTTAGTGGTATGACAATTAATTTCTGTTTTGATCAGCTTTGGCTGTCTCCTTTTATGATTGCTTGGTTTTGAGATGGGTCACCAGTTAATTACATTCACTTGTCATGCCTTCCATCACTTTCTCACAACCTGTTACCTACCATTATTTTTTTTACTTGTATAGCGCCATCAGATTCTGTAGTGCTGTACCATCACAGTCACTCTCTTACTTCAGCCACTTACCTAGTCACTTAAATATTGCTTCGTAGGGTCATTCTTTAAAACCCGATAATATTCTCTGTTACCCAAAATATTCATAGCTTCCTCAATGTAATCATTCCTATTTAACAAAACAATTCCACCTCCCTTATCCGCCCCTTTGATAATAAGATCAGGGTTATTCTTAAGACTCTTAATGGCTAATAGCTCCTGCTGGTTAAGATTATTAGAACTATTTTTCGATTTGTTAATAGCGCCACAGCGCAAACATAAATCCTTAAACTCCTTCAAGACCAAATCATAAAACAATTGAATAAACTGTCCCTTATCAGCCTGTGGATAGAAAGTAGAGGGGGCCTTCAACCCCGATGAGATGTTAGCTTCAACGATACGCATAACATCCATCTCCAGTGATGGCAAATCCTGCTCCTCCAATAGAGAAAAAAGGTTATGGAAAACAATTTTATCTTGTGGATTATGGAACATCCTTGGACATTCTGTGGTACCCACAGTTTGCTTAATATTAAATGACCTCAGAATCGTGAGCTTCCTCACAAAATAATTAAGATCTTTAAAAAGTTCGAATATCTTAGGTAGTCTATCAGGTGAAAATTTCAACCCTTTATTCAGGAGAGACATCTCCCCGGGGTTAAGGGTGTGCGAGGATAGATTAAAAATGCTTTTGATTACAGGCACCTCACTTTGGACGGGCTGTCTACCACAAGACTCAGGCAATCATTTGGTGACAGGAGGCGTGCGATCTTTAACACCACTGATAGCACCCCGCCAGGTCCCAAAATGGCATTTAATAAACGGTCAGGGGTCAAACAGAAAACCTATGCAGAAGTAGCGAGGAGCAACTCGTGGAGGGAGCACCCCTTACAGCCTGTGTATAGGAAGAGGGCTAATGATGGGAGATTTTATAGCTCTCCACGACCAAATAAGCATACTAAACAGACTAGGTCTGATAACCCTAATTTTATTCCTGTAACTGATGGTTCCCGTTTCACATCTAGGAACCAAGTGACGTCTGAGGCAAGGTTCCCACCTACACAAGAGTTGGGTGCCAGACCTAAGACGTCCCTTAATAGGATGAACAGGGGTAACTCGGAACAAGAGGATTTTTTAGAGAGAGCTCCAGCTGGGGCAGCAAAGACCTTTCCATTATTCAAGGCTGCTCTTTCCAAAAAAAGGGGTGCAGTACTAGAGGAAGCAGAGGATGTGGTAGACAGCCCGTCCAAAGTGAGGTGCCTGTAATCAAAGGCATTTTTAATCTATCCTCGCACACCCTTAACCCCGGGGAGATGTCTCTCCTGAATAAAGGGTTGAAATTTTCACCTGATAGACTACCTAAGATATTCGAACTTTTTAAAGATCTTAATTATTTTGTGAGGAAGCTCACGATTCTGAGGTCATTTAATATTAAGCAAACTGTGGGTACCACAGAATGTCCAAGGATGTTCCATAATCCACAAGATAAAATTGTTTTCCATAACCTTTTTTCTCTATTGGAGGAGCAGGATTTGCCATCACTGGAGATGGATGTTATGCGTATCGTTGAAGCTAACATCTCATCGGGGTTGAAGGCCCCCTCTACTTTCTATCCACAGGCTGATAAGGGACAGTTTATTCAATTGTTTTATGATTTGGTCTTGAAGGAGTTTAAGGATTTATGTTTGCGCTGTGGCGCTATTAACAAATCGAAAAATAGTTCTAATAATCTTAACCAGCAGGAGCTATTAGCCATTAAGAGTCTTAAGAATAACCCTGATCTTACTAGTCACTTAAAAACACATTCGCTGAATTGCATATATTTACCAATCCAATCACATGCCTACCCATACCCACTCTTACCTACACTATTTTTTTATTATGCATTCCCCACCTTCCTGTTCACATTCATACACACCGTGTCACTTACACCTATCTGCCCACCAAGTCATGTAACTCCTCGCAGACATCAACCTATTTTGTCCACCAACAGAGATTCACCTAAATAATTATCCACACATCAACCATTTCCTACATACATAATGCACGCTTATGTGTTATGCATGCATACATATTATTCAGGCACTCATACACAGGTGCACACACAAATCATAAATGTGTTCCAAACATCTATAAGAAATCTGCATCTTTTGGCTAGTTTCGGATGTTGTCAATCGGAAGTGGTACCACCATCTGGTCTATAATCAATACTAGTGAACTTTTCCCAGTATTTTTCATGAATATTTCCTATGATGCCATTTATTGTGAATGGGTTGGGGATTATAAAAGGAGCAGATGTATAAAAAGAGGGGAATGCGACATGGAAAGGAAAGGGCAAGTGTAACTATATCCCTATATGGCCCTGAAAAGTCCTGCACCCAGTTGTTGGTTACACTTTGCTCATAGGGTGAACAAGACTTGTCAGGTTGTATTGCAGCTAGGGATAGACCGATTATCGGTTTGGCTGATATTATCTGCCGGTATTACAGATTTTGGCAAATATCGGTATTGGCCACTATTGATACCGATATTGCCGATAATGTGACAGGTGGCAGTGGCCTAGCGCATACAGGGCTGGCGCGTTTCATAAGGTGGAACACGCGGCCGCGTTAGGGTGCTCCAGCTCTGGACGCACAAGAATAGTCACCGGCAGGAACGAAGTGTCAGGGCTCCCCCTACCAGTCACTCGGTGTAGCGTGGTCGAGTGGAGGAGAGTAAATTGCGGTACAGAAGCTTCTTTTTCCTGTACCTGGCTGGACTGACTGGAAGTGTCCACTAAGAGAGCACTTCCTGTCAGTCCGACCGGGTACAGGAAACAGAAACGTTGTTACCGCACTCCACTCCGCTCGTCCACGCTTTGAGCGAGGTAATTAAGCACACCAGGGAGGGCAGAGGACCACTAAGGGGGGGGGGGGGCGGGGGCACTAAAGGACAGGAAGGGGAGATAAACACTAATGGGGGAGGGAGGGGAGAAAGGGGAGAGGTGCACTAAGGGACAGGGAGGTGAGGGGAGAGGTACACTAAATATTCTTTTAAACATAAATACTGACTGGCATGTATATTTTGTGCATTTACCACTTATTAATAATTAAAAAAAAAAAAAAAATTGCAAAAATAATAAACATGTTCAGCTAATAGTAGATTTGTGTAGAAATGTTGTTTCTTTATTCAAAATAGTAAATGTACAGAATATCGGTGTCGACTCTAGAAAATCCATATCAGTCGTTCCCTAATTGCAGCCCTGCCAAGGCACAGGCTGATGAAGAGGTTCTGATTTAAGTATTGGTGTTATTTTATTCTCCAAGTCATCTGCAGTATCTAGATAGGTTGTGCTGTTCTTGGCAACTAAAATATATATCCTGTCATATAATATGTATTATGGGGTAGATTTTGTTTTTGAAGGTGGTGACATTGCTTATTTTTTTTAAATCTTCTTTTGTTTCTAATGGTTTTACTCATGTATTCCTTTTTGCATTTTCAGGATATTTCTGCTCAAGAAAGCAATATACTAGGGGCCTTCTGTGACATGAATGTAAGTCTGAAAGAGACAACTTTTATGTAGTTTGTAAATTCTTCGTGTATCTTGCTTTCCTAATCAAAGTTTTCAGATACTGGACTACAGAGACAGCTTTATGTTCTACTTTCCACTATCCTTCCTGCTCTCTTTGTACATTATCCTATGCTTGTACCATGACTAATTAAAAACAGAATTGCAAAACTGTAACCATTGAGGCCTATATTTGTTTTAAATGAACACTGCAATAAAGTTATATAAAAATAAAAATCTGTTCTATCTTATCTTTCACATACAACAGCAGCTACCTTGACTACTTCTTGGTTTTACCAGCCTATGTCAATCTCTGGCCCATTATACATAGTAGAGAGTCCTTCTAGGTCCTGTATTGATTTAGAAAGCAGCTGTAATTTTATTACTTAAAGGACCACTATAGTACCAGGAAAACAAACTCATTTTTCTGGTACTATAGTGCCCTGAGGGTGGCGCTGAAGGGGGAGGATGGGGTTAATCCCTTACCCTTTTCCCGGTGCTGGGGACTCTCCTCCCTCTTCTGACGTCCCTGGCTGAAGAGCCGAACGCGCATTCAGCCAGTCTCATAGGAAAGCATTCTTAATGCTTTCCTCTGGACGCTGGCGTCTTCTCACTGTGAAAATCACAGTGAGAAGCGCGGAAGCGCCTCTAGCGGTTGTCAATGAGACAGCCACTAGAGGCTGGATTAACCCATAGGTAAACATAGCAGTTTCTCTGAATCTGCTATGTTTACAGCAAAAAGGGTTAAACCTAGCTGGACCTGGCACCCAGACCACTTCATTGGTCCTTTAAGTAGCAGCAATGTTGACATACACATCACAAGGCTCTGTACATTCCCCGTAGAAATGCATTGATTCAGTGCATCTCTATGAGGAGACGCTGATTGACGCAGCTTTTTGCCACGCATGCGTGATAGCCTACCAATGCTTTTGTATGGGTAAGCATTGGATTGGCTGACATCATAAAGTTTGTTAGCCAAAGGGGCAGGGCCTGCTGAGACAGACCCGCTCGGTCTGCTGTGCAGATTCTTTAAAAAAATGTATAATAGTGGACCTTATGGTTGAATTTAATAACTGTGCAATTATGTTTTGCTTTTTCAGGATGTGGAAGTACCTTTGCACCTTCTTCGTTACGTGTGTCTGTTCTGTGGCAAGAATGGACTGTCCCTCATGAAGGATTGCTTTGAATACGGATCTCCTGAGACCCTTCCCTTTCTAATAGCTCATGCATTCATTACTGTTGTATCAAATGTAAGCTATTTTTATGTTCTGCCTAGAATCAAGTTTTGTTAAAAAGGACATTCCAAAGCTAGAGTTCTGTCTAAAATTTTCACTTTATTTTACAATGACTGTGACAAACTTGATATCACTATTGTGAACTTTAGGTAACTTTACTGTGACCTCTAGGTTTGTCTTATAAACTACATAAGGTAGCAGATCTAATATTTTCTACAGTGCTGAACACGTTGTTTGTTGTGTGTTTTAGATTCGAATATGGCTTCACATACCTGCTGTAATGCAACATATAATACCTTTTCGAACCTATGTTATAAGGTACGTGTGTGCTATATTTATTTTTCTGTTGTAACTTAACTTAATGTTTTTTGTGAGAAAGCAACCAATAGATTTGATGATGTTCTACAATACTCCAACATGATACTTTTGATTTAAATTTTTATATGGACACTAGGTAAACAATTTAGATAATAGAACAGGGAAGGCATACATATGTTGGCATGTTTTCTTCATGTCCATCTCCAGTAACATTCTCATCACCAAACTTACAGAATGTTAATTTCCAAATAGAGGAACCAAAGGGTTTGTGCCAAAAGTTAATGGACTCTTTTTTTATATTCCTGCTGTTTGGATAGACCATCAATATTCTCTCAACTTTGTAGTCGGCTCAAGAAACACGATGAATGATTGTTACTAAAGGGACATTCCAGGCACCAATACTACTTTAATGTATTTGGTAGGCCTTGACCTCCATAATATGCCGTAATGTTTAGCATGTGCAAATCTTTATAGTTTTTGCATAAAATAAATGTTTTGTAAAATGTTGCCCCATAATCCTGCTTCTTTAGCTACATTTTCTCACTCCAGAAAAAGACTTGTTAAAGATATGCACACAGCTCAGCCACTGACAGTACTGAATCTGAACGCCAAAACATCCTGCATTAGAAGGAATTGATACCCAGGGATTCATATAGTAGGGATGCCACTACCTGTTGGTATTTTTGTTGTTGTTGTTGTTTGCAGCCAGGTTGTAAATTAAAAGCAGCTTACTCAGTACCGTTGACGCTGAGTTGTGTACATACATTTCACTGTAGGCGGGGTGGGGCATGGAAAGCCAGCGATGCTCTTTCAGTGTTAAACTACTGCAAAAATAGTTCACACTACTCAAGAATGGAGAATCCTGATTACTAGGCACAAGTGACCAACATCGAACATTCACACCCATCTGTTCAGCATTACACAAAAACTGTTTGCTCTACTCCCACATATCACCAACCATACCTTCTCCACCACATCTTTGGAAGAAGCCACTATATTTCTACACAATGTGCTACCAGATTGGGAGAAGGTCTCACCGGGCCCTTTGGACCATTCTTCACTTATCCGCGAGGAACAGTGATTTTCAAGGTTGCATCACTGTTTGGTTCCAGTTTCTGTATATAGCTTGGGCCCAGTTGGCTTCTTGGTTGTCTGGTTCGCAGGACCCCTTGCTTACAAAGGAACTTTATGACCGCGTGAACTGGGATGGACAGAGTCCCCTTCTTAACTATTACTCTACACTACACCACTTCATGGACCGAAGTATCGCCATGTAATTGAAAACGTTAAGTTTGTGTTTTTCTGATGTATGACCATAACTAAGTAACAGCTCATTGTCATGGGTTAGTGAAATTTAGTGAAAGAGAGTTTGTAACTGCCATTTAGTTTAATTTTCCCACGCTACCTAACTTGTAGATGCAATATAGCAGAGAACAGGGATATTGACACGGTCAGCACTGAAAAGTTATACATTCTAATAATTCAATGTATTCCTTTCAAATGCAGGTATTTGTGTAAACTGTCAGACCAGGAACTTCGGCAGAGCGCTGCCCGCAATATGGCAGACCTGATGTGGAGTACGGTGAAAGAGCCATTGGATACTGCTTTGTGCTTTGACAAAGAGAGTCTAGACTTGGCCTTCAAATATTTTATGTCCCCCACACTAACAATGAGACTTGCTGGCCTAAGTCAAATAACGGTAAGCGCTGGTACTACTGGCATCAAATTTGTGTTTTCCACTTTTCGAGGAAAATCGATATCTTTATGAAAGCTGAAACCCATTTTAGCACATGATATAGGTTGTTAAAAAAAAATAAAAATAACACCCCACCCCACCCCACAACCCCCCCCCCCCCCCCAAAAAAAAAAATTAATGTGTTTGAGAGGGGTGAGAGAAAGCCATTAAAATTCTGTTATCAAGAGGGACTCCCCTGGGAAGCCACTCCTCTCTTGATTATATGATTTATTACCTTGGTCCAATTCAGTCTTTCTCGCTGAGAAGCATTGAGAAACTATGATGCATATACAGCAATAGCCACCCTCTGGCATTCTGATGCTTCTTCGAGGGATGCATTCAATCCAGTACTTCTATGTGTCATGCTTTGCATGATGATGCGTTTAAAAAAAAGACATCTCGGGTTTTAGGGAGGAGTGCCTACTAGTGCCTGGCTGTAACCTTCTAGAGGCATGTTCTTGGCAAAATGTAAACATAGCTGTTTCTCTGAAACAGCAGTGTTTTACATTTCATGACATCTATGCATCAAAACCACTAGATACAAATGAAGAGATTGTGGTGCTTAGTGTCCCTTTAACATGATGTGAGATATATATATCTATATCTATATCTCTATCTATATCTCTATCTATCTATATCTCTATCTATCTATATCTCTATCTATCTATATCTCTATCTATCTATATCTCTATCTATCTATATCTCTATCTATCTATATCTCTATCTATCTATATCTCTATCTATCTATATCTCTATCTATCTATATCTCTATCTATATATATCTCTATCTATCTATATATCTATATATATATATATCTCTATCTATATCTCTATCTATATATATCTCTATCTATATATATCTATCTTTATCTATCTATCTATATCTATCTATCTATCTATATATATATATATATATCTATATATATATCCTGCTATCATATGATCTTTATTAAAGCATTTTTTAATATATTCATTTAATTTTACCTTTAACCAATTCTTAATTTAATTGATTTCTCTTTGTATAGAATCAACTACATACATTTAATGATGTCTGCAATAATGAGTCTTTGGTCTCTGACACAGAAACGTAAGTTTAAATATATTTATTTTTGTGTATTTTTTGGTTTTAAAGGCAGTACTAACTCTCAGTAAGTATTTTTTATTTTGTGTTATTTTGTGTGAATTTTAAATGTTGGCAAAGTCTTTATGCTGGGAAGAGTACAACCTGGTTCTATAGCTGCATTGCTTGCTCTCACACAAATATTTGTTTAATGCAAATATAAATTTTTTGTTTTAATCCATTTTACTCGCCTTCCCCCAATATGACAGATCTATAGCAAAGGAGCTTGCAGACTGGCTTATCAGCAATAACGTTGTAGAACACATTTTTGGACCAAACTTGCACATTGAGGTGGGTTTGAATGAATGAAAAATTATAGTGTATCCTTTTGAAATGGGTTAATCTGAAAATTCATGAATATTTATTACAGCATATCTGTAAATGATGGCATATCCGTTTATTTTTTTTTTCCAGATCATTAAGCAGTGCCAAGTTATCCTGAATTTTCTAGCGGCAGAAGGTCGGCTGAGTACACAACACATCGATTGTATTTGGGCGGCTGCACAGGTACTAGAATTGCGTTGGCTCTGTTAACCTGACCACGACGTAGAATTGAAATTAATGGGAACTCTAGACACTTTTGGTCATGGTGCCTGGAGCCTGTACCTGAAATGAAATGCTGCATTAAAGAATTTAACCCCGCAGCAGCCGGCGGTGTAATTCCACCTCCGCCAGAAGTATTGGGGCCTCATTAGCCAGCCCAGGACCAGCCAGTTAAGGGGTAGCTAATATGAATTCTATGCATGTTTGGTATCTGTAATCAGCAACCTAGTGTGCTAGTGACTGACAGCCAGTGGATGCATGTTAAGGAGAATTGAGCGGAGGGCGAACTTGCCTTGCGTTGGTGCTGGAAAGGAATGAGTTTTTGAGGAGGAAGCAGGTTAGGAGAGGTTATTCTAAACAAAATGGTGTTTTTTTTTTTTTTTTAAATGCTGTTTTTTCTTTGGATTACTCCCTTTAGTTAGTAGTTTTGATTCAAGGTGAGTGACTTTATTTCTGTCCCTAAGAACACCTCTAGTTGCTTTTACTCACTATTCAGTCCTTGCAGGACAGATGTTACATTCCTCACACTCTGCCTGGAAATGCAGATTGCTCCCCATAGATATGCATTGGGATAATGCATCTCTATAAGAACATGCCGATTGGTGCAGAGTGGTGACTGCATGCACAATAGGGCCTTCAATACTTCTCAGCGTGGGGGAATTAATGGCTGCGGGATGGCAAGTAATTCTTCTTCTATATTTTAGTATTGGTGAGGCCTATATCTGAACCGTAAACAAGTACCTATATTATTAGAAATACTCAATTGTATATCTAATACTATATTGCTCCTTCAATGCTTGGTTTAATATTGGAACTCAAATTATATTGGGTAAAATCCATGCAAGTCCTCACCACATAGAAAATGTGTCTTGTGTCTCCATCGTAGAGTAAAAGTAGTGCATATTTCAGAGGTCCATGATGCTATAAAAGTAGAACAGTTTCCCCTGGACGTCTGCAAGCTTGGTGTTCTAGAGTGGTCTGTGATATCTTTTTATAAGCCCTATCTTGAATGAGTAGGTAAAGGACATGATTATTTTAGAAGCATGGGTGAAAACATTATTTTAAATGAATGAATGAAAAGCTGTCCACTGTTCTGTATATTTAAGAATGCTGTGTTGGTGTGTACATATTGAAAGTAAACGGATTCTTCACATTTGCACTCCTCTGGATAACCACATCCACATAATGTGTTTCTCTTGGAGTTCTTTGTATCACTGTGAATATGTAGTTAAAATTAGCTGGAATGACTTAAGCTTGACCTCGGATCTACATTTGCAGATCATTTGTTATTAAAAGTTTGAGTTCTGATCAAAGGATATTTCCTTAGTGGAAAATCTATCTGAAATTCAATCTCTGTGTAAGATGCAGAAAACATTGGTATTTTCCCTGTATTTATGATGAAACTGCTCTTACCTTGTAGCACAGCATGAAACGAGCGGTCAAAGATGAGTTTTGCGTTAATCTAGTCCAGTAGTGCTGCTAACCGTCCCTCACCACAGCTCTACCCTGCATCTGGGAGGCCATTACTGCTTAAAGCGGCACTGTCATGCCGAATTCCGTTTTTTTTTTAACCCCCCTCCCGCCTCAACTACATCCAATCGACCCCCTAGTCATCCCCAAATGCCCCTATGCCCCCCACATTACCTATTTTTTATTCTTTATTTTCTGCCCGATCTTTATTCAGGGCGCCGCCATCTTTGTGTGGGTAGGTGAAGTCCCTGTGGGAAACGTCATCTACCCACACTAGATAGCCCTGAGATTCCCGCACATGCCCAGTGAAACACCTGGACATGCGAACGGGAATTTCACCTATTCATTCATTCATCAGACAGACGAATGAATGAATAGAAAAAATCAGACGAACAAACTAACACTGTGTATCAGTGTTAGTTTGTTCGTTCAGTTTATTACAAGGAGGGAGCTACCGGCGTGCAGCTCCCTCCTTGTAATATGTAACTATAGAAGCGGCAGGGAGCAGAGCTCCCCACCACTTCATAAGCCCCCCAGGTCCCCCCCTCACTCTATGGGGGTCAATATGACCCCCATAATAGCACAAGGGAGATTAAAATCTCCCCAATGCCCCTACTCGCTATATCGCGAGTAGGGGCATGTCCACTAAACAGTGAGCAGCCTGTGGCTGCTCACTGTAAAAAAAAAAAAAAAAAAGGGTAATAAGGGGGGGACGGGGGGCCTACTGTCCTCCCCCGCCGGCCCCCACCCCTGGACGGCGGGTGGGGGCCATAATGGGAATGAGGGGGGACCTACTGTCCTCCCCTCAGGCCCCCACCCCTGGGCGGCGGGTGGGGGCCATAATAGTAATAAGGGGGGGGGGACCTACTGTCCTCCACCCCCCGGCCCCCACCCCTGGGCGGCGGGTGGGGGCCATAATAGTAATGGGGGGGGGGACCTACTGTCCTCCACCCCCCGGCCCCCACCCCTGGGCGGCGGGTGGGGGCCATAATAGTAATAAGGGGGGGGGACCTACTGTCCTCCAGCCCCCGGCCCCCACCCCTGGGCGGCGGGTGGGGGCCCTAATGGAAAAAAGGGGGGGGGACCTACTGTCCTCCCCCCCGGCCCCCACCCCTGGGCGGCGGGTGGGGGCCATAATAGTAATAAGAGGGGGGGACCTACTGTCCTCCAGCCCCCGGCCCCCACCCCTGGGCGGCGGGTGGGGGCCCTAATGGAAAAAAGGGGGGGGGACCTACTGTCCTCCCCCCGGCCCCCACCCCTGGGCGGCGGGTGGGGGCCATAATAGTAATAAGGGGGGGGGGGAATCTACTGTCCTTCCCCACCCCTGGGCGGCGGGTGGGGGCCATAACGATAATGGGGGGGACCTACTGTCCTCCCCCCGCCCCCACCCCTGGGCGGCGGGTGGGGGCACTAAGTAAATTCCCCCCCCCCCCATCAAGGTGACTAGGGGTGCCCAAGCCCCTAGTCACCCAGCCCCCACCCAAATAAAAAATGCCCCTACCTACCCCCCTCACCCTAAAAAATAGTGAGGGGGGAATAAAATTGCTAACCTGTAAAGTAAAATTAAACTTACCATTCGACGTCTTCTTTTTTCTAAAATCTTCATTTTTCAGCCCCAAAAAAGGCCAAATAAAAAACCATCATAGCCGTCGAACTAAAAATAAAATAAAAAACCCGAGCGCAAAAAAAAAAACCCGACGAAAAAGAAAAAACCCGAGCGCACAAAAAAATAATCCATCTTCACCCATGGAGGGCTCCGCGCAGACTGAGCTCCGCAGGGCGGGGCAAGGCTTATAAAGCCTTGCCCCGCCCTGCAATTAGCCTAAGAACACTCTGATTGGTGGGTTTAAGCCAATCAGAGTGCTCTTTGTCATTTTACAAGCGTGGGAAAGTTCTTTGGAATTTTCCCACGCTTGTAAAATGTCACAGAGCACTGTGATTGGATGGCTTGAAATCCATCCAATCACAGTGCTCTGTGTCATTTTACAAGCGTGGGAAAGTTCTTTGGAATTTTCCCACGCTTGTAAAATGACACAGAGCCCTGTGATTGGATGGATTTCAAGCCATCCAATCACAGTGCTCTGTGTCATTTTACAAGCGTGGGAAAGTTCTTTGGAATTTTCCCACGCTTGTAAAATGACACAGAGCACTGTGATTGGATGGATTTCAAGCCATCCAATCACAGTGCTCTGTGTCATTTTACAAGCGTGGGAAAATTCCAAAGAACTTTCCCACGCTTGTAAAATGACAAAGAGCACTCTGATTGGCTTAAACCCACCAATCAGAGTGTTCTTAGGCTAATTGCAGGGCGGGGCAAGGCTTTATAAGCCTTGCCCCGCCCTGCGGAGCTCAGTCTGCGCGGAGCCCTCCATGGGTGAAGATGGATTATTTTTTTGTGCGCTCGGGTTTTTTCTTTTTCGTCGGGTTTTTTTTTTTGCGCTCGGGTTTTTTATTTTATTTTTAGTTCGACGGCTATGATGGTTTTTTATTTGGCCTTTTTTGGGGCTGAAAAATGAAGATTTTAGAAAAAAGAAGACGTCGAATGGTAAGTTTAATTTTACTTTACAGGTTAGCAATTTTATTCCCCCCTCACTATTTTTTAGGGTGAGGGGGGTAGGTAGGGGCATTTTTTATTTGGGTGGGGGCTGGGTGACTAGGGGCTTGGGCACCCCTAGTCACCTTGATGGGGGGGGGGGGGGGGGGATTTACTTAGTGCCGCCGCCCAGGGGTGGGGGCGGGGGGAGGACAGTAGGTCCCCCCCCCCATTATCGTTATGGCCCCCACCCGCCGCCCAGGGGTGGGGGCCGGGGGGGGGGGGGGGGAGGAAAGTAGATCCCCCCCCCCTTATTACTATTATGGCCCCCACCCGCCGCCCAGGGGTGGGGGCCGGGGGGGAGGACAGTAGGTCCCCCCCCCTTATTACTATTATGGCCCCCACCCACCGCCCAGGGGTGGGGGCCGGGGGGGAGGACAGTAGGTCCCGTCCCCCCCCCTTTTCCATTAGGGCCCCCACCCGCCGCCCAGGGGTGGGGGCCGGGGGCTGGAGGACAGTCGGTCCCCCCCCCCTTATTACTATTATGGCCCCCACCCGCCGCCCAGGGGTGGGGGCCGGGGGGGGGAGGACAGTAGGTCCCCCCCCCCTATTACTATTATGGCCCCCACCCGCCGCCCAGGGGTGGGGGCCGGGGGGTGGAGGACAGTAGGTCCCCCCCCCCTTATTACTATTATGGCCCCCACCCGCCGCCCAGGGGTGGGGGCCGGGGGGGGAGGACAGTAGGTCCCCCCCCCCCCCTTATTACTATTATGGCCCCCACCCGCCGGCCAGGGGTGGGGGCCGGGGGGGAGGACAGTAGGTCCCCCCCCTACTACTATTATGGCCCCCACCCGCCGCCGGGGGGGAGGACAGTAGGTCCCCCCCCCCCCTCATTATCTTTATGGCCCCCACCCACCGCTCAGGGGTGGGGGCCGGGGGGGGGGGGGACAATAGGTCTCCCTCCCTTATTTTACTTTACGGCCCCCACCCGTCATTTAGGGGTGGGGGGCAATATTTTTTTTCTACAGTGAGCAGCCACAGGCTCACTGCTTACTAGACATGCCCCTACTCGCGGTATAGCGAGTAGGGGCATATTATTTACTAATACCAAGTCATTTTTACTTGGTGTTAGTAAATTTGGCTGAAAGACCAATTTAGGTCTTTCAGCCTTTTAGTAGATAGCTCCCTGATACCGTGGGAATTAGGGAGTTATCTACTAAGCGGCTGCAAGATGCAGCCACAGCAATGAATAGGATCGGAGTTTCATTCATTTGAATGAAATTCCGATCCGAACAAAGTACCGAATTGCATCCTAACACCAATGGAGAAACGGTGCTCATTCTGTTAGGATGCAATTCGGCAGTTTTGCCGGCGTTCTGTCTAAGTGACAGGACTTTCGGCAATACTGACAGGAAGTATTGTGGGAACAGGGAGGAAAGCTAGGGATCATGGGAAAATTGCTCTGACCAGCGGAAATGAAGCACACTTTGCTCCTCCGCTGGTCAGAGCTGGTCAAGCAGAGGAATCCCATAAGACAAAGAGTCCCTACTTTGTCTTATGGTTTTAAAGAAAACTAAAGAAGACAGGAAGAAAAGAATAACAGATCCTGAGAGAGGGGGAGAAGAGGAAGAGGTTGAGGAAAGGTAAGTTCGGCATGACAGTGCCGCTTTAAGTTCTCGCAGCCAATCCATTGTCTCTCATAAAGATGCATTAGGATGTAGGGCACATGCGCACGGCAGTCACCACTGTGCATATCCATAAAGAAGCAGGGAATGAAAAACTTTTTTTTTGTCTTAGCAGCATTGCCTTTTACTTTTGTGTTGGGGCAAAGTGCAACCAGGAAGAGCATCCCCCCCTCCCCCGCTGTCTGACAGTGTGCAACCCAGACATTTTCTCAGATTTCTATTGAAATTGCCACTTTTTTATTAAGTTAGAAATTATTTTAACCCCTAAAGCAAACTGGAGAGCTTTTGGGTTTTGGCATGTACCCAATGCCCAAATATATTGTCACCAATGCTTTTATGAAGGACATTAGTAACAGAGCCAGGTTAATGTCTTACAAGATACTGTGTTGGTAAGGGGGAGTATATTCTAGGCTAGAGGTGATTTAATGCTGTCGATTATGTTGACACAATGGAAATGTTAGCACTTTAACCCCTTAAGGACACATGACATGTGTGACATGTCATGATTCCCTTTTATTCCAGAAGTTTGGTCCTTAGGGGGTTAAAGAGGCATTCTATCATTATTAAACACAGATTGAATCTTCGTGAAATACTTACATTGACTTTGTCAGAATTTCAATAAGATTCCAAACACAATCAAAAGGATAATTAGGGACTATTTTTGTCTTATGGTAAAGCCCAAAGCCCCATTTCTCCTCTGGAGCCTACTTTGACTTCAGTGCCGTACTCCGTAACTCCTGGCAGCAAAGTGTCAGGAGCTGAAAAGGGTAGATGGCAGTGTCTATTAGGGATAGGTTTAGGTAAGTTTATCTACCCTTTTCCTGCTCCTCAAGAATGGAATGCACCCTTGGGAGTCTTTGCAAAATGACTCCTAAAGGTGACACTCTTTAACTCATGTAGTGTTTTCTTTATTTATCTATAGGTATTTTTCTTTGTAACAGCTAACCCATGGCTAATTCACTAAAGAATGAATTTATAAATTGCCATATTTTAAGAATTGGGTTAAAATAGTGGCGTAGAAAATGCTTTCCTTGCAAAATATTATAAAGTGGGTATTTTGCCCTGTTCATTTATCATTTTACCATAGTTAACTGTGGGCCTGCTGAAATGTTTTAATTTTTTTTAAATTACTTTTGCAGCTCAAACATTGTAGTCGCTATATACATGACCTGTTCCCTTCATTGATTAAAAACTTGGATCCTGTGCCCTTGAGGCATCTGCTAAACCTTGTGTCATGCCTTCATCCCAGCGCACACACTGAACAGGTAAAGTAATTCAGTAGTTTAGACTGGATCTGACTGGCCTAGTTTGCTTATCTACAGTCATGGTTGGAAACATCTACTCTCAGTATGGGAATTTGAGATAAACAAACATTGTTACTATTGATAAAGAAATATTTGATTTTTTGTAATTTTTTTCTATTAAAATTTTATCCAGTTTAAAATGGCACAGGATTATTTGTTTCATAATCTTTCAGTTATTATTGGTCCTACTAGAATTGTCATGTGATGCTTTAGTCTCTGTACATTTCCTACTAAAACAAAGCCTGCAAACAGATCAGACAGAACTCAAATTATATGAATGAGCAGCATGAACTTATGTCACTGTGCTTGAATTCTCTGATGTGATAATGTCAATGCATCCTCTTTCAGTAAGCTTAATCAGTTGTAGGAAAAAGACACTCAACAAGTGAAATCCTAAATCCCAGTTATAGGAAAGTGAAAATCTTAACTGTAGAAAGAAAAGGAAAAGTAATTAACAAATATAGAAAGAAAGAAAGAAAGGATTCGTTTCACATAAACATAAGATATTCAGATCAACGTGTAGCTTTAAATTCTCTTGTTGGTTTTTTTTGTGTGGGGGGTTATATTTATGTAGCCACCATATAAAGTGGTGGTCAGATCCAGCCTGGGTTATCCCTTTAATTCAATACCTTGTCAAAATGTTGCTGAATGCAATCTCAGCTGACATAAATAAGAAATTAAAAACCAGTAGGGCATTAGATTTTAAACGTTGTCTTGCATAATTCTTTGTAAAATTGCTACAAATATTAGATTCTGAGCCCATAACACCCTGCTAGTTTTGTAGGAGTATGTGTAATTATATATTAAAAAAAAATAATGTTCTAATGATACTTTGTGTGCCTTTTTTCCCATAGACATTGTATTTGGCTTCGATGTTGATCAAGGCTCTCTGGAATAATGCACTAGCAGCCAAAGCTCAGCTTTCTAAACAAAGTTCCTTTGCATCGTTACTAAATACTAATTTACCAATGGGGAATAAGAAAGGTAAGCATGCCCCAGTAAACATGACTGCAGATATTTGAACTCAATTTTCCATGACCCACAGCCTGTCTAAACATCATGAGAAATGTAATCACTGTGCTTCACTTTTACTATTACAAAAGGTGTGCTTGTATATTCTACTGTTTTCTAATTATGAATACATACACTTTATTTTATCATTCAAAAGATGAGCATGTATACAGTGTATTTCTTATCATTGGAAAGGTCACTTTGTGTACTTTTGTATGTCTTTTAATTCGGTGAACTTGTGTACACTGTATTTACTTCAATTAGAAATTGGAGCATGTGTACACTATTACTTTAAAATAGGTGATTCTGTGTACACTGAGCATTTATGAAAACTATATGCACCTGTACAAATAAAGTCAATCAAGTATTAACACTACGCATTTAGCAATAAATGTAAATTCTATAATATAGGTCTACATGCATAGACTGACTTGTATGGACTTTTTATAATTTAGCGGTATAAAGATGTTTGTAAGCTGGCATAATTCTTCAGTCATTAATAGCTTGACATATAAATGTTACAATTATATATAATAAATATGCCCAATGAAAACAGATCACACCAGTTAATGCAGGGCTTCTCCACCACACATACACACACCAATTGTATACAAAAACAAAAAAACAAACAAGGGCCCAAGACACCTGTGAATTAACACACTATGCTATACATACCCTCAGAGAATAAAATAAATATTCAATAAAGGTTAGGGAAAATATGAAAGAGTATCATAGCATAGACCAGTTTATTCAGAGAACAACCAATTACAAAATGAGTTTGCACTCACAAAAGGAGATGCGAATATACAGGGGTATAGAATTTAAAAAACAAACAAAAAAAAAAACCACTTGTCTAAGGGACTAGAGTCGTAGCTTAATATACATGTCCGTCATGACAGTCTACTTGTCCTAGCTTGATAAAGACCCGCTGTGTTGAAATGTTGCTGTATTTGCTCCAATAAAGCTGCTATTTTGGCTATTACTTTGAGTGCCTGGGGCACTATTTTATTGTCCTGACACATCATATAATTTACAAATATTGGGGGGCCCTTGCTTAGGGCTGTGGACAGAGGACATTGACTAATTTTCACAAACTAAACCTAGATGGAAAAATGAAGGCAAAAATAGCAGATCTGTAAGTATTTTTTTTACTTTGCTTTAGTTAGAACATGGGTATTTTTGCTTCAATTTTGCAAAAATGCCATGTTTAGTGAGCTACCTTGAGTGTAGTCTCTCCTTTGTCATGTTATGTGCTGAATACGTGTGCCTGTGTGTATATAGCATAATGTATTAATTCACGGTGTCTGGTTCCCTTGTAAAAAAATTGTAAACAAAAAGTCCATCTTAATTTTAGGATCGCCAACTGCCAGTCCACAGAGCAGCGACAACAGTGATACTCATCACAGTGGAGGAAGTGACATTGAAATGGATGATCAAATAATGAACAGATCAAAGCATGTGCAGCAGCGACTGTCCGACACAGAGGTAAAGATTCCTTAATTTTGAATGTATTAAACAAAACAATATGTACTTTGCCATTCCACAACATTTTGTAGATGATACCTCTATTAAGAAGGCTTGTCCTGGAGACTATACATGCATGGTAAGCAATAATATATATTTGAAAAAAGGGACCACAAATTGTTAATTTTTATTTGGCTAGGCTGTTGTATTTTATTTAAAGCTCAAGGGGGCATAACAATCATCTACTTTAAAACGATTAACCAAATAAGATATAACTTTACTCTTTGTAAAGTTTTATATATTAAACGTCACCAAATTGCCAGTTAGTCCTAGATTACCTGACTGCCTTTTATTCTATTTATCACCAAGTCCTTGCTCTTAACTTAACTCTGATGATTACTTTTTGCCCCCACCGCCACAACTGGGGCGACAAAATCTTCCCCAGTGGAGGCCCACCACAGCCAAAGCCCTCTCAAAATATTTTGTAGATCCACTTTGCCAAACAGAGCTACGCCTCTAGGAGAAACCACTCCCCAATGTAAAACGTTTTAACAGTGCAAATTGAGCTTCTGGCACACTGTTTCTAAAGCTCCTAGGTCGCGTTACTCTAACCAGCTAAGCGTGGCACCCTCACAGACCACACTTACAGACTTTGTAAATTAATAGATTTAAATATTCTGTCATCATTCCCCATATACGCAAAATTAAAATGGATAAAACAGAGACCACCTTTATAAGCAATCCAGAATAATTATTTGTAATATTCTCAAGCCACTTACACCTTTCAATATATTGCCACATCTTCTTAAATTAAAACTCAGGCTTAGCCCATATATTCTGGCTGCAGATTTTTGCACGGCTCTTTTAATAAAAGAAATATAACCCAGATGTTTTATTACGGTACCTAGGAAATAACAAGGAATGACAGAATGAAGAGAAACCTCATATTATGCACATAAATCTGACTTCAAACAATAATGCTATCAACTCCAAAACCACAATATTTTGGCTGCTTCCATTGCTGATTCATTCCTAAAATATAAGAAGGTGAATCTTCTCTGTAACCTACACAAATTAAACAATTGCAAAAACCCTTTGAAATACGATTTAAAGGAGATACTGAAATATGACCCAGATAAGAACCTGCAACAGAGAGGTGAATGCCAAATTAGCCTGCAAAATAAAAATAAGCAAACCTCTTCAATAATGGTAGACAAAGGAATCCGCCTGCCTTTTCTAAGTGGTCCATTTTGGAAAATCTCAACCACATATCAACATTAGAACTCCTGACAATACATAATTAAATGGAAACTGTGACAACCTGACCTACTGATGAAACTAACTCACTAATCCTAAGTGCAGCACAAAGAACTAAAGAAATTGCAGCTGAAAACAAAAAAAAACTCAAATTGATCAATATAGACAACCTTGACATTGAGAACATCAAATAAATCCTATAACACAGAATGAGTGAATTTAACACCCCTAAAGTAAGCTTTTAACAATTGTTTAATTACAAATGCATGCACCACCACCTATAAAAATAATAATAATCATAATTAAAAAAATAAAAGACAATTAAGCAATCCCACTTGTCTTATTGACGCACACTGTTAATACCTTGAGTACATGTGGAAAGTTGTCTCAAAATGTCCACCAATTGGGTTGCACTGATTAAGTTATGAAACTTGTACCATTAATCCCATAAAAAGGCATAAGCAGTCCATGTGCCCAGCAAGTGCATTCATATGAATTGGACAGGTCACTGTTCTGTGCATCATCGAAAGACGCACAGGACACTGAGCATGCATTCCAAACCAGAAACAGCGTGAATCCTTTAGCAAAAACAATACTTTATTAGCTCTTTCCTGGCATTGGTACATTTATAGATAAGGAAGAAGACTTTCCAACTTCACTAGAGCCATTCTTTGGTGAATTGGATCTCTCCCCTGACTGGATCCTACTGCATGTCTATTATAGCAGCTCACTGCACTAAAAATACAAATACCACCAGCTGATTAGTTTGTCAGATAAGCAAAGCTACACCCCTAAAGTGTTTAATTTATTTTATATAAAAGCATTCAAATGGTTTTGAAGTGCTGAACAACCTACTACAAAAGGCTGACTTTCGTTCCCCCCAAAATGTACTAAAATATACAAAAAGGCTTATACCCATTATCCAATGAGCATGGAACAATTCTACACTACACTTCGGTTTTATTTAATTTTTTACCAAATGCAGAAGGAACAATAAATCTATATATCAGTCTCCAAATATTCTCCTTTACCTGAGCTCCTTATTGGACCCCTAATAGATCACTCTCTATGCTAACACTTCTATTCTGCAGTACCCTTAGAACATTACTACTACTCCCACTACACCAAGCCTGAGCTGGACGTCATTAACTACATCTATGAGAGGCTAACACTTCACAATTGACTAATTTTAACCATCAGCATTTCCTCATGCTCCCCACCAGAAGTACCGGCTCTGCCTTGAGCCTCCATGATTTCCAGTACTGGTATTTCCTCCAGCTCTAGCTCACTCATAGCATTAGAGCTTTCCTCAAGCCTCATGAACAAGTCTTCAGCAAAGCCCTCAATGCAACCTACACTTGTATATATCCAGGGCAAGAGGGCAGGCCCTCTGAACATCATCTTGCTCTTCAGGTGTTGTCCCTTTTAAATTCAGGAGAATCCAGTCTCCTAGCAACAGCACTGCCATCTACATCTGTTTCGCTAACTGGCTAAATCTGCCCAGCAACGGATTCCTTCATTCTAAACTACCTCACCTTAACACCACTATTAACCCTATCAAAGCCACCATACATATGCCATACGACACATAATGCCGGTGGCATTTATAACGAGAAGAATTGTTCGTCACTCCTTATTCAGTAGAGGTAAATCTTTAGCTGCAGCCTGTAAATTGACAGCACTTCAGTGTGTAATATTGAAGTAAATAATGTAATTATCTTAATGATACAAGTGCGGTCAAACATTGCCTCATATGTGGCTTGCCGTAAAAGGGGATACTACTACTAGGGCTAAATGTATGCTTGATAGTTCCTTCACTTTTGATTTGGGTAGTTTGATGGGACCATGACCCAAATAATCTTGGATACATTTGATGTTGGTGCATGTTTTTCCCTTTTCTTTCTGTTTTGTATCGTCACGTATGCATTTGAGATTAATTAAGAGTATCAGTTTAATTTATAACTAAATGTTATCCAATAATAAAAAATAAAAAGTGTATAAAACTCAAGGTTGTTCTGGCACAGCCTGGGGTGTGTTACAAATATCAGAAGACCCCATTACTTCATGTGCGTGCAGATAATTGAGTAATTATCTGAACCCGTGTGTGTTCAGAGCTTCTTGTAAACATTATACATACATAAGATGGAGCTTCTAAATACTTCTTGTAAACATGGTAATACTAATAGAGCAGGTATGCAGCAGACACACTTTAGCTATGAAAAAATGTATAACTTTTAATTTGTGTTTTTTTTAGGAATCCATGCAAGGGAGTTCAGATGAAACTGCTAACAGCGGTGAGGATGCTAGTAGTGGACCTGGAAGCAGCAGTGGGCACAGTGATGGGTCGAGTAATGAAGTAAACTCTAGCCACGCAAGTCAATCAGCTGGCAGCCCAGGGAGCGAGGTGCACTCTGAGGACATAGCTGATATGGAAGCCCTTAAAGAAGACGAGGAAGAGGATGAGCATTCTCATAACCCTTCAAAAAGCAGAGTGGCAGAAATGCAGAAGAGAAAGGCAGAATCTCAGTCAGGCATTTGTTTGGGAGAGTCACAGGGGCCAACAGATATGAGCACTTCAAATAATGGAAATGGAAAGGACTTGGTTTTTAATTCAGAATCCGTTCAAGCAGGAGACAGCCGCATTCGCATCTTGGATGGGGAAGAGCCTGAGCATGACATGACAGGAGAGATGAGTGGTGGTCACATGCAAGGTTCTCATGATACCTGCATAACCCGAACCGGAGACTTTCTTGGGGAAGCGATTGGAAACGAGCTATTTAATTGCAGACGGTTTATTGGTCCTCAGCATCACCACCACCACCATCATCACCATCACCACCACCATCACCATCATCATCATGAGGGGTAAGTTTCTTTCAATGATTATTAAAGTAACTGATCTAATGCCTGGGTTAATTGTTTTCCTTTTTAGTAACACGCGCCTGCTATAACAAATATTTAGTCCATATGCTCAATTACACTTCAATCTTGAGCGATTCTAGAGTATGCCAGTGTGCCATAATATTTTGTATGTGGGTTGGCATTTTTGTATTTGATGTGTGATTTCATGGGATTTTAAAATGCTGGTTTTTAATGTTCTTTCAATGTTATACCAAATGTGTTTTTTGGGGGCTTTCCTGATGATGCACTTTATTGTAATTTTGTGTGGTGATGGATATAGAAAAATATCTACTTAGGGATTTCATTATTAGTTCAATAAATTATATTTACTGTGGTGTTTTTGCTTTTAATGATACAGTTTGTGATGCAAACATTAGTTGCTGCCAGGTTCATTTATTTTTAATCTTATTTTTTTACATTTATTTTGTGCTTTAAACTTGGAATTTTTCATGTTGCCCTCTACGCACAAATACAATATATGTAACCATCTCTTAACATAAAATGTATAACTATATTTTCATAACAAATTACATTGCTAGTGATCGACGCAAGGCTCAACAATTATTTTTGCCCACTAGCCCTAAATGTATTCTTTGGACTCCTCCCAATACATGTGAGGCTCTTAACTTTGGTTTAAAAACCAAGCTTTCACCTGATATCTGGCAAGAGTGCGGTTACAAGAAGGAATTTGGCAACCTAAATGCTTTTAAAATAAGTTGGCATTTACCTGATTCTCTATCTTTCATGTCTTGGTGCTGACCTGCTTATCTTGGTTCCATTTGAACTACTTGTTTCTTGTGACCCCTTTGGCAGGTCTTCTTCCCACCATAAGTTAGCATTGTGTACATCCAAACGTCCCCTTAGAGCCTGAACCTGGTGCTCAAGGTGCCTCAGTATGCTCATATTGTACCTATACCTTCACTAGATTTGCAGTTGTTGTCTCAGAAGGTGTTATTTTGTTTGGAAGTTTACTCGGTGTTTACAAGTGTTTGTGAACTTTAATATTTCTCGCTAATGGTTTTTCATAAGGATCGCGCAGTCCTGGGAACTGATTAAAATTTTTTTTTTTTCTTTCTCAAAGATTGTCTCCTCTGTTCATATGAAATGGAGGTCATCACTTAGTTGGAAGTTAACTTCTGTTTTCCCATGTGATGCTCAGTTTTCTTTAACATTTGTAGAAAATGTTGTCATAATCCTGTTCAACACAGGCAGGACACACATTATGTTTAACCCCTTAAGGACCAAACTTCTGGAATAAAAGGGAATCATGACATGTTACACATGTCATGTGTCCTTAAGGGGTTAATTTCCTCAACTTGTAATTTTTTTTCCAATGCTGGCTGCCAGATGGTAAGGGCAGAGCTTATAGCAATGATTACCTGGGAGCCAAGATGGAGGCACCCAGCTGCATAAAGCTGTGGATAAAATTGGATAAAAAGGTGTTTAATTCCACATTTAAAGGAACACTATAGGCACCCAGACCATTTGAGCTGAAGTTGTCTGGGTACAGTGTCACTATTGCCCTAAGTCCTGCAATATAAAACATTGCAGTTTTAGAGAATAGCTTCATATTGTAGTACTAAGACCGCCTCTATTTGCTGTCTACCAGACAGAAACTAGAGGCGCTCTGGGAGTTTACTGGACTCCAAGTCGCCTAACTGACGCTGGACTTCCTCACGCTTTGCATGACGACATCCAGCATCCATGAAATCCCCATTGGAAAACATTGAGGCAATGCTTCCCATGGGGAGTGCTTAATGTGCTCGCCATGTGAATTAGGTCCCCTTGTCGGATGAGGCGGAGCACTGACACAGTGCTGAGGGACATTGGTACTGGAAATGGGCAAGTGAATCCTTTTTTTTTTTTTTTTTTTTTTTTTTTTGAAACCCTTACTGTGAGGGAGGGGCGGTCCGTGAGCTGTGACTACCTTGTGGGTGTTTCACCATGAGGCTTCTATCCAAGCAAGTCATCTTGGCATACATTTTCAAAATGTTATCCTTTTAGGATTTTTGTGTCCTGTTGATGCTGCTTTTGGCAGCAAAGTGCTTGTGGAGTTGTTAAGTCACTGTCATTACCCACCCTGTATTTTGAGCTGGCCTTGTGCCCACTTTGCTTGAGTTTAAAGGAACACTTTAGAGTCAGCAGCACATTCTTGCTCTTAGTGTTAGAAAATACAATTTACCCCTCCCCTTTTGCCTCCGTAAATATGGTAATATCTTGCCTTTATTCCAGTCTGTTGGTGCTGGCTCTGCCCCTGATTTGCCTCCTTGGCTGACATAGGAAAGCATTGGATTGGCAGAGATTGTTCAATCCTTATGATCTCAGCCAGGAAGGTGGCGCCCTGGACAATCCACAACAAAGTTCAGTGTCTCCGTGCAGCACTGCCCCTTTTCTATGAAAAGACCACATTTATGGCAAAAAGCCAACAGGGTCTGATTATACTCACCAGAACCATTACATGAAGCTGTAGTTCTGGTGACTATAGTGTTCCTTTAAACTCATGCACTACAACACATAGATTCTCACTTTTGATGAGTTGGAAAACCAAATTTGTGTCTAAATTGTGTGCACAAACATGCTAGGATTTGTTGGATTCTCTGAGTGTTGTGGGAGGTAAGCAATCTGCTGGTTTGTTATTTATTTCCCTGCACAAGTATTATTGACTGCTTTGACACTAGAATAAATTCTGTAAATTTCTTCACCATAGCACTACATGTACTGGTGGTGTTCGGTCACATTCATGCACAAGCCTCAATAGAATGAACTTGAGTGCCCATATGCTGACACAACACTTTCCAAGCTGATGCATAAACAAATTGTACCCTGTAGCTCACTTACCAACGCATATTTAAACTCACCTGTATTCTCTCACATAAACATAGTGCAGTTATATTCTATGCTCTTTAGTATCCAGCTTGGTGTATGGGAGGTTGCTGTATATTATACACTGTAAAGTGATAGTTTGAATAAAGGTTCTTTGTGGATTTTAGGCATATGGTGGATGACATGCTGAGTGCAGATGATGTCAGTTGCAGTAGCTCACAAGTCAGCGCCAAGTCAGAGAAGAACATGGCAGACTTTGATGGTGAGGAATCTGGCTGCGAAGAAGAACTGGTACAAATAAATTCACATGCTGAGCTCACCTCTCACCTCCAACAACACCTCCCCAACCTGGCTTCTATTTACCATGAACATCTGAGTCAAGGTACGTTGAATGATCAATCAGATCTGCTTCTCAGAGGTTAGCTGGTTTCTAGTTGTACTCAAAGGTTTTTGTTTTTTTTAATCTTTAACTGGAATTCAAAGCGCAAACAACAAAGCCACATACAGGTTACGCAAAGGCTGAAAATGACAATTACAAGTTACAAATATTATCAAGTAACTTGAAGAGAACCTCAAATGAAGTTCTGTATGAGATGGATGATGGGCTGTGCTTATGAATGACACATACAGGGTTACAGTAGACGCGCCATGAGAACTAACCACCCTGGCAAGATGGAAGAATAAATTCAAATGAACTAAGAACTCGAGTAAACGAAAGCTGTTTTCATCACATATTTTGCTGTCGGAATCGTAAAATGTTCCCCCTTTCTAATTAAAGCCATTTTGCTCCTCCCCGTGACATAAGAAATGTTCTTTCCAACTGAATGATAGATTAATTTTTATGCATTGAAATAAATATATTTCTGGATTCTAGATAGGAGATGCTAGTGGGCTGACTGTTTCTGAGTAGGTTTCAGTTCTAAGTAAGTTGCAGCAAACCTTTCCCTGCTTCTATATATCAAGGTATTAACTAAACTATTATGAGGGAATATTGTTTCAGGTTAGTGTCATCCACTAACCAATTACTTTTTTTGTTTCTTTCATTACATATTCTATTTAAATTTTGCGTTTAATGTTTAATCCTGTTCTTCCTGTAGGTCCTTCAGTTCATAAACACCAATATAACAGCAATGCGGTGGTGGACATAAACCTGGATAATGTTTGTAAAAAGGGTAACACCCTTCTATGGGACCTGGTCCAGGATGAAGATGCAGTAAGTTCAATATGAATGATTTAAGGGACACCCAATTATTTTTCTTAATCTATACATATTGTTATTTAAAAAAATTAATTCCCCTCGGAATGTCAATGTCCTGTCCACCTCTGCTCTTTCTCAGTATTTGGTGATCTTGGGCAATCCCAATGCAAATGCATGAGATTTGATGATTGTTAGTATACATTACCATTGAATTTTCCATGGAAAAATGTATGCAGCTCAAACATGCAGCAGCCTTGCATGTGAACTCATTGAAAACTTTCTTTATTGAGCTATTTCTAGTTTCTAGTAGATGAGTGACTGTCATAAGCATTCGAAACATGGATAATTAGCTGAAGTTTCCTTTGAGTGTCAGTTTTACATTTCCACAGTCAGGTTTAGAAATCTGAAAAGAGGAAGTTGTAACTGTTGTTTATGTTGTAGATTCACCTATCTGAAGGTCTGATAAATGAAGCAGAAAAACTCCTATGTTCCTTGGTGTGTTGGTTTACAGACAGACAGATCAGGATGCGTTTCATTGAAGGCTGCCTGGAAAATCTTGCCAATAATAGGTAAGAGCAAAATAAGCAAGTGTGTGTTTTTTTTTTTTTCTTCTCAATTGAACATTCTAAGATGGTCTAGAACGAGATTGTCAAATGCATATAATAAACCCACAGCTTGTGCAATTAAACAAAAAATAATAATTAAAGAAGCACCCTTTATTATAATTTTCAGCATGAACATGGCAATAAATAATTTAAAGTAGAGCAAACTTATCTTAAGGAACCACAGATAAGAACAACTTAAAAAGTAACCCATACAAACTTAATTTTCCCAGTTACAAATTTTGTTATTTTATTTCCTTTTTTTAATAAAGGGACACTATAGTCACCTGAACAACTTTAGCTTAATGAAGCAGTTTTGGTGTATAGAGCATGCCCCTGCAGCCTCACTGCTCAATCCTCTGCCATTTAGGAGTTAAACCCCTTTGTTTATGAACCCTAGTCACACCTCCCTGCATGTGACTTGCACAGCCTTCCATAAACACTTCCTGTAAAGAGAGCCCTATTTAGGCTTTCTTTATTGCAAGTTCTGTTTAATTAAGATTTTCTTATCCCCTGCTATGTTAATAGCTTGCTATACCCTGCAAGAGCCTCCTGTATGTGATTAAAGTTCAATTTAGAGATTGAGATACAATTATTTAAGGTAAATTACATATGTTTTAAAGTGAAACCAGTTTTTTGTTTTTTTTTTCCATGCAGGCTCTGTCAATCATAGCCAGGACAGGTGTGGCTAGGGCTGCATAAACAGAAACAAAGTGATTTAACTCCTAAATGACAGTGAATTGAGCAGTGAAATTGCAGGGGAATGATCTATATATTAAAACTGCTTTATTTAGCTAAAGTAATTTAGGTGACTATAGTGTCCCTTTAAGGATTATGACAGAGATTTTGAGATTGATGATGTCTACTGTGGTATATTTCAATTCTCAGGTTTCTCACATGAGCCCAGGTTTATTAACAAATGAGGCACTAATCGAGAGACGAAATGGAAACCATTCTTTACTTTGATGTCTAAAATGTAACCATACACACTTATAAATGCAAATAGCATGTGTATGTTTCTAAGTGAAATCACTCAATCAGCCTAGTCATTTCTATTGTTAAACAATATTATGTTTTGCAAGCTAGCTTGAGAATTCAAATATTCAATATATAGAAATTGCTATATACAAGAAAATTTAATGTTTAATGTTTCACCCTTAAGATTGTTTCCTATATTTACCCACAGATCAGTGGTTGTCTCACTACGTCTTCTTCCAAAGTTATTTGGAACTTTTCAACAGTTTGGAAGCAGTTATGATACTCACTGGATAACAATGTAGGTTGACTTTTTTAACTTTCACGTATGCCTAATTATTATGGGTTTGTGGATTTTTACATTTTTATTTTTTTAATGTTTTTTTTGAGAGCGCTTTATTTTAGGGGTTACTTGCCAATATGAACTACTTACCTCTTGTAATTTAAGTTGTCATGCAAAGACCAAAGTACAGAGTGTGTATAAAATAAGATACAAGATAATAACCCATTAGAAAATGCATATATGCCACTAGACCATCAGAAAGTATGACATCAGAAGGAAGCTTTGCGGATGAGACATAGCACCTTTATGTATAAGTGACAAGAAATTTGCAATATTTAATTCAATGCAGCTTTTAGTCATCCAAACATGTTTGGCAGCGTGAATATGCCTGTTCGCTTGACCGATACTATAAGCGTGCACTCTCAGCTTCTTTCACCCTCTACTCCAACATAATCACCACCACACTCCATTAGCACCGAGGGAAGAGAAAATTGATCTTTCATTTTATTTTTAGTTCTTTCTTGTAACACAGAGTTGAGTACTTTGGTAATCTAGCTATGCATTTCCTTTTATATGATGTGTTCTAGTTGGTAAATAGCAGACTATTAATGTTCAGTTCAATTAATGAATACATGCCCATTACCTTCCTAGGGCAAGTAAGTCTGTTAGATTACTGCCTTCTAAATATCTTCCATGGAGCTGTAAACTATTGTATCCCTGTTCTATTCCTAGGTGGGCAGAGAAGGAACTGAATATGATGAAGCTATTCTTTGACAACTTGGTACACTACATCCAGTCTATCCGAGATGGACAACACAAGCATGCCTTGTAAGTAGATGTATATAATCTACCAATTTATCCTGTTCCAGGCTAATGTATCTTTATAGTAAACCTGTCATCCCTGAATCTGATGCCATGTTCACAGTTCACCTTCATGTCTTAATAGTTAGGATGTAAAATGGACAGCAAATATCTAGATTAAAACATACATATTTACCCAGTGGTATATCACCTAGTTAACCCTTAATATAGCAGAACAATCTTATGTGCAGTGATGTTATTTCAAGTTATAAGCCAGACCTAGCACTGTTATACTATATCTAATGCCTTTTAGCTCACCTACGCACTGCACTAAATGTATAGAATACTCTTTTGTGCTGCATGTTTAATAGCCCGTTTCTTACCAGCGTGTTTACATTTTGCTCTTCTTAGTATAGCATAAAACTTTTTTCACATAATATATAAGCGTGCTTCCAAACACATAGCTCACTCATGTACTCCTACTCAGAGGAAACTGTAATATTTTGTTAGACTAAATACAGCAGTGAGTTGTTAGACTACCGTGTATAACTGTGTCTATAACTAGAATAATAGATGAACATAGCCTGTGACCTGTCAGACGCACCTAACCCATAAATCAATATGTGTCACTACTCGTAGACTACATCACGCAATAATCTAAAACACATACCTTAGCAACTAGTATTATTATCATGTTATTTTGTCTTCCAAATAAAAATGTGTGCTTTTCATTCTCGCCGTGACAATGTATGCAATTGAAAGCCTGTACTAGCTGTTGTGGCTCTACAGGATATTATATAATATCATGCACACGAAAAATAAAGAATTAAAAAAAAAAAACATACATATTTACTACTTATATGGTTTACTGGACTGGAAAATGATTTGTATAAAATAAATAGAATATTTTTTTTGTAGATGAAGCTTATTTTGACATTCTTTTGCATCATGCTTTCTCCTATTGACTGATTACCATTTTGTTTGGTGCAGGTACAGTCACAGTGCAGAGGTTCAAGTTCGACTTCAGTTTTTAACCTGTGTCTTTTCCACTTTGGGATCACCAGATCACTTCAGTACGTACTTTTACATATTGTGTGTTTAGAACATTATTCTCTTGGTTCTACAACCAAGTTCTATAGTTGGTTCTATAATCCATCATTGGTTATGATTTTGTTCAATGAATGCTTGGTGTCCATTCTTTACTTAACTGCTTCATAGGTGCTTGGCATTTCTTTTTGCTTCCTTAATCTTTGGCAATGCTATGTAGTGGTCAGTAGCACAAGGTTGATTTGGTAAAAGCAGGTGATAGATTGAAATCAGATCATTTGCTATCATTAAAGGGACACTATAGTCACATGAACAACTTCAGCTTAATGAGGTTGTTCAGGTGAGAACCATAGCTCCCTGCAGCCTATCTCATGTAAACACTGTATTTTCTGAGAAAATACAGTGTTTACACTGAAAGCTAGGAACACCTCCAGTTGCAGTCACTCAGAGTGAACCAGAGGGACTTCGGAGTTGATGGAGGCATAATATGCCTCCAACCATTCAGATCTGCTGTGCACGAGCATCCTGTGATTCAGTATCTCCTCCCACTGCATGCAGACACTGAACTTTCCTCATAGAGATTAAATGATTCAATTTATCTCTGAGGAGATGCTGATTGGCCAGGGCTAGGTTTGAATCATGCTGTCTCTGCCCCTGATCTGCCTCCTTGTCAGTCTCAGCCAATCCTATGAGGAAGCACTGTGATTGTAACAGGCTATCACATGTCAGCAGACTGCTTGTTTTTCCTGAGTCTAACAGCATGCAGATTTACAGCTTCTGGCTTGAATACAGTAAGATTTTTACTATATTTATGGAGGCATGAGGGCCCAGGGGGGCTAGATGGTTTTGAAAGGGACTCTTGGTAGCTGGCTTTAGGCCTGATATCTGGGGTTTCTAACAGTACACCCTACTCCTCATGTCTTCTGTTAATGGATTGTAGGTGTTCCCCCTACTCTTGGCACAGATGTTTTGCAAAAAGTAAACAGAAGACCTATCAGCAGGTAAATTAAATATATTTTCCTTTATCATGGTTTTACTAATGATTTACGGATTCATTTAGGGTTAAGCTTGGAGCAGGTGGACATCTTATGGCACTGTTTGGTTGAAGATTTGGAATGCTATGACGATGCACTGCACTGGTTCTTAAATCAAGTTCGTAGCAAAGATCAACACGCCATGGGAATGGAAACGTATAAGCATCTTTTTCTGGAGAAGGTAATTCAAATTGTTTATAGTGTTACACTGTATGGGGGAAAAAAAGACCTAAGGAAGATTTTCTTTAATGCCCTTTATTGATTTTTCTTCTTCTTTTTTTTTTTTTTTTTTTTTTAGATGCCACAACTAAAACCTGAAACTATTAGCATGACTGGTTTGAACCTATTTCAACATTTGTGTAACCTAGCCCGTCTTGCAACAAGCGCTTATGATGGTGGCTCAAACTCCGAGGTAATTATAAGTTTGTGTGTCTTGTTTCATAAAAGAATATGAGCCATTTGGATGAATTTATGGTCTGGGCTTTTATCAGATTATCATCACCATCCATGTTATACAGATTCACACTTGATAATACGCAAGTGTAGTTTCCATATTATCCATGCAGAGGGGGATGGCTTTGGGTCCAATAGAGAGCCTTAGTTTTGGTCAAACCACTCCAAAACATTTTGACAAAAAATGGGTTTCATTTTAAAGACATTTTGATTCCACCCACTTGCAATCTTTGTCCTCTTTTTATGTCCCCCGTTAGCATCAGTCAAGTCACCAGTTCAGCTCACACTGACCTCTCATTAGCTGAGCTGCCCTACACACCTTTCTATCTGAAAGATGTCTTGTGAGAGGGGAAGGCTTGGATAAGGAGTTGGTTACACAATAGAAGTGTTATTTTTTTAAAGCAAAACTAATGAATGCGGTGAAAAACAATGCATAGGATAGTTAAATTGCGCAGACATTGTAATCCAAAATCTAACACTTGGAGACACTTGTTTCCTGGCCTTGTGTTAAAGACGTATAAAGGTATTTTGCTTCAAGAACACTGTAGGTGCAACAAAAATTAAGCTTAATTTCATCCTGTTTTGCTTCTCTGGACTGTGTGTGTGGCTGTGTTTTATAAATAAGTTCTCTTGTATTTTTCTTTTATTTATTTTTTTAACTTGTCTTTTAAAGTGCTGTTTTACC
Organism: Pelobates fuscus; assembly: GCF_036172605.1. Lineage (NCBI taxonomy): Eukaryota > Metazoa > Chordata > Amphibia > Anura > Pelobatidae > Pelobates > Pelobates fuscus. The sequence continues at coordinate 378,725,230 of NC_086318.1, read as the reverse complement.
ATTTTTTTAGTTATGTGGTATGGATCAATTTTGGGGCATTGCTTTAAGAGCTCAAACTGGGGATGTCAGCAGAGCAGCCATCCAGTATATCAACTCCTATTATATCAATGGTAAGGTGTCACAATAATACTTTAAGGAATTTACTTTGTATTTTGCGAATACTTTGTTTCTTCATCTATGCTTTAAAAGGAGTATGGAATCTGTGATTTTAAGCTAAATATGCTTTAATGTATAAACATCTTCAATATTGTCTTTAAGACTGAGGCAAGTTTTGTCTTTACATCTGTAGTGTTTGAGCCACTGGAATTTGAGATGGTACACCATGTATTTCCTAATTTTATTTGAGGAATAAGGAGGACGATGTGCTAATTTCCTGTCTGAACCCAGCGCTGTGTAAACAAACAAAATCTTCTGTTTAGGTAAAACAGGGTTGGAGAAGGAGCATGAGTTTATTAGCAAGTGTATGGAGAGTTTAATGATCGCCTCCAGTAATCTTGAACAGGACTCCCAGTCAAGTCTCACCATCATTGAAAGGGGACTTCTGATGCTGAAAACACACCTTGAAGCTTTCCGGAGAAGGCAAGTTGCTTAATATTTTGTTGTGTCATAGACCATAATGATTTTTATTTCAACTGATTACATTTATTGTGCCACTGAATGTGGAGTAAGTACAATTATTTGTTCCTAGCATGTGAATTTATGCTTTTGTTTTTCTTTTTCTTTGCATTTTAGGTTTGCATATCATCTAAGGCAGTGGCAGATTGAAGGCACCGGTATCAGCAGTCATTTAAAGGCACTTAATGATAAGCAGTCCTTACCCCTGCGAATTGTGTGCCAGCCAGCAGGGCTTCCTGACAAGGTCAGTAATAAGTACCATACACAACTAAAGTTACCGGTCAGAATAGTTAAAGGTGTTAAAATTTGCTACCGAAAAACCTTTTTCTTTGCGTCATATGTTGTTCTTCTCACCACAGATGACAATAGAGATGTATCCAAGTGATCAGGTAGCTGACCTGAGGGCAGAAGTTACCCACTGGTATGAGAATTTGCAGAAGGACCAGTTAAACCAACAAGCACAGCTCCAGGAGTTTGGACAAAGTAGCCGTAAAGGAGACTTTCCAGGTGAACAATTATTTATTTTAAAAGCTTATCATGAATCGAGAGTTAATGCCATAATTTTTCTGGTAAGACCACACCTTGAATATGCTGTGCAATTTTGGGCACCTGTTCTAAAGAAAGATATCATGGCACTAGAAAAAGTGCAGAGACGAGCTACAAAATTGATAAAAGGAATGGAGCATTTTAGTTATGAAGAAAGGTTAAAAAATTTCAATCACTTCAGTTTAGAAAAACGGCGCCTGAGAGGGGATATGATAACATTATACAAATATATTCGGGGCCAGTACAAACCTTTATCTGGAAATCTATTCATAAACAGGGCTATACATAGGACACGAGGTCACACATTTAGGCTTGAAGAAAGGAGATTTCATCTAAGGCAAAGAAAAGTTTTTATTTTTTTTTTATTTTTTTTTTTATTTTTTTTTTTTTTTTTTTTTATTTTTTTTTTATTCATTGCCTGAAGAGGTGGTTTTGTCAGTCTATACAGATGTTTAATGTTTTACTGCAATTGGATAAATACTTGCAAAAACATAACATACATGGATATAATTTCTAATTAGTGGGGTAATAGTTGCTTGATCCAAGGAGACATCTAACTGCTATTTTGGGGTCAAGAAGGAATTTTTTCCTAGTTTGATGCAAAATTGGAAGCGCTTCAGACTGGGTTTTTTTGCCTTCTTTTGGATCAACGGCAAAAGCATATGTGAGGAAGGCTGAACTTGATGGAACGCAAGTCTCTTTTCAACTATGTAATTTTGCTTTTTAAACAATACATTAGACTTAATTTTAACAAACACCATTATGGTCCTGTCTACAGAACTGATTTAAGCAATAAAATGTTTTAAAGATTATTAAGTTGAAAAAAAATGCGTTTTATCATATGTATATGTAAGGAGAAACAAGTGTTTCTTATTTGTGAAGCAAAATCCTGTACATTTATTTTAAAAGAATTCAGATTTTATTTCTTTTTTTTCTTTTTCAAGGTGGTCTAATGGGACCAGTTCGAATGATTTCATCTGGCCACGAGCTGACAACAGACTATGATGAAAAAACACTCAATGAACTTGGCTTTAAAGATATGCAGGTATTTTCACAACTATGTATAATCTATATACATTTCTTCAGGGATATGATGCAGGTATGTTTCCATTGTGATATTATCATAAAGGAAATAATAGTGAATTGTATTCCATTTAATTGGTAAAAATAAAGGTGTGTTAAGACTAATGATTTATTTTAGATTAAAATTTTTCCTTATGCAAAGTTTTTCATTCCTTTCCCTTGGATTTTTAAATATATTTTTATATAGCATTTTAATTAAAGCTGTAACATATAATTTTATGTGGCCTGTAAAGTAAATATACAATCTCTTAAAATTCAAACTGTTGGAACAGTCAGACTGCTGCACCAATTTGGTACAATATTTTTTTCGCGGCTACAATCCTAGGATGGCGTGTAAAGAACAGTATGACAACAAACATCCAGCCAGCACAAAGTATAGATTAAAAATTGCACTCTTTAGTCTCCAAAAACCGACCATTTTTGAGCACAGTAAAGTGATATTTAGAGGAAATTATTCACAAATAGATCACAGTATATGCTTAATATTTTGCAAGTTGAAGATCAATGTTTCATTAAAGAGCAAACGTCACTTCTGAGGATTTCTAATATTCGGTTTAATGATCTCCCTATGTTTCACAAACGTGTCAGGTCTGAAGAGTAGCATTTTAAAGGTATAAAGTGATAAGTTCTGTATTTACCTCTAAATTGGAAAAGAGCGCTGTCTTGGCTTCTTGTCAAACAATGTTTCTGTTTCTCATCCAATGCAGTGTGCTCCCTGGCTCTACCAGGACTGAACTGCATTGTTATGGCAGGTGCCAAATCTTTTTAAACATAAAATAAAATAAAAAACTCTACAGTAGCAGAATGACGATAGAAATGCCAGGGGACTCCTAGATCTGTAACCAATACAGCAAGAGTTCCACTTTACTATAAATATAATAAAATGAGAAGTATTATGGTAAACACCATTTACCAAGCACTGTATTTTGTTTTCCTATGAACTCACAAAATGGCCAAATCATATCAGTCTGGGCTAATTTAGTTTTGAAAGGCCTGAGCTGCCAAGGTTGGTCTTCAGAGATCTACAAGAGATCCTCAATGATATGTTCTGTCCTAGAACAATGATCCTGTCTGCCCTTTACTCTGTTTGCATATGTCATTGATTTACTTTAACATAAGACCATGTTTTCTTATCAACCAGATGGTGTTTGTGTCCTTGGGTGCCCCACGCCGTGAGAGAAAAGGCGAGGGTGTGCAGCTGCCTGCATCCTGCTTGCCACCACCACAAAAGGAAAATATCCCCATGCTGCTCCTCCTACAGGAACCTCATCTCACCACCTTGTTTGACCTGCTGGAAATGCTGGCCTCCTTCAAACCTCCTTCAGGAGAAATGGTTATGGAAGATGTTGAGGTAATTTTAGTTGCATTCTGAATATTTACTGCGAAAGAACACCTCTAGGCAATTTCATGTATATCTCCAAAATAATGAAAAGAACGGCACTCTACCTTTCAGAAGTATTGCCTGGTTGCATTTCACCACTTGTTCATAAATATGCTTTAAAAAAAATAATAATATTTATGAATGTGTTTTATGAATATAAATTAAGATTACATTGTAAGATTGACATTTTGGGAGGACCTGGGCAATTTATCGAGATTTTGATAAAGGCCCAGTTTAGGCTGAGATGTTGATCTTTTGATGTAACCTTACTGCTACTGTTCCTTAAGAGTTTAAATAATGAAAAGTTAGCTTTTATTGGTTACGTGTTCATTTTTCAGCTCCATTATACTTGATGGTTTGCAAGGCTCTGATTTCAGTTGGAGGTGGGCATGTGCTTCCTTCATAGGGGCATCAAGCCTGAGGTGTGACCTTATCGTGTGTCGGAAGTCAATTACGATTTACTTTTGTTGCATATTTCACCCCAGCAAATATAGAAATAGTGTTTTCTAGGATGAATAATGAATGAGGTACTTAAAAATGTTTATTTTTTATTTTATTTTTTTAATAAAATGGTAATAAAAGTTAACCTCAAGATTAATAATAAAAAAAAAATTTCCTGCTGGTTAATAAAATTGTTTTTAGAATTTACTCTCCTACCTTAATTACAATGCTTTAGGACCATGCAAAATGTAGGTCCCCAGATATTGTAGAACTTAAAACTGTGCTGCTTCAGGACATTGTTTATCTTCCACAAAGCAGAATGGGCTATAGTGGGCTACTTCTCTGCCTGGTTATCTTTACTGTGTACTTGGAACGAGCACAATGGTGCATAGAGCAATTTGTATATTCAGTTGTACATCCATGTGCTATCTGTTCTGTGCAGAGTATTAGATGTGAAGAACTGCACCTCCATGCCGAGAATTTGTCCAGGCGCGTCTGGGAGCTTCTGATGCTCCTTCCTACCTGTCCCAACATGTTGCAGGCGTTTCAAAACGTTTCTGATGAGCAGGTAAGTCACGTGTCATTTAAACCATTGTAATCTGGTCACCAAAGCTGTGCAGCTTTATTCATTTTCACCCGTTCATGTTATTTTCCAGCATTCCAATGACCATGTTTACACCACCAATGCCGTGCTTTTTAATAAAATTTTTTAATTTGTTTGTTTATTTTTTTTTGTAGGGAAGTGATGGACCTTGCTGGAAAGACTTGCTCCGAATAAAAAGTGCTCATAAACTACTTTATGCGCTTGAAATCATAGAAGCTTTGGGGAAACCAAATAGGAGAATAAGAAGAGAATCTACGGTAATAAAACTCCAACCAATTCCAAATAATTGTTTTTGCAAATTTAGATTCCCCCCCCCCCCCCCCCCCCCAAAAAAAAACCCCCAAAAAAACACGGACTAAATTCATTACTGTTTGGAAGGACTCTTTGCAATGCTGTTGTGACAATTGTATAGGTCAGGGATGGCTCAGAACTACATTACCCATGTTTTTCAGGAGATTAGCCATTAATAGTAAGGGCATTCCAAACGTTCTACTGGTATTGGCTTTACAAAGGCTTGGTCAATTCAGTAACAACCTAGATATACACTTCTACAGTACTCAAGATAAGACAAGGTGCTAATTACTAGCCATTTCACATTATTGGCCATTTAACTTGCATCCTTTGTCTTTCCCTAATCTTTAATGTTCTGGTAACTAGGACAATGCTCTTTTGGAGATATTTGAAGAACAAAATCAAAATGCTGCTTGATTAACTGCAGTTTGGCAATGTATTTGAACACTGAAAGAGAAATACTATTAAAGCTTCTACCTACATTTGCTACAGTACACCAACATGCCTAACCAACGTTACTGTATCTGCAGGGCAGCTACAGCGATATGTATCCAGACTCTGATGATTCGAGCGAAGATCAGATTGAGAACAGTAAAAATACGTGGAGCTGCAAGGTTTGGATCTTTTATTTTTATTTTTTTTTATATATGTAACCTATTTATTCCCTTAACTCTTAATGACTTATATGTGATAACTGTCAGTTTAACAACTTCATGACTTGGTGTTAATCAAATCACGTTCTATCATGGCAGTCTTCGCAAATCATTTGTTTAGAAGTGTTTATGGAGCCTTTGGACTTGCATGGTGCTGTCCGGATAGAAAGGAAAGGGAGATATATATAACGTTGTGCTTCACTTACACCATTTCTCATAACTTTCAGAAATTCAGCCTTGTACACCAGAGCTTACTTGGGAAAATACAGCTTGCATTGTTAGAGTAAATAATAATTTGGTTAAAGGGACACTCCAGGCACCCAGACCACTTCTGCCCATTGGAGTGGTCTGGATGCCAACTCCCACTACTCCTACTCCTAACCCTGCAACTGTAATTATTGCAGTTTTTTCATAAATTATAGCAAGGATTGCTAGAGTGTGAGGACCTCCAGCGTCGCTAATTTCCCCATAGGAAAGCATTGAAATTCGTTTTCAATGCTTTCCTATGGGGAGACCTAATGCGCATGTGCGGCATTGCGCATTAGGTCTCCTCGGCCGCTGGGCTGGATCAGTCTCGCCCACTGGCCGACGGAATCAGGAGGAGGGGCGCGGAGGAGGAGACAGCGACGAGGGACATCGTCGCTGCCTCAGGTAAGTGACTGAAGGTGTTTTCACCCCTTCAGTAACCGGGGATTGGTGGGTGGGAGGGAGAGGGTACCTCCAGTGCCAGGAAAATGGATTGTTTTCCTGGCACTTGAGTTTCTCTTTAAGTCATGGTTTTAAGAATATTATTTTAAGAAATTTTAATATCCCAATTCTAACTTTAGCCTTGAATGGTGTATAGGGATACATTGGCTTTTATCTATTTTTTTTTTTTTTCCTTCTTTGAATCTGTATACAGGAGCAAAACACGTGAATACATAGGCATTCAAAGTGTTTGAACGCAACTATGTAACATTCATTCAGATCTGTTTATGTAATAACCTTTTTTCTAAATTAAATTATAATTGATGCTCGAAGTGTATAATACATGTTGATTCTTTTAATTTTCATTGTCAATATTTCCTTAGTTTGTGGCTGCAGGTGGACTGCAACAGTTAATCGAGATATTTAATTCAGGAATTTTGGAGCCCATAGAGCAGGAATCTTGGACAGTGGTGAGTTTACATTTTCACATTTTATTTGTTTAGTTTGAAACATGTTTACGTTCCGCATTCATAATGTGCACTTTTCATATCCTTAAACTTGCTTGTGAAAAAAAGGTGTGTGTGTGTGTGTGTGTGTATAGATGTTGTATGTATGTGTGTGTGTGTGTATATGTATATTCTTTCCAGTCACACCCTAGCACCCAAAGCACAGCTATCCGTTTGCAACAATATGACTAAATTTAGCTTTTTCCTCTCTGAGCACCGTGGTGTAGGAGAATTTAGAAAGAGATGAATCTTCTCAGACATTTCGTCTGTGCCAATTCAGCTAGTCTAGACTCTCCTTTACCATAGTGCTTAATTTGCCCTGCACGGCGTGATCACACAAACTCTTTGAAGGGTAATTACAAAATATCTTGTTAATTAAACCCATAGCATTCTAGCATCACTAAACTGTTCTAAGAGTGTCCCTTTACTACGGGTAATGAACCAGTATCGTGTTATGTGAATGTTGACTTTAATAGCCTTTATAAGGGGGTTTCAGTATTATGGAAGTGTCAATAAAGTTAGGAAGTTGGTCATAGAGATGTATTTCCAGAAAGTGAGTTGACCTCTGACTTGCAAAATTGACATCTAACTAGCTTGATTTTTTTTTTTTTTATCGTGCTTGTCAGTTTTTATTTAAAAAGGCTCTCTGAGCAGCATAACCACTGCAGTACACTATAGTGGTTATGGTGTGGGGAGTCCTCTGCTGCTGTCATGCAGTAAGCAGTCATTCTGTTTTTGAATAGTTACTTGGGTTCCCTGGACACCTCAGATATAGTCCTCTTTTCAGATATCACGAAGGGGAAGGTTTTCCTTCCAGTTTTTTTCTTTTATATTAGAGGGATTCGTTGGTGGAATAGAGTGGAATAATTCGTCTGGGAGTATGTGACAGAGTGGATACAATCTGTACTTTTAAATGTAAATGATATTTTTAATTGTTGATAATGGATTCCCTTTGAACTAGAAACTCTGCACTTTGTGCCGGGTTCCATTTATTGTAAACTCAATCTGTATCTTTACAGTGGCAGCTGGACTGTTTAGCATGCTTGCTAAAGTTGATATGTCAGTTTGCTGTGGATCCAACAGATCTGGATGTGGCATACCATGATGTCTTTGCCTGGTCAGGGATATCTGAGAGCCATAGAAAGAGGACTTGGCCTGGGAAATCGAGGAAGGCAGCCGGGGATCATTCAAAGGGCCTGCACATACCACGGCTAACTGAGGTAAAACTTGGATTACAACGCTTGTTCATTTTACTCTTTTAGAATCCATGTAGTATATGGTGTATAAGATTTACTTATGTTTGGTGACAAATGTTTGCAATTTGCTGTTTTAATATCTGTGTATTAATTCAGGTTGTGCGTGATTTTGTTGTTTGCCCGCCTAAGACTATTCAAATTCATTTATGTAGCTTATTTTGCAACTAGTATATATATTATAATCATTGGTTTTACAATGTAATATTCTACTTTATAACTCAAATTCTTATTTTTACATTTGTTCTTTTTGTCAAGGTGTTTCTTGTTCTTGTCCAAGGCACCTGTATGATTCAGCGGTTAATGTCTGTTGCGTACACCTATGACAATTTAGCACAAAGGTAATTACGGATAAGGATAAATCTTGTTATGGTGTGGGTGACTGCACAATACTTCATGAAGGTACAACTGATTTAGAATGAAGGCCACTGTGTGTTTATTGCATACCTTGTCTTCTCTCTGCAGGGTACTGAAGGCACAGTCAGACCACAGGTCCAGACACGAAGGTATGGATTTCCCCACTTAAGCCCTGTTTAACAGAATTGTGTGCTGTGACCATTAGGCTTATTTATGGAATTGTGACACTGTTCCAGTGGTAATTGTGAGAAAACAAATTTAATCATATGTGAAATATTGCTTTACATATAGTAATGGCAAAACAGTCCTGTTGCTCTTTATACCAATATACTGATGCATATTTTCGGGAAACTGACATGTATTTTTCTACATAGTAGCATTACTATAAACATGCTTACGAGCAGGACTACCAGTCACTCGTATATATTACTGAGTGATTTGACATAGGGATCTGGATTCTAAGCAGTGTTTGTTCCATCGACAGAGAGTGCCGTCTAGTCACTCAGTTCCTCATGGCTATTGACAATAGTGAAGCCTTCATTACTGCATAAGCTCTGACACATTGTGCAGTTGACTTTCTCCATCTTTTTACACTGTAAACAATGTATGAAAACTGTGGTCTTAACAGTGACCTATCATAATTTTTTTTTTAAACAGATGGTATTGCTGTTTTATAAATAATACCCACACACAAACCCTCCTGATCCATTTTCTTTTGATCTCCTTGGAGTGCTGTATCCATCAATTAGGTATTTTAAACCCTCAAATGTATTATTGTTTCTCATAAGCACCAGGGAGTTTACATTACAGCCTAGGGATACCTCCAGAGGCCACTCCGCAAATGGCTACTATATGTGCTTCCTGGGGCAGTGCTGCACACTGTGAAACACTGCCATTGTGTCTCCACCCTCTGCATGGAGACACTAAACTTTCCTTATAGAGATGCATTAATTCAATGCATCTATATGGGGAGATGCTCATTGACCAGGACTTGTACTGGCTTTACCCCTTATCTGCCTCTTTGACAAACTTAGCCAATCCAATTATTTCCTGTGGCAAAGAATTGTGATTGGCTGAGATCACCACTTCTGATGATGTCAGCCAAGAAGGCAGATCAGGCACCAGCAGCCACAGACTGGGATATATTTAAAGGGTTCAGGGGGGCTAGATGGTGTTTTTAACACTATAGAGTCAGGAATACATGTTTGTGTTCCTGATCTTATAGTGTTCCTTTCAACATGCAGCTTTTTTTCAGATACAGGGTCCATTCTAGTTGATGGTAATTATAATAGTATACATTTATTTCAATAGAATTCCCAAAAGAGAAAAAAGGTGTGTGCATGTTCTAGTAAAACAGCTTACGGCATCTAGAATTTTTCTTGCTGACATTTTTTTTTTCTTTCTTTGCTTTATTTCAGTTACACATTACTCAATGTGGCTCCTGGTTAGTTGGGCTCACTGCTGTTCTGCTGTGAAATCCAGTCTAGCTGAAAGTGATAATTTACAAGATTGGCTCAAAAAACTGACCCTACTTATTCCAGAAGTAAGATTTATTTATTTCATTCTAACCTTAAAGAGAAGTAGAGGATTCAATAAAATATATATATATTTTTCATTTTTGACATTCTGTGTTTATTGGTTTGGTATTTTTGACATGGCGTTAATCGTTACAGAAAGGAATTATTGCATAGGTTAGTACCAATAAAATATTTTAGTAATATTTCCATGTGTTTTGCAACAGTGGGCTCGGATACTGGAGATACCTTTTGGTTTTTGGTAACTAGATTTACATATTGGCTGTACCCACAACCCCTTTGCACCATAACCACTGTAATAAGGTGTGGTGGCTATGGTTCTTACATTACGTGCATGTAAATAAACGCATTAAAGTCCTGCTTTTCAAGCCAGACCTTAAAGGTTAATCGCCTCTGTAAGCCTGGAGGGTCCATGACATACTCATTGCGGTGAATTTCTACTTGCGAGATCTAAATTTACTCTTGCAATTTTGAGCCCTGTGTAAATAATCTACATGTATCAATAATAAAATCTAAGTGTTTTACCAGTATTGGATGTACTTTGTCAGAATATATTATAAAATATATGCATTTGAATGCAATAAATATGTATACATTGTGTATACTTGATTTTGACAATTTCAATCAAAATTTGTTTTGAGTTGAACGACGCTATATAAATACTAATTATTATTAGTTATTACTAGAATTGTCCTTATTATGTCGATATTATTAAAGCATATACAACATGATTGAACGTAAATGAAAAGGTTTTGTTTTCTTTGAAAGACTGCAGTTCGCCACGAATCGTGCAATGGCCTGTACAAGCTTTCCCTCTCTGGTCTGGACGGTGGGGATTCGATAAACCGCTCTTTCCTGCTTCTGGCTGCTTCTACTTTATTAAAGTTTCTTCCCGATGCTCAGGCTCTTAAACCAATGCGGGTAATCACACTTTTCTCTTTAAGGAATTACATATTCTGGATTTAAAAATATTTTATACAGGTAATACTGTGCATTTACAGAGGAACGGTGATGATTTTCTTTCTTATTGTATGAGCTGTAGGTAGGGCAGACAGACTCTGCATCAAGACACTTTGTTATGATAGTAGGGAGCCATTGTAAATTTAATTTTGTTCATCTTTACAGACTGACATATTGTCTACTTTTCATTATATTTATTTTTAATACCACATTGAATACGGAATTGTAATAAATTGTAATAATTTAAGCTGCTAATATGTCAGTAATTTATATTCATATTTGTGTTTGCTTTTGTCTGTTTTTTTTGGTAGATGGAGGACTATGAAGAAGAATCTATTTTACGACCTGGATGTAAAGAATATTTTTGGTTACTGTGTAAACTGATCGATAATATCCACGTCAAAGATGCGAGTCAGGTAGAATGATGATTGTATAGTCACTACACTTGACTTGAAAATTTTGAAGCAATTTAATTGTATAAATATAAGATTGGATATATGCACAATAAATATACAGTTCTCTTTTGCCAATTTAAAAAGCTAAAAATACAAGATATTAAACAAAAACAAAAAAAACCTATAAAATACTTTATCACAAATAGTCACAATATTTTACAGTCCAATATATAATAGTTAATAAATTATACTGTTTTCCTCAAACTCTTATCTTAATAAGTATGCAATACTCCAATATCTGAGCGCAATCCACGCTCTGATTTCACAATTTAGTAAATGTGTCCTCTGGGAAGTCAGTTCAACAAGGTGGATATCAGAAGTGCTTATAGAGCGACACCGTAAAAACATTCATTAAATAATTGCCATAAGATGGCATTTACTAAGCAAAGATCACTGGAAATTCATAACTTCATAACTACCCCCTTTTGGTGGTACATCGCTCTCTGTTAGCATAGTGCAGTCACTATGCACAGAATAGTTTGCCCCTGCGTTTCATTGGTGTGGATTCATTTCCTTGGTAAGTGAAAGTTATTACAGAATTGAATTGTATAGCAATCCAGTGTCCTTCATGGATACACCTGTGCGCTGCTCAGTAAATGTGTTGTGGAACTATTTAATTAAGGCTAAACAGTGCATTAAATAAGATAATAAAGAGAGCGCATATGAAAAATTAAAAACCAATATGGTCACTAATATAATCTAACTAGATCAATAGAAATAGTACCCAAGGTACCCTATGAGTGACAGGTGCTAAACAAAATTTTTCCCCAAATCCTATATCGAAATGCTAGTATATATTGTCAGCGCTTAGAAGATAACCCCCTTGAACTATAACAAGGGTGCATATATATAGAAATAATATGGCAATAAAAAGCTATAATACCTAACTCTAATAAAAAACTGGATAGTAAAAAAACAAAGTAAAAAACAAAGTAAATGTCTCTAAAAAGTCCAAAGTCTATTGGATTAACATGTAGATCCTGAGGGGGAGAGTCCAAAATCTGTAATAGTAAATAGAAACCCAGAAGTGTACTTGGAAATTCCGAAGGCAAAGAAAGAAAGAAATATAGTGTAACTCTTTAACATTTATTGCCACAGTACAACAAAAAATCCCCCCCTAAATAGGAACTCTTACAAAGTTAAAATAATGGTACTTATGCCTAAGGACCAAGTAGTAAAAACCTTGTGGCTGCTCGTTCTCTTGTATTCCCAACGGATTGTCCGGTTCCCCAGAGGAGACAGCGTCTACCTCGTGCACTCAGGTGAGCTGTCCGAAGATGTTTCTATGGGGAACTACTGGACACATTGCGGCTCTGTCTGTCTCTCCTGTCTCTCCCAGTCCCCTCTCCTCCTGCTCTCACTCAGTTCTGCCGCTCGCCTCTCTCCGGCTTCCCTGCCAGCTGCTGTCACGTGGTCCGAAGTTTGCCGCTGTAGCAAACTTCAGACCACGTGACAGCAGCTGGCAGGGAAGCCGGAGAGAGGCGAGCGGCAGAACGGAGTGAGAGCAGGAGGAGAGAGGACTGGGAGAGACAGAGAGAGACGCACTGTGCCCAGTAGTTCCTCATAGAAACATCTTCGGACAACTCACCTGAGTGCACGAGGTAGACGCTGTCTCCTCTGGGGAACCGGACAATCCGTTGGGAATACAAGAGAACGAGCAGCCACAAGGTTTTTTCTACTTGGTCCTTAGGCATAAGTACCATTATTTTAACTTTGTAAGAGTTCCTATTTAGGGGGGGATTTTTTATTTGTGCTGTGGCAATAAATGTTAGAGTTACACTATATTTCTTTCTTTCTTTGCCTTAGGAATTTCCAAGTACACTTCTGGGTTTCTATTTACTATTACAGATTTTGGACTCTCCCCCTCAGGATCTACATGTTAATCCAATAGACTTTGGACTTTTTAGAGACATTTACTTTGTTTTTTACTTTGTTTTTTACTATCCAGTTTTTTAGTATAGCTCTTTTTATTAGAGTTAGGTATTATAGCTTTTTATTGCCATATTATTTCTATATATATGCACCCTTGTTATAGGTCAAGGGATTATCTTCTAAGCGCTGACAATATATACTAGCTAAACAGTGCATTGCCAAGTCTTTGATTTCCTAGGTTTCTCTTGTGCCGTATTGGTCATACCGTGTAGATTACTTAAAAATAAAAAGTTATATTAGTAAAAATAAACCATCTGTTAAGATATAGTAATTGATCAAAATCACTGCATGATCATGAATAATGGTGCATAGAACATCTTCTGAAAATCGTAGTGTTAAAATAAACATTCAAAACTTCCCACTGATGATATGCATGTAAAAATAGAATACTAAAAATATAGCACATAATAAGAAAAGAGTCCAGGATAAGACTAACAGGTTAATCACCAAGGTGAGAATTGCCAGGAATTCTAAGTGAATTTCATAATTTAGGCCAAAATAATAATTTTCAATTTGACAATTGTAACCTTAAATTTGCGGTTCACTTTGATTTACTGGCAATTCTGACTTTTGTAAACACCCTGTAATAGTCTCAGGCAGTTATGGAGATGTTGTGTAAGAACAGAAGAAAAGAATAGAGTAAAAATATAATAAATTGGTCAGAATTAAGCAAATAAAATGTATATGATCCGAAGACACCCCTCCTAAAGATCAGGGTATAATCACATTCTCTCATGCTCTCTTGCTGTGTAGGCTGCAGTGAGGGATCTTATGTAGGCCACACAATTTATCTAGTTCACTTCGAAAATATAGATGTCGCCATTGTTCCAAGGTCCAGTTCTGAAGCTCATATCCCCATTGAAGGCTTTCGGCGGTGGGCAGGAGTCGTCATGGGCACTCTGGCCAGTCTGCTGCTACACAGACCCATATGCAGCAAACTGCAATGCACTGTGTGATCTGATACCTTTCGATCATAGCCAGCATTCCTGAGACTCCCCACAAGACTTGCCGTTTTGGAGATGCTTTTACCCAGTTGTGTGGCCATCACTATTTGGCCATTGTCAAATTCACTCAAACAACAGATATTTTTGTTTGCCCAGTTTTCCTGCTTCCAACATGAAATTCCACTTGCTGCCTAATATATCCCAAACCTTGACAGGTGCCATTATAACAATATAATCACTTTACCTGTCAATGGTTTTAATGTTGTAGCTAATTAGTGTAAAAGGCAATATGGAAGGAATGTTCAAAAGCAGATCTGCTTGGCCATAATTTCTATAATTCTTTAATTGCTTCAAAATGTGTTTTAAATGACAATAAATTACATTCTAAGGTATGTGATAAAATCACCAATTTGGTCACTTAATCCACATCTACATATGTAGTTATTTAAACATTGCATTATTGGAAATAATTTAATCTTAAACACAAAGCCACGAAGCTTAACCTTACAGTTAAATGACTCCTCAGAGTTACCATCAGGTGTATTATGTAGTCAACGTGAATGTAAAACTGATATAGATATATATATATATATATATATATATATATATATATATACACACACACACTCAGTGTATATATATATATTTTTCCATTCACTGTGAACAATTTTCTGTTCAAAGAGCTTATCAGATGAACGTTTAAATATTATTTTTGTGTGTAATTTTAGACCACGTTGCTTGATTTGGATGACTTGGCAAGACATTTGGCCGACTGCATTCGCAGGTTAGTGTAAACCATTGGATTTTCCATTTCGATTTTTTTTATTTATTTTTTTCCCGGGAATATGAAATTCACTTTTTATATCTCGCCTTAGTTTAAAACTAATTGTCTTGCTTTTATGTATTCACTGTTAACTGCTGCTTTCTACTTATAGCAAATCTAGCTGAAGGCTCAAGACTTCATTAAGTACAAAAAATAATAGTATACAACTCGTGCAGCATTTGGGTATGGCCCAGTTTTATTACAATTAGGATACCAAACAAAAAACGTGACCGATGGTATGCTTTGTACTGTTCTAAATGTTAGCAGAGCTATTCTATTGGTTTCCTACCTGGTTTGAGATGTGAAAAGTAAAGAAAAACTTTATATAAAACTTTTTATAACTCAGTGGATGCTTGCTTTACATAAGGTAATAACATTCTGAATGCTTCCTTATACATTTTCTTTTTTGTATCACCACTTTATGGGTTTTCTATTTTTTGTTTACTGTATAGCCGAGAGATCCTAGACTACCAAGATGGAAATATTGAAGATGATGGCATGACAGGACTCCTAAGACTTGCGACCAGCGTCATCAAACATAAGCCTCCTTTTAAATTTTCCAGGGAAGGACAGGTTAGGTCACCTCTTTGTTGATTCTGGATACATATAAACAACTACATGATCACTTGGCCAAGTCCTAACTGTATCCTTCTTCTTCAGGAGTTCCTCAGAGATATTTTTAATCTGTTATTCCTGCTGCCAAGTTTGAAAGATCGCTTGCAGCCAAAATGCAAATCTCACTCGTCTCGAGCTGCTGCATATGACTTATTGGTGGAGATGGTAAAAGGTTCAGTAGAAAACTACAGACTGTTACACAACTGGGTAATGGCACAGCACATGCAGTGTAAGAGCTTTCCTAAAACTTTACTTTGTGTTTTGTGAAAGTCGAGTGTGTTTATATTTCAAGGTTACTGTTTTTTGCTCACCCAGGCATTTCAGACCTCAAATTTGAGTGTCACAGAACATTAATTCCAGTGATGGTGTAACTGTTGTTCAAATAGCTATCAGAGGTGCAGTGTAAATATACAACGATGCGTTTTGGTTAACAATGTCACATTTTGGAAATTTTCACTTGTAGACAATTGGATGCTTTGACAAAATTAACTCCCCAACATTTTATGTTGATGCAAGCCTGTTCTCGTGTGTTATTTATTTAATTACGAATTATTATTTTTGCCATTTATATAGCGCCAACAGATTCCGTAGCGCTTTACAATATTAGGTTTATTAAAGGGACACTATAGTCACCCAGACCACTTCAGCTCAATGAAGTGGTCTGGGTGTCAGGTCCCTCCTCTAGGGTTAACTCTGCCTGATGTAAACATAGCAGTTTACTGCTATGTTTACAGCTGGGGTTAAGCCAGCCTCTATTGGCTGTCTTCCGGACAGCCACTAGAGGCGCATCTGCAATGATTGAGGTATATTATGCCTCAACACAGAGCGTCCATAGTAAAGCATTGAAAAATGCTTTCCTACGGACACTTTGCGCGCGCGGCAGTGCCACGCATGCGCATTCAGCGCCGGTGACGTCAGACAAGTATGCTGACGTTGGCGGGGGGAGGAGAGGTAAGGTACCCCGGCGGGGGAAAAGGGTAAGTAGCTGAAGGGGTTTTAACCCCTTCAGCGCTTCGGGAGGGGGACCCTGAGGGTGGGGGCACCCCCAGGGTACTAAACCGCTTGGTTTTCCTGACACTATAGTGTCCCTTTAATTCTATTTAAAGGGATAGCATATACCTCATAACCACTTCATCTAAAAAGTGCTAGGAGACACACTGGAGAAATCTTACCTTCAGGTGTTAAACAGTGTTTGAACATTTAAACCTTGAAATGGCACTTCAGCTCTGCCCTTATGACATCCGGCTTCTGCAATGTTACAGAAAGTGCAGAGACTGACGTCGGGCATTTGCACCTCTGAATGGCTTAGTGATCAGCTGACGCTTTCAGCAATTTAGTGACTCCCCATTCACAAAACTGACTTGGCAAAGGTACGTTTCTTACCAAGCCTGTTTAGTGATTGGGGAGTCACTGATTGGCTATGAGTGTCAGCTGACCACTGTCTGCAAATTAGCGGCTGCACTTCTTGTAAGTGAAATTTGCCACCAGGGGAGGAGCTGAGATTGTCACTAGCGGCAACTTTAGGGTTTACACTTTTCAAAAACAGTTTTACCCGTGATGGTAAGTGTGTGCTTAGGAGCCTCCTAAGAAGAAGTTATTTTTGTGCCTGGTGTGTTCCTTTAATTATGGAAATCATACTTTAATAGTTTTACCTTTTCATACTATAGAGGAATAAATAAATAAATATACATATATTTTTAGAGGAACGTTTCAAAATAGTCAATCGAATGACACATTTCTTAAGACATTGCTGTGTAATAAAAAATTGTTTTACTTTGCAATCAGTGATGTTTTTGTTCTTTCATACTGTAATGATGGTAAGATATCCAACAAAAATTTCCCTTGATTTTTTTTTTTCTTTAATTGTCATTGGATATTTTTATTTTTATTTTATTTTTTAATTTCTTTTAATATCTTGACACACAAGTCGACACATTCTTGGCATTCTGCTTATGCAAAAGCAGAGGTACGGAATTCACACATGTTTGTTGGTACAGGTTGAAATCACACATTGTTACGTGTTAAAATTTTGTATCTTTGAAATGAAACTTGGATATTTTAATATGTTTGAAAGTATAATTAAGATTGGAACATGTTTTCAGCACCTGGAATAAAAATAATAAAGACCAAACAAGGCACTCCATCACCTTCAATAATTGTAATAATGTCATTAAAATGTAAAGGCACCCATTTTGAGTTTCTAGGGCATCAATTTTGTTTTAATACATTTATACATATTCATGGGAAAGTATTCACCCATTGTACACATTGTCATGTAGCTGTAATATCTGATCAGAGTCAGGATTTTGTTTCTCCTTGCATATCTTTTCCTTGTACCATTTCCTATCAACATACCTTATATCCTCCTGAAAACCTAAATCTGAGTGTTTTATTTTTAGCTTCCCATTCTCCGTATAAGTGGGACTATTGGCCCCACGATGATGTCCGTGCAGAGTGCAGATTTGTTGGCCTTACTAATCTTGGAGCAACTTGCTATCTGGCATCTACCATTCAGCAGTTATACATGATACCTGAAGCCCGGCAAGCCATATTCACAGCCAAGGTAGTCTTTTCATATGACATCCACAATTTTGATTAGTTTCCAAACATACACATCTTGTTTCAGAACTACAAATGTAGAATGCTAAATGCGATAAGTCGCTAGATACATTGATTCATTTTGATAATTCAAATTTTTTTACAGTAATCTACTTTTTAGAAGTATGTTTTATAAGAATGCATATTATATACACTACTTGGCTGTTCTTCGTACATGTTGTCCTTCCCCAAATTGTTGGTGTGTGTTTGCCTGCCTAAACATAATAACCACTACTGCATATACAAAATGACTATATAGCATAATTTAACTGCTGAAGTCAAAGTGGTTCTATCACCTAATACTTACATTTCTCCTTTTTTCTTTTCCTCTTTCAGAATCTGTTAATTTCTGATCTATTTCTCTTTAAACCATTTATAAAAGCACTAATTTGTCTAATCGATTTTTCTTACACTTGACAATTGTGACAAAACAGAGGAGCTTAAGCCAAGCCCCACTTCCTTTACCAAGCTAACAAAGTTTTGTCTCATGTTTTAATGAGAAATACATCAGAAATGACTGAAAGAACAGATTCTGTAAAAGGAAGATACCGGTAAGATGAAACAACAAGGGATCTACTTTAACTTTGACTGTCTACCTTGGTTGTATTATTATTTTGTTAGTAAAAATTCCAGCAGTTATAAAGATAGAAGGGTAGTATGCTATTATGAAAGAGAGCAATGTTTGTAGATTGATATGTTTGTTTTTTCAGTATTCAGAAGATATAAAGCACAAGACTACTCTGCTGGAACTCCAGAAAATGTTTACGTATTTAATGGTAAGTAGAATGAGTTTGTGCATCTGTTATTTGCTTCTTGGTCTGTAAATACACCGGCATCTTAATCTAGGGGTCAATCCTTTTTATTTTTCCTTTTTCTTTTTTAAAGGAGAGTGAATGTAAAGCTTACAATCCCAGGCCATTCTGTAAAACATATACAATGGATAAACAGCCACTTAACACAGGGGAGCAGAAGGATATGACTGAATTCTTTACAGATCTAATAACTAAAATTGAAGAAATGTCCCCAGAATTGGTGAGTTCTATTAGTGAATGTAGTATTCTGTTAGTAAAGTATGTGCATCATTATTTATCAAAAAGTATTAGAGGGCTGTTATAATTTTTACTTTTGTTTATTTGCAGAAAAACACTGTAAAGAGTTTATTTGGAGGTGTCATCACAAACAATGTGGTTTCTTTGGTATGTATACCTTAGAAGTTCTGAAGTTCTTTCAAAAATACTGATGTTTCATATTCTTTAAAGGGGCACTATATGCAGTTTGTAGTGGTTTTGTATGTTAATATTTTTTTTAATTAAATGTTTTTTGTTTTTTTCATGTTTCTTTTTCAGAAAATGTAAAATATTGCTGTGTCTGAGAAATGTCAATGTTTTCATTTTGCCTCAAACATCCCTGTGGTTAGAGGCTTGCCCTCCTTTAGCACTATTTATTTGAAAAGTTCTTAATATTTGATGTCATCATTTACAGAATGACACAGAATGCAGCAAATGCTTCTCATAAAGAAGCACTTGCACTGTAAGTTAAATACTTGTTCGTTATTGTTACTTTACATCAGGATTGTGAACATGTAAGCCAGACTGCTGAAGAATTCTATACGGTCAGATGTCAGGTTGCGGACATGAAGAACATTTATGTGAGTATCATTGGATTTATTTAGTACATGATATCACTGATTTGTAACATTATACATACATATTATTAAATGCACTATGCTATACAGATTCATGCCTGTTTCCTCCTGACTTAATACAGTGTTGTAAAGAAAATTGCCCAGTAGCCTCAGTCTTTAACTGGAAAACAAGCCCATTTAATATTAATGGAGGCTGTTGGCAAGTTAATTTTTTAATCCAATTTGTTTGACAAGGCTGTAGAGTTCTGCACTCCACTGTTAAGATGAGTAACTTATTTTCAACACATATTCAACTCACTTTACAGGTAATGATCCCTTTTTTTTTTTTTTTTTTGTACTTACTGTAAGCCATGTCACTAAGATTCTTGTAGACAAAAATACTCCACGTGCTCAATGTCCTCTTTACTAAATAAATATTATTAACCCAATATATTTGTTTTTTTTTTTGTTTTTCTTTTTTTTTTTTGCATTAACAAAATATTTAGGAGTAGAATTGATATTTATGTAAACAGGTTGTTGATCAAAATAGAAATCTGTTTGCAGTTATGAAGTCTAGAAAGATATTTTTGTGGCATAGTTGGAAATAGCTACATTTGCGTTTTTGAGTTTTTTGTTTTTTTTGCCTTCCTTTGGATCAACAGCTTAAAAGAATGGGCATTATGGTGGAACTTGATGGACTTTAGTCCTTTTTCAACCTAGACAACTATGTAACCAAGTAATGGGAGAGTGCTGGAATAGAATACTAAGTTTTGGGTTAGCAATTGTCTGTTTAAATGCTCACATGTTTAATAATTCTCTCAATTCATTTGAGATGAAGACCTGAGTTTGATTCATGGGCTTTGGAGCATTCGTTAAAACAGTCCTTATGATTATGCATGTGTTTTGGATGCTTAGTGGACCATACACTGTCACATGGAAACATAGGATGCAGGCTAGGGATTGGTAAAGTAAACGGACATGCATTAATCTGATTTGGGAGCTGCTTCTTAAAATTTTTGGCTTGTTGCTGATGCCATAGATGTAAAAGCCGACTAGAAGTAATTATGTCAGTGTGTTTGCGTGCCATTAGTGTAGCACAAGTGAATACATTTTAAGCATAAGGTCGCCTAAAGCTTATAATGAATACCATTGTTTTGTGAAACACAGGAGTCTCTGGATGAAGTTACTATCAAAGACACGTTGGAAGGTGACAATATGTACACATGTTCCCAGTGCGGCAAGAAAGTGCGTGCTGAAAAAAGGTCAGTGTTTTGTGCAGTTTCTGAATATCTCTTTTAATTGCAATTACATGTTATTTTACACAGAATAACAGTACAGACAAGTAATTTCGTATTGTTTTGGTGGTGTCTTTCACATTTACTGATGTTTGCACATGTTTCTAAGTCCTAAAAAAATCCTTACTGTTCATTAACCCCTTAAGGACCGAACTTCTGGAATAAAAGGGAATCATGACATGTCACACATGTCATGTGTCCTTAAGGGGTTAACTGCAGAACTGGCATCAGCAGCTAAGGACATTTTACCCCTTTTTCCTTTAACTTACTTCCTTGTTTGCACTGGGCGTTGTCAAGTCTAATGCTGTTCATAGAGAAGTATTGCAGACAAATCTCCATCCTAAACCGTCTCCTATAGATGGATGACTTTATTTCGATGTAGGGATTTATATAAGAAAATTCATACATGAGGGCTCTTAGTTCAAGTTCCATTTTTATTTGTCCGTTTAAAAGACTGACTTGCTGTATATTGCTGTTGTTGAATATAATTCTTATCAAGATTAGCCAACCTCTGCATAAGGTTCATTGAAGATATCTTCCACACAAGCGGTTTACGTAGTGACTGCCTCAAAATTTCAAGCCTTATGCTACTAGCCAATTTTCTACTACACTCACTAGTGGCAACTGGAAACTTTATTTTTTGACATTCTTTATTTCCCAATTTAAAAAACTAAATAAATAATTAGAAAAAAGTAGATAGAAGTACATGTTAAGGCTTGCCATGTAGATACAAATTAAAGCTACAGATTATCTGTGCCTCATTGTTACAGGAGTAGCTCTGTATTTTAACTCGCCAGCCTCAGTCAAAATCTCACAGAGCATGATAGGAGTTATAATCCAGCATAGAAGACAATTTCTTGCATGCTGCATAATTCTATCCATATGGACAAAGAGCTCATGCTGGCTGAGTGACAGGCACAGGGAGAAATTCTACACCCTGTCTGGGATTAACATACTGTATATGTTGGATGCCAGATACAAACGTATTCCATGTGGCTGATTCACAGTCCAAGTAGGAGGCACTACACATAGTAATCATTGACTGTGAATAAACTGCAAGGAAATTAAATCTGTAAATATTTATTTCCAATGGGTAACTGTTGGGAGTGTGTTTTGATTGTATTATTACATAAATGGAAACAAGGAGTTTTATTGCTGATTTAGCTTCTAGGAGCTGTGTATTTGTAAATAATTTGACAGTCAACGTACATTATTCTCCATTAGGATTCTGTATTTTTATCATAATGCCACCTATTCATGTACTCCAACTGATGTACCCAATATTTTATTAGTATTTAAGGTTCACAGATCATTGAGTGGTTATGTTAGAGTATTCGTTTAATGGGAGATTAAATTATGGGTACTTGGCTGAAAACTATCACTAATGGCTCTTGATTAGAAAAACAAATGATAGTAGAAACACTGCATGTTTTATAAATGGTAAAAAAAAATTTAATTGTATGAATTTTGTTTTCAGAGCATGCTTTAAGAAATTACCACGGATTTTAAGCTTTAACACCATGCGATACACGTTTAACATGGTTACTATGATGAAAGAAAAAGTGAACACGCACTTCTCTTTCCCTTTGCGTTTGGATATGACTCCGTATACAGAAGATTTTCTAATGGGAAAAAATGACCGGATGGAAGGTATTGCTCTAACAATCTAAGTATTTCCAGTTGTTCATTGAAGTAGATAAGAACATACAGAGCGATAGCACAACCCTAATAATATTTTTTTTACAACATTGGTAAAGTGACAACTATAATGCGTTGTAGTGGTTATGATGCCAGAAATCTCCATGAACATAGCACATGAAAAAAAACCTATACCGTATACCAGCAGGTTTACAAATACAAATGTTTTGCCAAGGACTCGAATCCAACTCTCTGCTTGACGCGCTTCAGACTGGTTTCCGCACTCGTCACTTTGTTGAAACAGCTGTGACCAATGTATCCAATGATTTAATCGCTGCTAAATCTCGTGGCCATTATTCCATCCTAATTCTCCTTGATCTTTCTGTTGCCTTTGACACTGTTGATCATCAACAGCTTCTTCTCATTATCCGTAATCTCGGTCTAGAGGATACTGTTCTCTCCTGATGCTCCTCCTATCTCTCCTAGCGCCTTTTCAGTTTCTTTCTCTGGCTCTGCCTCTTCTCCCCAACCTCTCTCTGTTGGTGTCCCCCAAGGTTCTGTCCTTGGTCCACTATTCAGTCTACACTGCCTCCCTTGGTAAACTCCTCAGCTCCTTTGGCTTTCATTATCATTTATATGCAGATGACACACAAATCTACCTGTCATCTCCTGATCTCTCTCCGCCCATCTTGACTCGTGTCTCTGACTGCCTCTCCGCGATTTCCAACTGGATAGCTGCTCACTTCCTTAAACTCAACCTGTCCAAAACACAACTTGTGGTCTTTCCTTCCTCAAGTGTTACTACTCCCGTGTCTGTCTCACTCCAAGTCAACAACGCCACCATCACCTCTACCTCGCAGGCTCGCTGCAAAGGTGTTCTCTTTGACTCCGACCTCTCCTTCACCCCTTATGTCCAGTTGATCGCCAAATCCTGCCGCTTCCATCTCAAAAACAAAGCTCGCATCCGCCCCTATTTACACCAGACGCAGCTAGGGTGCTGGTCCATGCCTTTGTTCTTTCTCGCCTTTACTACTGCAATCCCTTTCTCAGTGGTCTTACGTGTTCCCAGATTGCACCGCTGTAATCTTTAATGAATGTGGCGGCGAGGCAAATTTTTCTGTCTGCCCTCATCTCCCATGCCTCCCCTCTGTCAGTCCCTACATTGGCTTCTAGTTAGATATAGGGCTCAATTTAAGATTCTGGTGCTTGCCTACAAGTCCCTACTTAATGCTGCTCTAGCCTACCTAGCCTCCCTAATACACAGGTATGTCCCGTCGAGGTGCCTCCGATTTGCCGAAGACCTACGTCTATTCTCTGTCCGTACTCCCACATCTGATGCTCGCCTCCAAGACTTCTCCAGGGCTGCATCTTTTCTGTGTAACTCCCTTCCCTTCTACGTTAGACTTTCACCCAGTCTCCACTACTTCAAAAAATCTTTGAAAACACACTTCTTCAGGAAAGCATATCATGTAAACTGTTAGCAGATTTTCATTCTTTCCCTCCCATGACTCCTCTCCTGCAACTGTGAAAAATACCCTACTAAGTTCCCAGTGAATACTTTTCTAGCAACCGATTTCATTACCCCTACTTATATCTTTTGCGTCACTATACCCCACTCTCTCTAGCATGTAAGCTCATTGAGCAAGGCCCTCAGCCCCTCTGTTCCTGTGCATCCATTTGTCTGGTCACAATTACTTGTCTGTAAGTCCACCCATTGTACAGCGTTACGGAATTTGCTGGCGCTATATAAATAATAAAATAATATTGAGATAAAGAATATATATTTTTGATTGCTCTTTTTCCTTATTCATGTCTGTATGGAATACCATATGTAAACTAGTCTACATTTAATTGACTGTTGTATAAGATACCTGATTGAGAATTCAAATAGATAAAGTGGCATAATATACACCATCAATACAGAAAATGAAAATGCTCTTCTATTTTATTTTTTGTATTCCTTTCTCTAAAGTTTAATTTTACAATAGTTGGTTAGATAATTTAAAAACTATTCCAAACATTTTTGTTTAAGTGCCAGTGCAAGTTTGGATGCCAAGTCGGCCTATTTTGCTTTCCATGCAAATGTTGGTCTTGCTAGATTATGCGCACCTCCTTTTTTAATTTTCTTCTTCTTCATTAATATATACAAGTCTCTTGTCATACATTTACCTTGTTCTGTGCGGTTGTATAATTTTGAATGGGGGAGAGGGAGGTGCAGAAAAAAAGAAACACGTGATGTCAAAGGCACTACTGGCTCCTATTAAAGGGCTTTTCCCACCAGTTAACCTCTTCTCCACCTGCTGTGGTGATGTTTCTTTATTTTAGGTTTGAAGGAGGATGGTGAAGAAATGAAAGAAGCGGAGAGCTACGAGTATGATCTCATTGGAGTGACTGTTCACACGGGTACTGCAGATGGCGGTCATTACTACAGCTTCATCAGAGATATAGTCAATCCACACGCTTACAAAAATAACAAGTGGTAAGTCGTAATGGCAACCCCGCGTTCCTACACTCGAGCCAGAACCTGTACTGGAAAACATGCGTTTCATTTGTTTAGCCTCAAATTGGTTAAATGCCCTCAAATATGAATATAAATGTTAAATGTCTTCTAAAATAATTAATTTTTTATTTTATTTTTTATAAATGTTTGTTTAAAAAAAAAAAATGCAGTTCAATTGAACACTCTAACCCATGGGTCCTCAAACTCCGGCCCCCCAGATGTTGCTGAACTACAATTCCCATAATTCTTTGAATTACATAGATAGCCAGAGAATCATGGGAGTTGTAGTTCAAAAACTTTTAGAAGACCGTTAACATTTATATTCATATTTGAGGGCATTTAACCAATTTATTTTTTTAAGTATACAGAAACAACCAATACATATCCTGTTTAGAGTTGTTGCATCTGCAATTAATTCCCTGGCTTTATATTTCCTGCAGTTGGCACACAAATTGCTTTTTTTTTTTTTTTAAATCCCTTAAAGGGATTACTATACTATAGTGCCAGGAATACAAAGCTTTATTTCTGGCACTATAGCTCCCTCTGCGACCCACGCCTGAGTGAACAAAGGGTTAAAAACCCTTTATTTACGCACCTTTTCCCAGTGCTGATGTCTTTCAGCGCTGGGTCCTGACTCATGCACGCGCATTCGACCTCCCCATAGGAAAACATTGAATCAATGCTTTCCTATAAGGAAAAATCTGACACTGGATGTCCTCATGCAGAGCGTGAGGACGCCCAGCATCAGATACCAGACCAAGGGACTGTTAGATTCAGGAAGCCATCTAATGGCTGTCTGGTAGACAGCCACTGTGGGCAGATTTGGCGCTGCAATGTAAACATTGCAGTTTCTCTGGAAGTAAAGTGCAAAAGAGATGATGATAATAATAACAAAGTATTTAACCAGGAAAGGTACATTCAGATTACTCTGGATTTCAAGTACATCCTGGGGATGTTACCTTAGCCCAACATCCAGGGGCTGTTACCTTAGCCCAACATCCAGGGGCTGTTACCTTAGCCCAACATCCAGGGGCTGTTACCTTAGCCCAACATCCAGGGGCTGTTACCTTAGCCCAACATCCAGGGGCTGTTACCTTAGCCCAACATCCAGGGGCTGTTACCTTAGCCCAACATCCAGGGGCTGTTACCTTAGCCCAACATCCAGGGGCTGTTACCTTAGCCCAACATCCAGGGGCTGTTACCTTAGCCCAACATCCAGGGGCTGTTACCTTAGCCCAACATCCAGGGGCTGTTACCTTAGCCCAACATCCAGGGGCTGTTACCTTAGCCCAACATCCAGGGGCTGTTACCTTAGCCCAACATCCAGGGGCTGTTACCTTAGCCCAACATCCAGGGGCTGTTACCTTAGCCCAACATCCAGGGGCTGTTACCTTAGCCCAACATCCAGGGGCTGTTACCTTAGCCCAACATCCAGGGGCTGTTACCTTAGCCCAACATCCAGGGGCTGTTACCTTAGCCCAACATCCAGGGGCTGTTACCTTAGCCCAACATCCAGGGGCTGTTACCTTAGCCCAACATCCAGGGGCTGTTACCTTAGCCCAACATCCAGGGGCTGTTACCTTAGCCCAACATCCAGGGGCTGTTACCTTAGCCCAACATCCAGGGGCTGTTACCTTAGCCCAACATCCAGGGGCTGTTACCTTAGCCCAACATCCAGGGGCTGTTACCTTAGCCCAACATCCAGGGGCTGTTACCTTAGCCCAACATCCAGGGGCTGTTACCTTAGCCCAACATCCAGGGGCTGTTACCTTAGCCCAACATCCAGGGGCTGTTACCTTAGCCCAACATCCAGGGGCTGTTACCTTAGCCCAACATCCAGGGGCTGTTACCTTAGCCCAACATCCAGGGGCTGTTACCTTAGCCCAACATCCAGGGGCTGTTACCTTAGCCCAACATCCAGGGGCTGTTACCTTAGCCCAACATCCAGGGGCTGTTACCTTAGCCCAACATCCAGGGGCTGTTACCTTAGCCCAACATCCAGGGGCTGTTACCTTAGCCCAACATCCAGGGGCTGTTACCTTAGCCCAACATCCAGGGGCTGTTACCTTAGCCCATACTCATTTTATCTACCCCAGAGAGATGAAAGGCTGAATCAACCCCTGTGACCCAAGGGTTGAACAGATTCTACTGGAGCGTCACACTTTTTATTTTAAACTGTTATGAGGCACTCTGAAAACTGAGATTGAGTGCAGGATACTCTCTGTACCACCAACTCTGCATGATGCAAAATTGTTATGCTGCCTAGGATGACCCTTTAAAGTGTCTGTCACCCAGATGATTCTACAAGATTGTACAAGATTCATCCATAGCTCTAATTTTTCTTGTATGAAAAGGTCTGTTTCCCACAGCTGCCGATAGTGGCAGCTGTAGCAACGGGGAAACTTGATTGTGGCTCTGACTATTGTCTCTTTAGGCTTCTATAAAAGTAGTCCCTACATTATCTTATGTGTTCTGATTACATTGGAAATGCATTGAATGCAATATGAGTATTTCATAAATATTTCTGAAATGATATTGCTGTGACGGAGCCATTTTACAGTAAGAGTATTAGTTACATGTATACGTACGGTTTAGATGTAGTAGAGCAAGATGATGTAAAGAGTTAGAGCATTTTGTGGACAGACAGCTTGCAGAAAGCATGGCATTGTTGGACTGTTCACTGGCATGGTTGAATTAATAAATAGGGTTTTATTGTGATATGTAAATGTCTTTTAGTATACGTTTTTGTTTCTTTTCCCCTCACGTTTGTATTTGTTTTTAATCAGGTATCTTTTCAATGATGCTGAAGTTAAACCATTTGACTCTGCTCAGCTTGCATCAGAATGCTTTGGTGGGGAAATGACAGTGAGTAGAATAAAGAATTTAAATTAAACCGTTAAAATATATGAATGAGGAGATTGCAGACTTTTAACGTTAGGGACATTTAGTATGACACAGGTATTAACTGCTATTCTAAGCTCTTGCTCCTCATCAGTTTTACATGGTGAGAGCGGTCTGCAGCGACTGCTTCCCACAATAATTTGGACTCTATTTTCTCCCAAGAGAGGCCACTTAGATGCTTGACGTGACCTGCTGGGCAATGTAGTAATACGTATATTTCCAGGACCCCCCCCCTCTGTCAGAGATCCATCTAGAAATTATCTGCAATAAGATGATCTTGTTTGCATAGGGAATCCACTGATTGTTGCATTTGTCGCCATCTAAGGTATAGCCGCCATACGTTTTAATGACCCCAGGCGGAGAGGTATTATTTATAGACTAGGCTAATATCTGCCAATCCAACAGGGTTTGGGAGATAGGGCCATTGAAGAGTACCAAAAGTACAAGGGGAATTTGGGGAGAAGAAAAAGCATCTGTCTCTTCCCTCCGAATAGGTTTCAGATTTGCAGAGCAACAATTAGAGGGCTTGACTGTTCTATTTGCAACTTAAGATTGGGTAAAGAACGTCAAAGGATCTTTTCCTAAAGGATTCAGGCAGCTTTTTTTTACAAAACTAGTTGTATTCGACTAAAATGAAAGCAAATATTGTCTGATTACACGGAGCTCATTTAAGTATCCATACTTGGAGAAGTATTTATCCTGCTATATGAAAGCTTTGTGAGGTGAGAAGAAAAATAGAACAGTCTTAATTCATGTACTCTGCCAAAACAATCCTGAGTAAATGGGCTCTTTGTGTATCTGTAGAGAATGATAGACAAACTATAAACTACAAACTTAAAAGGAACATAAAGAGTTCCAGTACAACTTGTACTTACATAGGTTATAGTACATGGAAATTCCATGTTTATCTCCTCGGCAAACTGGGTTATCTATATATGTAGTAATATAGAAAAAAATAACATTTTTTTATTTATTTTTTGCCAGACAAAAACCTATGACTCTGTAACAGACAAGTTTATGGATTTCTCGTTTGAAAAGGTAATGTGAATTTTAAGGTTCATTTTGTGAAAGATGGATGCATTTGGAAGTGTTAATGTATGTGATAAATTTTTGAAATGCTTTAAATGCTTTTATACTTTGTTTCCAGACGCACAGTGCATATATGCTATTTTACAAGCGTGTTGAGCCAGAGGAGGAGAACAGCAAGGAGTTACATTTTGATGTTTCTTCAGAGCTTCTTGAGGTATTGTGTTATATATCTAAAACAATCCTTTAATTAAAGTGTAGTGGAGATTGTGTTTGTTTTTTTGAAAGAGTTCAAAGCCTTTAAAGTAGAGGAAGAACAAGGGAACAGCCAGACAGTCTGGATATGGAGCTTAATGTTTTTATTTATTTATTTTGTGGTTTTTCACTTGCAATGTCACACATGGCATTTTAGCTGAACACTTCACTTTGAATGTGTGTATATATACAGGCAACTCAACCCCTTAAAGTGATCAGGAACTTTCTTTTTAAGCAGAAACTGTTATTAAAATTAAATAGGATAACGTCTTATGGAAAGGATGGTTAATGACATAGTTACCAACTCTGCTTTTTCTCTTTTGTTTAGTGGATTTGGCATGACAATATGCAGTTTCTTCAAGACAAGAACATCTTTGAGCATACTTATTTTGGGTAAGTGTCAACTAAATAAACATCCTGTTGGTTTCTTCGCTGGCGACATGCAGTATGTGTGATCTTGTGGTATTGTTTTTCACAGGTTCATGTGGCAGCTGTGCAGCAGCATTCCAAGCACTTTGCCCGATCCAAAAGCTGTCTCTTTAATGACTGCCAAGGTAACAGAACACACTGTGTGCATTTGCTGCTTGAGTGTTGCATGCTTCTAGTATTTATCAACATGGCAAGCTTGGAGATGTAGATATGACTACAAATTCAGAAGCATATATTTATATCAGGAATCAGTACCTCCTTTTACTTTTTTCAGACCTTGATTTGTGCTTGTGACAGTCAGTAGTTAGTGGGAGTTGTAGTCCACGAACAGTCTGAGGTCTCATATTTAACTACTCCTGGGGAACAGTTTAAAGTGTTCAATATGGAAATGCTAATAAACCTTTTATTAAGAAATGTTTAAATACACTTTGCCAACACTGGGCTCCTCTTGACATACACAGTATCCTCAAAACGATAATAAATGGGCAAAAGTCACACAAAGTTGTCACAAAAATGTCAACATTTTGACAAACTAATGCCAGTTACACAGTGACACATTTCAAGCTAGCTCTGTTTGTGTGAACACTAGCATTAAGAATTGCAGAACCAATTGTGTTTAAGTGATTAGTCTACTAGAGGAAGATTATTTTAATTTGTATGGTGGCATTGCTTGTTTTAATAATTTTATGTACTGTCTTTTTCTGCAGCTTAGTACTTCATTTGTATTGGAGACTTTTATTCATTCAAAAGAAAAGGTACTTATTTTCTGTTTGCTACAATGTGTCTTTTTCTCACATTTTGGTAACTGACTTTGAAATGTCATATTGAGCGGCACACATCATAACATTGTTACTTTAACTCAATGGTTTTCTGTTAATAGCTTAAATCTATTCACACTGTTAGCACTATCTAAATTAAAGAACCAGTAAATGCCTGGTTATTTAAAAAAAAAAAAAAAAAAAAACTAAGGACCATTTAGGAGTAACATGATTTTTCACATTCATCACTCATTCTTTGTATTAATCGATGAGTTAAAGGGGCACTATAGTCACCCAAACAACTTTAAGTTAATTTAGTGGTTTTGGTGTATATGTCATGCCCCTGCAGTCTCACTTCTCACTTCCCTGCCATTTAGGAGTTAAATCACATTGTTTATACCCCCCCTGCTTGTAACATGCAAAGCTTTCCTAAACACTTCCTGTAAAGTAAGATCGAATGTTTACACTTTGCAGTTTTTAGAGTTCATTATCTCTACACTGTTAATAGCTTTCTAGACCTTGCAGAAGCCTCCTGTGTGTGATTAAAGTTCGGTTCACAGAGCTTCTAAAATAAGTTAACATCTGATTGTAAATTAAACCTCTTTTTATGCTTGTTGTGTGTCACAGCCAGGGGAGGTGTGGCTAGGGCTGCATAAACACAAACAAAGGCGATTTAACTAAGAAATGGCAGAGAATTGAGTAGTGAAACTGCAAGGGCTTGATCTATACCAGGGTTCTCTAAACTCTGTCCCTTCAGATGTTGCTGAATTAAAACTCCCATGATTCTTTGAATTAATGAGCTTGCCAGAGAATCATGTGAGTTGTAGTTCAGCAACATCTAGAGGGCAAGAGTAAGGAGAATCTTGATCAATAGACAAAAACGACTACATTAAGCTATAGTAGTTTTGGTGACTATAGTGTCCCTTTAAACAGATAATTGTGAACAATCTCAAAAGTGCTGTTGGATTTTAAGTTGCAAAATTACACCTGTTGCAAATTCAACTTTTAAGGTCTCTGAAATCCTATGTAAAAACATTGTTTTAACAACTAGGTAAAAGGAAATGGACAAATACTATCCAAACAGTTTTTTTTTTTTTTTTTTTCTCATTGGCTTTTTTTTGGTTATTTAATTTGACATGAAGTCCTGTTAAATGTAATGGATAGGATCTATGACGGTAAATAAAAGAATATGGATGTTAGCTGATTGCATATATTTACAGAGACATTTAAAGGAACTTGTTTGCACGCAGTTGTGAGTTTTAAATTACCTGTAGCACATTGTGCCGACAAACTTATCAGTATAGATAAAATGTATTCTGATATTCTTCACATTAATGACTGTTAAGCTAGCATGCAAATGATATATCTATACATGTGATAAATGTTTTAGAGTATCAACATTCCATGTTTGCATGACGAGAAACTCTCAAATGTTCCTTGTTAGCTTTGTTGGATAACTTGACACTGACTATTTGTGCAGTTTGATATATTATGTTAAAAAAAATTAACAAATATTGGCCTACACTGCAAATGAACTGGGATTTGTGTTTGCATATTTTACATAGATATATGCTCTAACAGTTTGTTTCTTCATTTCGCTAACATTTCTGATGTGTGCATGAGGTTTCCATTGAAAAGCTTTTATTGCTTTGACGTTTTTCACAATGTTGATTTTCTGTTGAACATGCAGTTGAAGTGCAATAGTCTCACCTAGCCAGACTCTGTGTCACTCTATAGCTAATACAGTTTAATCTATACACTGTGCTAGCCAGATTGCTTGCAATTGTATAGATGAATTTATATCACTATACATTTTCCTTCGCCTTTGCTATAATGCTACCAGCATAATGAGGCAAAGTCTGCAAGCATGGTGGATTTGATCAGCTGCACATGCAGCCCTCAACCTGCTCTAGGTTTGACAGCCAGCCAAAGATCCAAGCCTGCATTTGCAGTGTCTTGAGTCATTTATAGGCGGTATGACTACACATGCAGCCGCTCTGCAGGAGGGGGATGTGGTGTTCAGGTAAGTATATTTAAGATGTACATTTGCAGGAGATTTTGCTAGCACATGGAATAGATTAAATCTATAACAACCTGAATGTAAACGTGTTATCCACGCTAAGTTTGGCCAACCGATTCATTTTAAATTGATAGAAAATTATTGTATTGATATAATTTCTGGGTCATAGATAAGAGACCGCCATAGCTTTCCTCCCTAGTCATCCCACTCCCACTGCAGTAATTCTAACAATCTTTGTTGCTCCGTTGATGCTGTCAGTCAACAAAGAAGAAGCAGGATTGGAGGATACTGGGGAGGAAGGTAAGACATACAGAGAGAGGTATTTCCTAACCGCTTTCAAAAAAAGATAACGTCTAATAAAGTTAGGTTTAGTTTAATAGGATCTGTCGGCTAAACCTTGATGGAGAAGCTTGATAGGTGCTTACTCAAAAGGTGCTCTTCACCCCCCAGCACGTCCACCTTTGCCAAGTAGGAGATAAAGGAATAAGTTGTAGTTGCCCAGGCAGACTGGATTTTTGTCAAACCAATCTTATGCAATTTGACGCACACCTAATGTCAGCTCCCACAGACTCTTTGCACCAAAACCACAACATCAGTGGTTATGGTGATTAGAATGTCCCTTTAAGGCTTTAAATATTGTTGAAGTGTTTTTTTTTTTTTACTAAAATGGTTAGTTTAATCAGTATTGATCTTTGCTGCAATGTGTAATTATAATTACTGGTTTGTTGCGTTTTACTATAATCTGTGTACGATTTGTTGTGACATTACAGACAATGCATTTATTTTTGTCTATACTAAAAATATTCAAGGTGTGCAACTTTGTTGCTTACTATATTGTGACCATATATGTCGGACAATATGATGTGCAAAAAGAACCAATATGGGTCAAATACTTTTACTTTTATTTGTATACTTTTATCATGATGTATCATACTTTTTATTTAATTGAAAATCTATTTTTTTTTTTTTTTTTTACTAAAGCTGTCATTAAAAAAATATAAATAAAACACCTATAATTTTATTTCCTGCACATGAACTTGCCTTCACTACTGTATATTAAAGTCAGATGTTTCCTGTGTTTAACGTGCATATTGTTAAGGAGACGTTTATTCTATACTGGTCAATAAGACAAAATCATGGTTTTTTTTTTTCCATTTTGCTAATTTGCTTTGATAAATAGGTCATCTAAAATCCCCCAGTATTATTAGCAAAATTCAGTATTAAGGACGTTCTAATTTTCATGACATTTCCTGACTAGTATTTATTACCGTACCTCTACCGTACCACTATTACCGCTGCTTTCTGTAACAATTTTTTGCATTATTGGACAAAGAACGAACTTGGAAATGATGACTTATATATTCTGGTTATTTTTTCACTGTCATTGTAAGTGAAGCTAGTTATTTTCTTTTATGGAGAAAAGGCTGAAGAATAGGTGTTCCAAAAGCTAATATTTCACACTAAAATGTTCATCCCCAATCACGTCCTCCAGATTCTTAGTATGTATGCTCGTCATTGACTATTTGTGAAGGTATCAGTCATTGAACTTGCACTGATTATCTCATTCAGGGCTGTGATTTGTGCAACTAACAGTCGGTCACTGAGCAGAAACAAAAAGCCTCAAAAAACCCTTGGCAAATTCAGCTATTGGAAATGGCCTAAGAGACTGTGACACTATGTATTATTCACTAAACTCAGTACTGTAACAAACTAAAATCCAGACTGCAATATTGTGGCTAATAGTCAAACGGATAGTGGATTTGAGAAAATGTCCAGATCTGCCTCTTTATATATTTTGCTTTTGGATGTTCACTTAATTCAGTGAATTACCTTGCCAGCAATATAGACACGATTGAACCAAACCTGAATGACTAGATAGAGAAAAAGATTGTGTGATGGACCCAAATGTAGATGTATGGGCTCTGTCTTGTCCAGCTCCGCGGGGGTCATCCAAAAAATCCTGCAAGTTAAATATGTACCTAGTTTTTATACTGGATTTGCAGGTTCCCTGCTTTTGACGCTGACCCTGCTTCATGATTCTTAGTTGATCATTCTCATCATGACGTCGCATGTTCTTAAAAATCAGCATTTTATTGTATGTCGTTAACTTTGCAAATTTAGAAAAAGTACTTGTTACAAGCTTTCCAAAGGTATCCCCATTGTACTCTAAACTAAATTTTTGGGGGAACATCCCCAAGAACCTTGCTGCGTGTTGTCTCAATTTATTCAGTTTTAAAGTTGCCGACATTAAAGTATGCAAGGGAATCAGAAGCATAATGTCACCAAGTTAAGAATGTTTCTCTCTGGTCAGTTTGCCCCTTTTGGGACAATTGCTCTTAAGTGACTACCTTCAGAATTAGTATTTTCTCCTAATGATGTTTCCTTTTTTATTTTTATGTCATTGATGCTGGTAGTTGATTATGGGTTGAGGGAAATGAGTTGACTCATTTAATTAAATACACTGTCCTCCTGTGTATCTCGCTCTGTTTAGCCTACAATGCTCCAGTGGATTGAATTACTGACAAAGCAGTTCAACAACAGTCAAGCAGCCTGTGAGGTAAGATATTCTGACGCCACTTTGTGATTTCTGTAAAATGTGAACGATCTTGCATACTTTGTATGATAGAGGAAATTGTTTCTGGTGTACTTATTTACTTTTTTTTTTTTTAAATATCGAACTGAAAACCTTTCTGGTTTCTTCTAGTGGTTTTTGGATCGTATGGCTGATGATGATTGGTGGCCGATGCAGATTTTGATTAAGTGTCCAAATCAGATTGTGAGACAGGTGGGTACTATTCTGCTTGTAAAGGTGTAATATTACTGTGACCTGTCCAGATCTGTAATGGCAGGGATTATTTCAGATACTTTTATGAAGGCAATACTTAATATTATTTTGAATTGAACTTGTCTCTCTCGGACTAAAATGTCATACATGTCAAAGTATGTAGGAAGAGTTCATATTAATATTTGTCAGTTTCTGCATTGAAAGACCGTAGCTTGCTTCACTTGGCTTGTTTTAGTGTAAGATGGAAACTGGACATTGCTACAAATCTTTTTACTATCTGACTAGAATTAATACATGTAATTTAGAAATAATTTTGTTATTCTCTGTTTACAAAAATTAGCCCGTGCATTTCTTTAATTCATAGACTACAAATGAATTAGTCTAATTATGATTTGTCATTCCTCAATAGTAACCCAAGACAAATGTACTTCAAATCTTGTCTTGCATAACAAAGATCCTAAATACATCAAATTCTTTTTCTTAGGTTTTTATTTTATTTTAATTTTTTATATTTAAAAATGTTAATTGGCTGTGCCTGCTGTGTCACGTGATTGATGGCTGAGGTCAGCTGATACTTGAGTTGCACACAGGAAAATGTGAGAAAAAACTTGCATTAGCACTGGATGCCATTTGCCAATCTAAATTAGTCTTTTTTTTTTTATAACCCAACATTAGAAAAGGGGAAAAAATACACAAATGGACTTCTATAAAATAATCAATGAGCGTTATTAATCCTAAAAACCAAGTTGGCTGACCTTGTAATTGTAATTGTGCTTAGCAAGAATGAATGTAGCAACAATAAAACACTATTAAAGTTCAATTAACCCCCTTATGCTTGGAACACTATACTCAACTCTTGTCTGTTGTGCTGTTGCATTTAGTGTGATATTTATGGAATTGATTACGGCTTGCTTTGTTCAGATGTTCCAGCGTCTTTGTATTCACGTAATTCAGAGGCTGAGACCTGTACATGCACATTTGTACCTGCAGCCAGGCTTGGAGGATGGGTAATTAAATTTTTTTATTTTTTTTTTGTGTAGTTAATTTGAATCTATACTGCATTGATTATGTTCCAGTGTATCTTTAGATAATACCTTAGCCAAGCTTTAGTTTTTATACTAGGTAAACCACTTATCTGTAAAACAAAATAATTGTTTATAATGGAAAGAGGTAGTTAAACAATTTATGAACAGTAGATTTACTTTCATCCTAATTAAACTTAAATAGTAAATTACGTTTTTTTTTTTCTTCTAATGATGCTAAGACTTGCACAACCTGATATGGTTGCCCACATATATTAAATGTGTATGTATGTATGTATGTGTATATATATATATATATATATATTTAATATATCAGTAGTATTCATATTTATATAGAGTCAATATATTCCACAGTTATAGAAAGGGAATATTTAACACAAGTGAAGAGAAGGCCCTGCTCAAATGAGCTACAGTCAGATACCGCTATCACTCTACTCTGTAGATGTCTGTCTGGTAAGGATGCTTCTGCTCTGTGTTTAGTTCTGATGAAATGGATGGAGCAGTGGAAGATATAGGAAGTCGCTCCTGTGTGACTCGTTTTGTAAAGACCCTGCTGTCTATTATGGAACATGGTGTGAAGCCTCACAGTAAACATCTTACAGAGTACTTTGCCTTTCTCTACGAATTTGTCAAAATGGGAGAGGAAGAGGTATGTTCTATGTTTGGTAAAGTATGAAATTTGAAAGGATAAACAGTTCATGTTGTTGTTGATTATAATTTTGCTGTCTTTTAGAGTCAGTTTTTATTGTCACTACAAGCCATATCCACAATGGTGCACTTTTACATGGGAACCAAAGGACCTGAAAATGTAAGTTTAGATATGTTAGTTAGGTATGAAATCACGGTTTGAGAATATTTGTTTTTACCCTAAGCAACCTTTCAGTATCTTCACAAATGTTTTTTTTCCTTCTCTTCATTAATCATTTATTGCACTTTTCCATGAAACAATTCCAAATATTTGCTTGTTTTTTTAGCCGCAGGTTGAAGTTTTGTCTGAGGAAGAAGAAGGTGAAGAGGAGGAGGAAGAAGATATCTTGTCACTAGCGGAAGAAAAATACAGGCCAGCTGCTCTTGAAAAGATGATTGCTCTAATAGCGTTCCTTGTAGAGCAGTCTCGTTCAGAAAGGTGTGTCGAGCAGTGCGGTTTCATCCATTAGTATCGCCCTTACTTGGGTCTTCAATGGAATTTTTTGTTGTGCTTCATCAATGTTTTGTTGATCTGGGTGGATAGATATAAATAAAGGAATGGTGCAATTTGTATGTGGGATCAACAACAAGATTTGCTGCCAAGTATATCCTGTGGTTATGTGAGCTTTACTTGGCAGCAGAACCACTATGTAGCTTCTTATCCATTTAAATGCAGAGTACTTTAAAAGGTGGTATGAGCTGCCAAAAAGAAGCTAGCCGCCAAATTAGTTGTGTTGAGTCTTCAGTGTAATCTCCATTTAATCTTCAGAGCAAAATCCCTATTGTATTTTGCAGAAACTCAACTTCGTTTCTTAAATCTTGAGCCATTTGGAGTATAATAGATATGCTGTATATTGGCAAATGTATCTGCTATTTTTAACATGGTGTTGGTAATTCTGGATTGATCACCTTCACAATTTCAGATGTTAATCACCAAGTTATGTTTAATAAAGTAATGTTATCACATATGTGAGAGTGTAAGCTTAATTGTAAGCCAAACTGGTAAGATAATGAGTAATTGGAATTTTTAGTTTGCTGCAAGTTCCAGAAGACAAACAAAATATATAACCCCATTTTTTTGTTTCACTTTTTTGATTTATTTTGTGTTTAGCGAATTGCTAATTTTTTTATTTTTTTTTCTTGTTCTTAGGCATCTAACTTTGTCTCAGAATGATATGGCAGCATTGACTGGAGGAAAGGTAATATATATAGATTTTGGTACCTACTGTTCTGTCTTTTTAAAGGACCTCTCAATAGCATGTAACAGGTTGTTGTTAGGGACCTGCTCTTCATAAAAAAATGTAAATAGCACTTTTGTGCCTGGAAATATATATTTGAAAAATCTACATTTTTAACGTGCTCCAAATTAAAACCTGTAACTGTATTTTAAGTATATGCAATTTGAAATTTATTTTTTTTAATCTTTTTTTACGAATACTTTTT
The DNA here is from genome assembly GCF_036172605.1 of Pelobates fuscus. Taxonomy (NCBI): domain Eukaryota; kingdom Metazoa; phylum Chordata; class Amphibia; order Anura; family Pelobatidae; genus Pelobates; species Pelobates fuscus. The sequence goes on along the minus strand of NC_086318.1, from coordinate 378,686,547 downwards.
GGTTTTGTTTAAGGGCTTTCCCTTTCTGTTCCAACACATCCGTGACGGAATTAATATTCGACAAACGTGCAATCTGATTTTCAGCCTGTGTCGGTACAATAATCGTCTTGCAGAGCATGTAAGTACTGTTTTAGATATTATACTTGTACAATTTTGTTACTCTCTTGTCAGTTTGCCTAATTTCTAGGGACTGATCTATAAAAGTTTAACCTTTCAAACCCAGTTATTAACAATATTTCTTAAATTTCAATTTTTATATAGGGTATTTTGTGCATGTATACATGTGTTGTGGATGCTTTAAACTGAATGTGTTATGGGCTCTGTGTACGTAATAGGTGTCCTGTTAAATTTTTAGGTCATGGGCGTGTCCAATGCTACATGTGTGATGTGGATGTCATTTGTGAAATTGTGGTAAAGTGGTGTATATCATTTGGTTATAGTTTGGATGGTTTAGTGAGTAATGTGTAAAGATTATGTGCTATGTTACTCCTGCTATATAAAGAAAAATATTTCCATGTCACTTGTCTTATAGAAATCGTTTTTTTTTTTTTTTTGCGTAGATGATACAACTGCGGCATCAGGCCATTCAGCTTTTTTTTCTTTGCTTGTTACACACTCCTACTCAGTGATGTTAAGTGTGATCGGCCATATTTGTTTGGCGCAACCCTTATTGCATCTTGTACCTTAAAATCGAACTAACTTTATCGAACCTTGTGTTGGCAGAAATTGGCGTATATATATTATTAATACTGTTACAATTTTTTGGTGAACTGAACTGTAATTAAACTGTAAAATCATTATGTAATAGCTTCTATGTTCTACTTTATAGATTGCATCCATGCTGTTCACATCCATAGCAAAGCTTACGCCAGAGGTATGTGATCCTATCTATTCTCCTGCTGATTTGATTTTATATTTATTGTTAACTATAAAACAAAATGGATTATACATCTGAACAATAAAACTACATGAAAACATATGGTTGCTTGACGGTATTACTCTGCAAAACAAGAGCGGCCCACCCAAAATTATCTTACTAACTCCGTTTTTATTGTAGGCTGCTAACCCTTTCTTCAAGTTGCTGACCATGATAATGGAATTTGCTGGTGGACCCCCGGGGATGCCACCATTTGCATCCTACATATTGCAAAGGATTTGGGAGGTAAATCTGGTGTATGCTTATTAATACAGCAATGAGTAAATTATAAGGTAGCATGCTAGACCAGCCAAACAGATACTCACTATACAGGGAACATGCTATTACAACATGGATCAATGTCAGCTGATCTGTTGTGTTCTACAGATTGCTACAGTACAAATGACCTAATGTAGAGTTTAAGTACACGATTCAGGAGATATGGGGTTTTTAGTAAGTCTCTGAGCAACTTTAATACATCTTTCTGCATGTTTTTCCATGTACATCAGGTGATAGAATATAATCCGTCTCAGTGCCTGGATTGGTTGGCTGTTCAGACTCCACGCAACAAGCTGGCGCATAGCTGGGTTTTGCAGAACATGGAAAACTGGGTGGAGCGTTTCCTTTTGGCGCACAACTATCCGAGAGTGAGAACATGTAAGTCCTCATTGTTTTATGTTCTGTGCTGTTCTAGTGAGTTTAACAGAATGCATCTAAAGTGTTTATCTTTCATAATCTTCCTAAAATTTTAAATCTGGTGATGAAGTCAAAGAGGACCTGGTCGGTGTATTGTATATAATTGTGCTTGTAGTAGAACTGCTGTGTTCCACCTAGAAACTGTTCCACACCTGATGCATGTGTATGCCACAGAATTGTGGGTGCTTATATCTGTAATGCTTGGAGCCAAAGTCAGTATCCCAAGGGGTTATATACATGCCTTTTCAGGCTTCTCGGAGATCTGCTGGTTATCATAATTGCTTATTTTATTGTAAATTTTGGTTACTTAGTTTTATTTGGCGCCTTGCTTGCAGAAAATATCCATGCAATTGTGTTAATGAAATAAATGTTACTATATTTTTATCGCTGTATGTTTGATCTATTTACACAGCTGCTGCCTATCTTCTGGTTTCTTTGATTCCAAGTAACTCATTCCGTCAGATGTTCCGTTCCTCACGCTCTCTTCACATTCCCACAAGAGACCTGCCTCTTAGTCCAGACACAACTGTGGTACTCCATCAAGTGTACAATGTTCTCCTGGGACTCCTTTCAAGAGCCAAATTATATGTTGATGCTGCTGTGCATGGTACCACCAAGCTGGTACCCTATTTTAGCTTCATGACGTACTGTTTGATTTCAAAAACTGAGAAGCTTATGTTTTCCACCTATTTTATGGATTTGTGGAACTTGTTCCAACCTAAATTGTCTGAACCGGCCATAGCCACAAACCACAACAAGCAATCACTGCTGTCCTTTTGGTACAATGTCTGTGTTGACTGCCCAGAGAATGTGCGCCTTATTGTTCAGAACCCGGTGGTTACCAAAAATATCGCCTTTAACTACATCCTGGCAGATCATGATGACCAAGACGTAGTTCTCTTCAACCGTGGAATGCTTCCAGCGTATTATGGGATCCTTCGCATGTGCTGCGAGCAGTCTCCTGCCTTTACCCGTCAGCTTGCCTCACACCAAAATATTCAGTGGGCCTTTAAGAACCTCACACCACACGCCAGCCAATACCCTGCGGTATGAGAAAAGGGCCAGATTATATTTTTATTTGCCATAATTATATTCATTAAGAAAAATTTTTCTAGCTTTGTTTGCTTTTGTGACAAGTTAAAGGAACACTATAGTCACCTAAATTACTTTAGCTAAATAAAGCAGTTTTAGTATATAGCTCATTCCCCTGCAATTTCACTGCTCAATTCACTGTCATTTAGGAGTTAAATCACTGTGTTTCTGTTTATGCAGCCCTAGCCACACCTCCCCTGGCTATGATTGACAGAGCCTGCATGAAAAAAAAAAACTGGTTTCACTTTCAAACAGATGTAATTTACCTTAAATAATTGTATCTCAATCTCAAAATTGAACTTTAATCACATACAGGAGGCTCTTGCAGGGTCTAGCAAGCTATTTACATAGCAGGGGATAAGAAAATCTTAATTAAACAGAACTTGCAATAAGGAAAGCCTAAATAGGGCTCTCTTTACAGGAAGTGTTTATGGAAGGCTGTGCAAGTCACATGCAGAGAGGTGTGACTAGGGTTCAGAAACAAAGGGATTTAACTCCTAAATGGCAGAGGATTGAGCAGTGAGGCTGCAGGGGCATGTCCTATACACCTAAACTGCTTCATTAAGCTAAAGTTGTTCAGGTGACTATAGTGTCCCTTTAAAGTATAATTTTGAGTACAGCTTTTATTGTGAATGTGACGCTCAATTATCTTTCTTTCTTGCTGTTACTTATTTTTTATTTACCTACACCCTTCTCCTAACTTTTCTGTATTATCATTATTTATCCCATTAAACCAAAGCAAGACTAGGTCTTATAGTAATCAGACTGCAGCTGCACTCTGTGTTTTTGTTTTTTTTGTTTTTTTTGTGTGCAGGCCATTGAAGAATTAAATCTCATACTACATTTGTTTTGTACAGGCTTTGAGACTATTTAACCTTGGTGTTTTAGCTGTGTTTTTACATGTGTTGAGGAAGAGCTGTTGTGTGTGTGTGTGTGTGTGTGTGTGTGTTTTGTAGGCCAGGGAGATTTTTAACTCACACAGTTTGTGTTTACATGCTGGCCAGGGAAGAGCTGCTTCCTCTAGTTTGTCGATATATGCCTCAATGAAGGGAAATGTGAAAGTAATTGAAAGGTTGTGTGCAGCTCCACTTTCACTTTTTTTTTTTAAATGCAATTGAATTTGGGTATGCTAAACATTTGTCAATCTCAGATGTCTCAATTTTGGTAATTGGCAAAGAGTTTCTGAGTGCCTTAACTTTATATCATGTGAAATATCTGTCATAGTAACCATTTGATGGGAATATCCAGCTCTATAAACTCAATCAACGAGAATGGGAGGGAGATGGGTTACACCAGTTAGAGGCAATGAGGGATTTGGTGGAGAGGATAATGAATAATTGCTACAGGTAGTTTGAATAGGTCAAAGCCTCTTGCTACACATTTTTTTGTGCAGGCAGTGGAAGACCTCTATTTAACCTTATGCTATATTTATTATTTATATATTTTTTTATTTAAAAAAATAAAAAACTTTTATGCGCAGGCTGTGGAAGAGCTGTTTAACCTCATGCAGCTCTTTGTAGCTCAGAGACCAGACATGAGGGAAGAAGAACTGGAAGATATCAAACAATTTAAGAAAACTACCATCAGCTGCTACTTGCGTTGTTTGGATGGCCGGTCCTGCTGGACGACGTTAATAAGGTACACATGTTGTAGGATAATAGATGTACACAGGGATATGCATCACTTTTAGAAAACTCTCATACAAAAGCTTTTTCCCTCACTCTGCAGACTGAACAAAGCAGGTAAATATGACATTATTTCAAATGTACCTGCTTCTTCTGATGTGTTCCACACTCAACATTTCATTAAATGTGCCTGAGGTTTACACATATGCTGTTGGAAGATCTCCTCTTCTCCTTGAAACCTCCTGACAGGGGGAGAATAGAGGGAGTCTGATTCAGTGTGATCATGTAGAGCAGGCTCTGGTTTTGGGTTGTAGTACTGGCTGCAAAGGAGCGGGGGACCAGAGGGGCCCTGTAGTGTTAAAAATACAGATTTGTATTCTTAACACTATACTATAGTATCTCCTTAATGCTATGCATCTAATGCAGAATCTGCATTGAACGTAATGTTGAATCCTTTTTTTGTCTTAAAATAGTTATAAGAATTGTTTTTTTGTTTTGTTTTTTTTTTATAGTCCCATTTCTAGTTTGTGTTTTTATGTGAGATTATTTTTCATTACACTTATTGGGTCATTGTCTACTATATGATCACACACCGTACTTTTCTCTTTATTTTGTTGGTTTAGGTGTTTGTATGGCTGATGGCTATTACAGGTGGTTGCAAGAAAGCTTTATCTAGTGGTAATGTCTGAGATTGACAAAAGGAAGAGTTCCTCCTAGTTTTGTCAAGTCCCAGCAGCCGTCACAAATGATGGCTGTAGGATTCAGGCTTTGTCAATGGAGGGTCCTGCGGGATCCTCCATAGAATTCAGTGTCCTGAAATGCCAGGAGCCTAAGAGGACTTGTTGCTTTAATATGGTGGCGGCTGTCAGGGACAGCTGGAGGTAACTAAAGCTCAATTTCCCAGCACCCCGTTGTCACCAGACCTACACTGGATCTGTCAATTTCAGGATTTTTTATGAATATGTAGAGATCCCTGAAATTCACAGATTTCAGCAAGTATAAAATGAATATACTGAACTCTGAGCAACAGTCTTTACTTAACTTATTCTTTGTCTAAAACTTTCCAAATGTCATCTGGATTTGTCAGCAGAATGTAACTTTGTGTAGCTCTGAGGTTTATTGTAAAAAATTGTTTAAAATCAGGAACAGGATAATATTTAATTTTCCCATGCAATCCCAATATAAAATAGTAGTTATGATCTTGTTCTTCCCAGTTGTAAATAAAACATATGCAAAAAAAAATGAAAGTAATTTAAAATAGAACTCTCCCACTGCCAGCAGTTATCTAATTCATGGGAGAGTAACCAGTAACTAGTAGTCAGAAAATATGTTCTAATTTATGCTGGGAATTCTGGGTATTTTGTGTTGTATTTAAACTTAGAATGTGTGATCAACTTTCAATATCTTGTATTTCTCTGCTTGTTCTGCAGTGCCTTCAGAATATTGTTAGAGTCCGATGAAGACCGTCTTCTTGTTGTATTTAACAGAGGGTTGATTTTAATGACAGAGGTAAGCCGATTCTTATGTTAAAAAAAACTGCAATTTTACTCACCGTTAATTCCTTTTTCCTTAATATGGTGGCAGTACAATAGGGGATGTACTCTTCCCATGGGACAAGCATCTGAAATTAACATAAACGTTCCTCCCGCAACAGGTATAAGACATCAACCTGCCATGGACCCTCAGTACGTCCCAATAAAACATCAGAGACACGCTATTACAAAAATATCAAATTTATTAATAGGGAGGGGGTGGGGGGCGTGAGTGTACAAATAGCTCCTATACAAATAGCTGTGAATCTGTTTGAGGTGGTGCAAGCCAACTCGGGCTATAAAAGTATTTACCTGGGCACAGGTAAGAAAATCATTTCTCACATGACCACTTCAGTGCAGGTTGTGCTTATTAAGGCAGATGTATTTAATAATTTTTTATAATTGTTTTCATTTTATATTCGATCACACGTTTTCAATCAACTGTGCACTGGGACATAAGACACTTCTTCTTTGCATTATAACTCTATCATTTATAAAATTCAGTTACATGTTGAAAGTTAGGTGCACATAGTTCAGACATTGTGCCTTATACATCTCCTTGTAGCTTTCTTTATCTCCCTTTCTGGTAGTTAGGGAACTTATCATTGGCTATGTAATTAGTATTTCATATTTTGCTCTTTTTATTATTCCAGTCTTTTAACACGTTGCATATGATGTATCATGAAGCAACAGCCTGTCATGTAACTGGAGATTTGGTGGAGCTACTGTCAATATTTCTATCGGTCCTCAAATCTACACGTCCTTATCTTCAGAGAAAAGGTTAGGAATCCGCCTATTTACCTTCTGTCTGTGAACTGTCAAATAAGATATACAATGTTCAGAGTATGTCGTTGTATTACATTTTTGTATAGCAATATTAAAGCACAGTGATTTATTTTTTTTAAATGTATCATATATCTAAAACGGTGTATATGCATGTTTTATAGTTTTGTAGAAAATGCTTTACTTAATGAAAGTGTGCAGTTTTTATTGGAATTTTATCTAAAATCTCCCCTTTTTTCCTCCTCAGATGTTAAACAAGCACTAATCCAATGGCAAGAAAGGATTGAATTTGCCCATAAACTCTTAACATTGTTAAATTCGTACAGTCCGCCTGAATTACGAAATGCATGCATAGGTGGGTCATAATTTGATTGCTGATGTATTTAATGTATGTTAAATTTAGGTCTTCCTCGATTTTAGAACAACCTAATAGTTACTTATGGCACTGCTGTACACATGTGAATTATCAGTTACATATTTGACCTGCAGGGGTAGCACCGAAGCAATCTACTGCACTAAGCCAAAGTTGCTTCTGTGCTAAGAGCAGGGGTGGGAAACCTTTGGCCTTTCAGATGTTCTGCACTACATTTCCTATAATGCTCTTGCAGCCATAATGCTGGCAAAGCATCAAGGGAGATGTAGTCCACATCTGGAGGGCCAAAGGTTCCCCACCCCTGGATTAGAGTATCCATTTAAACTAGTTTGAGGTATTTACAGAATAGCCAATGTACCTTTTTCAACCAGTATTTTCATTTCACCATTGAAGTATGACAGCGTTAATTTACAGTTTGCCTGAAGATTAAAAGATGATGGCTATTCCTGATGAATATTGAGATCCATTAATCAATCACATTATAAGTAGTGTCATTAAAATACTTTCTTAAAGGGACTCTATAGTCAACTGAACAACTTTAGCTTAAAGGGACACTATAGTCACCTGAACAACTTCAGCTTAATGAGGTTGTTCAGGTGAGTGCTACAGGTCCCTGCAGCCTTTTTCTTGTAAGCACTGTATTTTCCGAGAAAGCTTGGAACACTTCTTGTTGCAGTCAATCAGACGGCCACCAGAGGGACTTCCGAGTTCAGAAGCCCTAAAAAGGCTTCATTCACGTCTCACGTATTCACGCATGGGTGAATACTTCAGACGTGCTATCAGCACACAAAGCACTGTGAACGCGTTTTGTGTGCTGAGGCTGTCAGCACTGCTGTGGGAGTGGCTTGAGCTGACAGGCTGAAGACCGAAGAGGAGGAGGGGAGGATTCAAACAGTAAGTACACTTATTTAGTGAGTGAGTGTGGGTGGGGGACTGAGGGTGAGTGGGTGAGGATGGATTATGGGGATGGATGATGGGAGTGGGTGGATTTGGATGATGGGAGTGGGTGGATTTGGATGATGGGAGTGGGTGGATTTGGATATATATATATGGATGGATGGAGAGAGTGTGTGTGTGTGTATGTCTTTAATTTTTACTACTTGTGTGTTTGCATAGACACACTATATATATATAGAGATCTCTATATAGAGTTTCTATGCAAACACACATTTTGGCTTAGGAGGGGGGCGGGTATAGAAAGCGAGCTGAGCTGTAAGTCAGACAGCTCAGCTCGCGAACGCGCATTCCGCACACATGCGCGGTTGAGTGCGGAGTTTCTTCATAGGGCAGCATTCAATGCCGCTCTATGAACGCGATTGGTGCAGCGCGAAGTCGCACATGCGCACCACATCGCGATGACGCTTCTCAAGGAGAAGCGTCCTATTGGGCCCCGCGATTTTGTCATTTTGACGAAAAGGGGGGCGCGACATGGCTGGGAGATTGGTGCTGGAACGGAGGGAAGTTTTTTATTATAAAAAAGCTTTGAAAATTATTATTTACTGGAAGTTCATATAAAAGCAAGAAGGAAGGTTGGGGGACCTGTCTTTCTTGCTTTTAAATGTAGACTATAAAGTCCATTTAATTAAGCAGTTTTGGTGTATAGAACATGCCCCTGCAGCCTCACTGCTCAATCCTCTGCCATTTAGGAGTTAAATCCCTTTGTTTATGAACCCTAGTCACACCTCCCTGCATGTGACTTGCACAGCTTTCCATAAACACTTCCTGTAAAGAGAGCCCTATTTAGGCTTTCCTTATTGCAAGTTCTGTTTAATTAAGATTTTCTTATCCCCTGTTATGTTAATAGCTTGCTAAACCCTGCAAGAGCCTCCTGTATGTGATTAAAGTTCAATTTAGAGATTGAGATAAAATTATTTAAGGTAAATTACATCTGTTTGAAAGTGAAACCAGTTTTTTTTTTTCCCCTCAATGCAGGCTCTGTCAATCATAGCCAGGGGAGGTGTGGCTAGGGCTGCATAAACAGAAACAAAGTGATTTAACTCCTAAATGACAGTGAATTGAGCAGTGAAATTGCAGGGGAATGATCTATACACTAAAACTGCTTTATTTAGCTAAAGTAATTTAGCTGACTATAGTGTTCCTTTAATATATGCTATGAAAACATGAGGATTTTCCATTTATTATTTGATGTTAATACTGTTACTCCAACTGTTTTTTTCAATGTTTTTTATTTCCGTATAACTGTATACAAGTATAAGCTTTTATTATTGTTTGATTTTAATCTGCACTGTCTATTTTGTTTTTAGATGTGCTGAAGGAGCTTGTGCTTCTCAGCCCACATGATTTTCTGCACACGTTGGTCCCGTTTTTACAGCACAACCATTGTACATACCATCACAGTAATATCCCAAGTAAGTTATCTAGATCTTTCATGCTTTCTTTAAGATGCAAGGGTCACAGAAAAATGGCATTGTGCGGTTGTGTATAGAACATAAAAGGTAATGACACATAGATGGTAGCTAAATTATTTGCAAATGTGTAGTTCACAATTTTTGAAAGTATTTCCATTGTAAACTTTTCATTTGTGCATTTGACAAAAGTAAAAATGACAAAAATGTTTTCTGCAGTAAGTGTATACATATTTACACACACATACACACACATACACACATACACACATATACACATACACACACATACACACACATACATACACACACACACATATACACACACATACACACACATACACGCACACATACACGCACACATACACGCACACATACACGCACACATACACGCACACATACACGCACACATACACGCACACATACACGCACACATACACGCACACATACACGCACACATACACGCACACATACACGCACACATGCACACATACACGCACACATACACGCACACATACACGCACACATACACGCACACACGCACACATACACACATACACACATACACACATACACACATATATATTCTATATCTCTGAAGTTTATCATATCTACAGACCTGGTTAATGACCAGTCCAATATTTAAAAAAAAAATAAAATAAAATAAAAAAATTATAATTTGTTCATACTATTTTTGTTAAATAAACTAAACCAGAGCATGGCTTTAAAGTAGAGTTGTTGTTTTTGGTTGTGTCAAAACAGCTGCATGTTAGTAATGAATGATTTTTACTGTTCATTGTGATGAGTTATGCACTCTATAATTTAATTTGAGCATTAGAATACATTGATGGTGGTCTTGTCACTGAAGTCCTTGTGGTCTTTCGTATGTATAGATTTGTGATTTACATTTTCATAAACTTGATGTTTTGTTCCAGTGTCATTTGGCCCCTACTTCCCATGTCGTGAAAACATGAAACTTATAGGAGGAAAGAGCAATATCCGTCCACCTCGCCCAGAGCTCAATATGTGCCTCTTACCCACAATGGTAGAGTCCAGCAAGGTAGGTTCATGCAGTGCAAGATATTTCATTATCACCATGTGCTTGGTGGCAGTGTTGGCTTAGATATATTTCAGCTGCCCGCTTTCAGTACACTTGGATATAAATAAAAATACATACATAGGCTAGACAGTCACTCAGCAGCTTAAGTTGCATTGATGGACCATTAATGCATATTTTTCTTGCTCACTTGTAATAGAGGTTAAAGAGATGCCTGATTTTAGGTTTCTATATCCCTTTCACTGTTGTCAAAACTACTATCTGACATATTGTGTATATAGTCCATGATCCAGAAACACTTTCTGACAACTGAATATTTGCTATAATCCTGTCCTTTATTTGGAGCCAGATATGTTAAATGTGGATTTTAGTAGCTTTTAACATTAATACTGGTGTTTCCCTGCCATGTTGTTTGGCTCACAATAAATTAAGTTTTCAGACTAACCTCATCCCTGTATGTGCAAGTCAGTCAAATTTCCCTTGTCATTTTGTTAAGGTTTTCTGAAACCCTGAACCACCATTGTTTAATTCCTTGCCCTTAATATTCCTTTAACCCCTTAAGGACCAGACTTCTGGAATAAAAGGGAATCATGACGTCACACACGTCATGTGTCCTTAAGGGGTTAATGTCCTTTTTATGAATACAGGTCTGTTGAACATCAATGCACTATCTTGTTAAAATGTTGTGTATAGCTTTACATTCTGCTTATATTTATGGTGTCAAAGTGAGCAGAATGCTTATCTTTTTTATCATCATTTAACACCCTCTGTCCTCTCTGCAGGGTAAAGATGATGTGTATGACCGCATGCTGCTAGACTACCTGTCTTCGTATCACCATTTTATTCATCTCCTCTGTCGTGTTGCAATCAACTGTGAAAAGTTTACAGAAACCTTGATAAAGCTAAGTAAGTGATCTTGAAAGGCGATCAATTGACTATTGTGGGATATTCATGTTTTCTAAAATACAGATAGACCATGATCATCAGCTGAATATTTAAGAACATGCCCATAAACATTAATATCTCATGTAATACATAACTACTCTATAACAGATTTTTTTTCTTTTTCCCCAAGTACTGGGCTGCTTTTTTGTGCATACTCCTAATTTCAGTAAGAAACAACAATGTAAAATGGGCAAAGCATATCACAGTAAATGTATATCATGACAATATTTATTGCACAGCAACCAAAATTAATAATGTCTGACAAAGTACTGCTCAGCAGTTCTCTAATGGTTTTGATTCACACCTATAAAAACAGAACATAAATATATAGCGTAGACGATCTGAACTTGGCAATGGAAAGCAGTATCTTGAAACCATTCATGTTTATGAGCCGTGGCCAGCCCTACACAAGCTTAGGCGAAACACCAACCTCCAGGTGATAAACTTTATGCATTATGGCTGCAGTCTCATGGTTGCATCTTATCCAATTGCATTCTTGTCTGATTCTTTATTATTAAACTTACCTGGTAATACCTCCTGTATAAATGGCTGTATGCATCTGTTACTAGAAGAAAGGGAGGGGTGGGGTAAACCTGTGATTGTTAGTTTCTTCAAGGCTTTCCAGTCTTACTTCCTACTAGCAACCTTGAACACAGGAGACAGCAGACATATGTGTACAGCCAGAACAAACTGGAATATTTAACCATTGATTTGCAACACCGCTAATTACCATGCTTCATTATTAACAACTGTGAGAATGGTCAGGAATGCCAAGTGAAATTCAAATTTAAGGCCAAAATAGCCCAACTAGAAGAATTTAGTTTTTTTCAGTTTGTCTATATTGACTTGCTTTAGAAATTCTGTTCATTTTAGTGAATAGTTCTAATACTCTTTTATTCCCCCAGGTGTGTTGATTGCGTATGAAGGGCTCTCTTTACATCTTTCCTTCTTTCCAAAACTCTGGACTGAACTCTGCCAAACACAGGTACATAGAGCTAAATGCTCATCAGATCAGGTTTGCATCTTACCCATAAATGCATGCTTCCTGCAGTCAGCTTGTTGGCATTGGACCCTTAATAACTGGATGTGATATCGTGAATAAATGGATTTAATTGCAGAAAGTTAAACACTGAACTTAAATAGGTCTACCTATATGTATAGAAAGGCGCAATATACCTGTGAAACTGCCAGAAAACCATATTGCCCAGCTTTCTAGCTATGGATGTATTTGGCATGAAATATAAAATCTGTGAGACTAAAATCTGCCAAAAAAACAATATGTAAATAACACTGAATTCTCCTTTATATAGACTGCGATGGCAAAAAACTGCATTAAGTTGCTGTGTGAAGATCCAGTCTTTGCAGAGTACATCAAATGCATTTTGATGGATGAAAGACTCTTCCTCAATAACAATGTTGTGTACACGTTCCTGACTCATTTCCTAATGAAGGTACGCATTTTTATATTATATATATATATATATATATATATATATATATTATTTTTATTTTTATATATATATATATATAGGCACAATTTAAATATGTATATTTCTCTTCCATACCTTAAAGGAACACTATAGTCACCTAAATTACTTTAGCTAAATAAAGCAGTTTTAGTGTATAGATCATTCCCCTGCAATTTCACTGCTCAATTATCTGTCGTTTAGGAGTTAAATCACTTTGTTTCTGTTTATGCAGCCCTAGCCACACCTCCCCTGGCTATGATTGACAGAGCCTAAATGAAAAAAAAAACTGGTTTCACTTTCAAACAGATGTAATTTACCTTAAATAGTTGTATCATCTCAAAATTGAACTTTAATCACATACGGGTGGCTCTTGCAGGGTCTAGCAAGCTATTAACATAGCAGGGGATAAGAAAATCTTAATTAAACAGAACATGCAATAAAGAAAGCCTAAATAGGGTTCTCTTTACAGGAAGTGTTTATTGAAGGCTGTGCAAGTCACATGCAGGGAGGTGTGACTAGGGTTCATAAACAAAGGGATTTAACTCCTAAATGGCAGAGGATTGAGCAGTGAGGCTGCAGGGGCACGTTCTATACAGCAAAACTGCTTCATTAAGCTAAAGTTGTTCAGGTGTCTATAGTGTCCCTTTAACCTGTATTCATATTCATCTTAGATTATTTCTGATGCAAATTCTGGGTGCTTTGGATTGAGTGGCTGTAATAGTCAATATAATTGTGTTTTTTTTTTTTTTTTTTTTGGATACACCAACGTTTATCATAAAAGTCTAGTGTGCTCTGTTGTGGGTATGCAACCCACTGGTGAGCCATGATCAAGTCATGTAAGGGAAATACAGATTGAGGTAACACACACACACACACACTTTCATTTTTGTATATGTTTTATAGTCCTTAGTTGTACTCTCTAACATGCTGCTTGTGGACACAGGTATGGGCTCCCGGGACATGTTATTTTTCATTTAAGCATTCCAGCTCAAAGTTTATGTTGTAGCCTCTTATATATTGAGCTGGCACGTATCTAAGTCTAAACTATTTCTCAGTTATTAACTCACTACCAGCACGTTTACATAGTGTTTTATTTCTAGCTGTACTTCCCTCTTGCATCTGGGATGTCTTACTAAATGGTTTCCTTCTAAAAACTTGTGACTTTTTTTTTTCTTTTCTTACAATTTATTGTACCTTTTTACAGTACCCTGTAATCCGTGGATCTTGCACCAATTTTAACATGGGAGATAAACATGCTAATTGCAATACTTACTGCTTAAACCATTTCCAGCGATTTTCCTTAAACTTGTGCTTTCTATGGTCCCGGTAGTGGAGGTCAAGCATGTTCCAGTTGTGTCCCCCCTCCACTCCCAAGTCATATAAGGAGATGTGTATATGTTTGGAGGACTAGTGTTAAAAATAATCTCACATCTTTATTATATGTTGGTGGTTTAAGGAGTTAATAGTAGGAGAGTTCAAAATCTGAAGTCTATCACACCTTATACTACCTTGCCACATCACAGGTTTAATAGCATTTTTAGTTGTTTGTTTTTGTTATGGAATGTCGGTGGCATGGTGTTCTCTGTTAATGCTTATGTTTTGGGTAGGGTTCTATCAGTTCTGCTGATTATTAGAGCCAATCTTCGGCTTATTTCTGGTAATCGGTCTTATTTGCCGATGTTATCGATAACTTACTCACCTCTACCACCTTCCACCTCTGGATACTCCAGCCCCCAGCCAATGATGCACCACGTCGCAACCTAATGTCACCTCTCCCTTTGAATTCCCACGTGTGTAGCTCAGCTGAAGACAGGGGGAGGTGAGACCGTGAATGATCTACTGTAATGTATCGGGCTGTTTGCTCAGAGTGATTTGAGTTTAATTACTGTCACACACGCCTTTCAGTAACAGCACTGTACATGTTGAGATCTGCGTAATCACACCATGAACAGGCTACCTGAGCGTGATAGGAGTGGTGTGACTGCTGTCTGCATGTTCGGTTAGTGCCAGATTGGTGTAGAAATTGTTGCGTTTTTTTAATTTTTTATATTCTTTATTTTTGACGTGCAGTTATAACATTACGGCATATCATGCCACAACAGCAATAAAAAACAAGGTAATGAACAAAATAGGTAACCGCGTGGCTGTAGTGTTGCACCTTTTATATATTATGTCTTAATGTAGTTAGTATGGGAATGTATATGGTAAAGGTAAAGTGTTTCTTCCTATGCCCCTAGATGTTAAGGGTGTATGTTATAGAAGGTTGCTTGGAATGGTCTAGTGTAGCCTGTAGCTTGGGCCCCCAGGAAAATGTACGCTGGTCTGGAGGCTGGACCTCTATATGTGTGTTTCGGGAGCTAATGACCCCACTGCTGAGGTAGTTGTACATGTGACATTATATTGTGGAACAGTGGGGGGGCTGTCAGGGGGAAATCCTTGTAATTGTGAGGAGTGCCTGGTAGGTATTGTTAAGGCTCAGTCACTCGCACAAAACCATACATTGTAACAGGTTTAAACAGAAAAGCAAAAACAGTCCTGTGCGGTTTGTAGGCCGCTGGGAGGTCTTCGGCGCCTTCAGCGCACCGGCTTTGTTGCAGAACTTCCCCTTTGGGCTGCTGGTATGAATGGCGTGACCCTCTCTGGGTCCCAGGAGGTAGATGTCGGCTGGGTTGCGGTCTCAGCGGCTGTCGCGGTTACTCCCAATTGGAGCAGGATGTTCTTTATTTCAGAGGCTTCCCGGACTCTAACTGGTCCCGTTTCCTGGGTAATGATTAGGCAGCGAGGTGTATCCCATTTGTATGGTATTTTGCTTGCCGTCTGTGTTAGTGGACGCAGAGAAACGGGTAGAAGGTGAGATCGTACTCCTCGAATCGTAGTGGTGACATGTGGCGGACTGCCGCCATGAAGGCTGTGCGATCTTGCCCCTGCTGGAACCGGATGATTATATCTCTGTTTGATCGTTGTGTTTCCGTAGCTGGTCCCGCTATACGGTGCCATCCGCCCAGTGTCATAGCCTTTGCTTGTTTAGCAGAGAAGAGCTTGGTGAGCTATCTGCGGAAGAGGTTTGGGAATTCAGCCACCTCAATAGTGTCAGGTAGGCCGCGGACTTTGATGTTCTTCCATCTCCGCTTATCTTCAAGAACTGCCATGAGTTCATCGGAGCGTGCTTGTGAGTGTTGGAGTTTGGCTAGGGACTGCTCCAGGGTGGCAATTCGGGTCTCGTGCACTGCTGTGGTGCCCTCTGCATTGTGGAGACGGGCTTAGAACCCGTTTACCTCCTCCCGGAACTGCCCGATGTCGGCTGCAATGTTGTGGCGGAGTCCAGCAAGCATGCCCCGCAGAGAGTCCTCCGTGACCGGAGGCTTAACCGGTTGTTTTTGCAGTGAGTGCTGTACTTTGTTAGGGAGCTGAGCCTCAAAGGGCGCCTCACCGTATAAGGATTCCTCACTGGTGGTGCATGATGGGGCATACGATAGCGGCGCCATGACAGGCTTCTGTGTGGAGTGCGGCCTCCATAGTAAATTGCCGATGTCGGCCGTGGATGGAGGTCGATCTGGCTTGCTTTTCTTATTCTTACGTCCCATGACAGGTGGGGAGTCTCTGGCTTTGGAGGTATCTGGTTTTTATTGAGTATTTTTGCCTTTTTGGTGCTGTTTTGCTCAGAGCTGCAGTAATGTGCGTCTTGCTAGTATGGTTGTTCGCCAGAAATTGTTGCTTTTTAAAAAGGTTTAAATGTACAGCATTTCAACAATCAGCCGAAAGGCCACCAATAATCTGCATTGGCTCAGGAGAAATATCAGACAATCCCTAGTTTTGGGTATCAGTATTAATGCAAGGGTGGATTTATGTGCATGTGGTGGAGATTTTATGTAGTGGGACTGTGTGTGAATGCAGGTTGCATTTTTGGCCCACTCCTTATTTAGATACTCTTCACCAAGCTTCGTATCCTTTCCTCGATTCACTTGTTCACCCACACACTCCCCACTCATTACCTCAAGCCCCTCTTTTTCTTCATGTATCACGTTCTACCTGTTACAAGAATGTTAACTCCTAGTGAATGAAAGGCAAACTTGCTTAAATTATTTTTTCTCTTTTAGGTTCAAAGTCAGGTGTTCTCTGAAACCAACTGCGCGAACCTCATTAACACAATAGTAACAAATCTCATTAATCAGTATGAAAATGTGGAGTCTGACTTCATCAATAGAGTTGAAATTTCCAAAGCAAGCAGCACTTTAAATGGGGTAAGAGAAATGTGCATGGTCTTCATTTTGTCTGTTTTGAATGACTTTTTATTAATAACAGATTTTATTATTTGAGCGATTTGAATACGTAGTGACAAGCTGTTTACATTTTTCAAGAAGAAACCGTATGAATTTTTATTAATTTACAGGGTTATTCACCAAAGTTTGAATTGTGAGGAACTGAAAGTGAATTTTAACGCTAAGCCTGCAATAGTATATAATTTGGAATAAAAAGTCTCTAAGTCAATTAATTTGGGCTTAAAATAGAAGTCTTTTTGATGTGCCCACAATTCACCCTATAAGGAATCATTAATTGGTGGGGACTTTGAAGTTCCAATGTGCACACCTATATGGAACGCCAAACTGAAAACGCAATCAAAACGTCTGTCACCTTGTATGCTTGAGGTCCTCTAATGTATTCTATTACTTTATTTCAGGATCTCCGAGCACTGGTTCTTCTCCTTTCGGTACACACTCCAAAACAGCTTAATGGCGCCTTAGTTCCAACTTTGCAAGAACTGTTGAGCAAATGCAGATCTTGTCAACAGCAGAGGAATTCATTGCAAGAACAAGAGGCTAAAGAAGGCAAGACTAAAGGTTAGGGCTGCTGATTGTAAAGGTTGCCCCCTGTTTTGGTGGCCTTTCTTACATCGTTTTTGTGAATGCCTAGGTGTATTCTCATCATAATATTGGTATAAATCTATCGTTTAGAGATGAACTTACTCAATACTTATATTTATTTTATTTTTTTTTACTTTTTTGAAGGGTGGTCTTCTCATAAACACCTTCAAAATTGTCTGTGTTTTTGGTAGGATTTTGCATGTGGTATTGGTATTACTGCTGTCTTGACTATGTGGACAGAGGGTGAGAGTTGAGTGGGAAAGGACGACAGAAGAAAAACAAATTAGTGGAAAATGCATTTTGAAAAATATATTTCCATTACAGCACTGTTGCCTTCTGTCACTCTGACACTCTGATGTAGAACCAAACCTGGTCTTAAATTAAAAAAAAAAAGGTTACATGATTTTCTATTAAGAGCCTTTCTATATCCGATACTCTGGAACACTGATCAATATCATATGAAGTGCCTTTCCATGTGTCACTGTATGGAACTGTGAGTACAAAATTCAGCAGTCCCAGGAAAATGTCCCCATTACATGACAGCCCACTCAGAGTATTTAAATGTAACTGTACCTGTAGGCAAATGCTATGTTTTACATTTCCATAAGACCTGCCGTCTGAAATGTAACTATTCGGTTACCTTCATAACAAAGATTTACTATTTGCCACATAGCTGTTAAATTGAAACTGTCATCAGGGAAATCTGCCTCAGATTTATGAGTTATATTATGGATATGAAGAATTTGACTTGCTTGTGTTTTATGTTGGGTTGATTTTTATTTATTTTTTATATATAAATAGTGCTTTGATGTAGTGGCCATGTCTTATGGGGTTTGCTTGTCACAATGTTTTGCTTTAGCTATATTTAGAGGAAGGCTTTCTTTAGCAAAGAAATGGGAGGACATGAACATAAAAAAAATAATTTGGTCAGGCATTAAGAAAATGCTGTACGGATACATTTCTAAATAATTGGCTTAAATAGGCTTAATGTGTCCTGTTTTTCAGATGA